>NW_020664413.1:51558047-51565935 GCF_002925995.2 Terrapene triunguis | reverse complement strand
GTTCATTTGCTCTTGCCACCTGATTAGCTGGCAAGAGCAAACGGGATAAATGCCCGTTTTTGTCAAAAAAAGTCAGGATGGACGAGACAGAGCTTAAAAGGGAACTCTCCCAGCTAAAAGGGGACATATGGTCATCCTATCTCCAGGCTAGTGGGTCCTGAGGGAGTCCGGCCAGGGCGGGGGCAGACCCTGGCCTGGCTAATCACGCCACTCCCGAGAGGCCGGAGTGATTTCCCCCCCTGGCACTGGACCGGCCCCGGCCGCGCTGCCTGCTCAGTCTGGCAGACACTGTCACCTTCCAGCAGGGCCGGTGAGTGTGGCCAGGGGCAGGGTGTGAGGGAGTGGGTCTCTGGATGTGTGGGTGGGGCTGCTGGCCAGTGCGGAGTCTCTTTGGGGGTGGTGGGGGAGGTCTGTGTGTTGGGATGCTGGGCAGTGGGGGGGTCTGAGTAGGGTGACCAGATGTCCCGATTTTATAGGGACAGTCTCGATTTTTGGGTCTTTTTCTTATATAGGCTCCTATTACCCCTCACCCCATCCTGATTTTTCACATTTGCTGTCTGGTCACGCTAGGTCTGAGTGGGGTGCTGTGTAGTGTGGTGGTGGGGTGTGGGGAAGTGCATTGGGCAGCATTGGTGCGGCTGGGGGGAGGGGGTTGCTATGCAGGTGTGGTGGTGTGCAGGCTGCTGTGCATTTGTGGTGGAGGGTCTGTGTGGGGAGCTGCTGGGCATAGCTACACTGGGGGACGCTGGGCATAGGGAGTCGGGGGCTGTGTGGCATGGCATAAACCCACCCCCAAGGGAAAGGGGCACGCTGGGAGCGCAGGGCTGGGTGGGCCAGTGTGTGTCTGGCAACTGCCAGTTTGTATACAGTGCCCTTGCACTGGGCTGGTGCAGTGGGGCCAGCCCCAATGCTATGCCCCAATGCCCCTGGCTGGCCCCTTGCTCTGGGGACTGACCTCCCCACGCCATGCTCCTTTGCCCCTATGGGGGCCCACAAATATATTCGGCGCCAGGCCCATAAACAGTTAATCCGGTCCTGACTTTCTGTCCCTTTGACTATGCTGTAGTATTTTATACACAGTGGGCCAGCTTCAACAGGGAAGACTGAGAGACCTGCTCCCAGAATTCCCAACAGCCTGATGATGAGGTCACTCACCTAGGATGGAGGTGATCTGGATTCAAACCCTACTACAGAGCTGAAATTTGCACCTGTGTCTCCCGTATACACACTGAGTGCCCTAACCACTAGGTTACTGGGCATGGAGTGGAAAGCACCTCCTCCTTGAATCTCTCTATTTCCTTTGCTTTAATTTTAAAAAGGTTAAAAATGCTCAGAAACAAAATGTTTTGTTGTATGTTGAAGAAAACATTTGTTCAACCTTCAACACAATTTGTCTACTTTTCCAATTAACCAAAAATTCTGAAAAAAAAAATCAGGTTGAAGTAGAACTGAATTTTTTAAATTAATTTAAATTCTTTTTGGATCTGCCAATAAACCAAATAATAATAAGTTATAATAATAATAATAAGTTCTAGTGATGACAGAAAACTACACACTTGCAGATGCATTTGGTGAAATTTATACAGGATGGGGAACTGCTTGACAGAACAAAGGGACAAGGTTCTCAAAATCTCTCACTAGAGACAGAGGTTATAAAATGAGCAAGACAACATTCATACTGCACCCTTCTCAGTGAGGACTAGGCAGGTGGACGTGCACACAGACACACAGACACACACACACACAGTGCTGAGTAGGGCTGGTCAAAAATTGACAGAATTTGAAATGGGATGACATGTACTTAATGCTTAAGTGCTTTGCTAGAGTGGGAGCAGATTGCTCAGCATCCTTGCAGGATCAACATTATGACCAGAAAAAATTACAATTAAATACCTTCACTCATGCAATATAATACCCTAACTAATCAAGGAGCAATATCAGGCCAGGCCTGTGTGGTAGAAAAGGTAAGGAGTTTGCTAAGCTATTATTTATTCCTTCTCATCTGTTACCTGTCCCTAATATGCTTCCTCTCTGAGAGATTCAAAGCTTCATCATTATTACTGATGAAATTCAGATCTGGGTTTAGGTTTTTAACACTTCAAAATGTGGCAGTGGGTTTAGATCAGCAGTTTTGGTCCAGCATGGGTGCCATTTTCACAATGTGATTCTGTATTTGGGTCTGAATTCTGAACACACTCAGTGTTGTTGGGGTTTTTTTGGGTGGGTGGGGAGGAGAGGGGTTTAAAATCTGGCCTAATAGAAGGAAGTGAAACAATACTAAGTGATGTTTGTAGCCAGGCATAACTAACCAACCCAGCTCAAATTTCAAACACTGAATATTTGATAATGATTGTCAGTCTTGGTTGAAATTTCTTACAAAGGAAAAAAAGTGGATAAAAGGATAGATTTTTTTCCATTTTTTTAAGTTGGTGATGATGATGAAGAAAAGACTGAAAATGTTTCAGTTATTGAAAACAAACAAAAATACTGAATATGAAGACTTTTTAGGTTTTAATTGAAAAGTGGGGGGAGATGTTAAATTTGAAAATGAAAGTGTTTCATTGCTTTTGGAGATTTTTTTTTAAACACAATTCATTGTTCAATAAAATTACAATCTGCTTCACAGACATTCTGGGAGCAGTAAAGAGGCAGAATTCATTGAGCAAACTGTTTGCTGGGAATTATTAACTCACCTCTACCACCATTATTGGCTGGCAGGTGTACTATTTTTCTCTCTTAGCATGAAATGTACATTACTGAGCATATACACTCTATTTTTCCCACAAGGGCAACTGTATATGTACTGAGAATATTAACAAAATATAATTAACGATGGACCAATCTCAAAACATCGGAAAGTATTGCTTGGTTTGGATATGTGTCCAGAGGGGACAGGCAGGTTAAAATAGAAACAAAGAGGATTATAATACAAATGTGAAACCGAAAGCAGGGATTTTCTACTACAGTATTATTGTCCACAGCACTGCAGTGTTAAGGATCAGTCAGAGTTTCACTTAAAACCCCCAGAATTATAAAAGTGGGTTATTATTCTAATCATTAACTCATAATTTATTGACCTATCAATAAATCCTCTAGATGATTGGGGGTGCAGTAAGCAGCCCAATCAGTTGTCTAGTTTTGAGCCATTATCCAGTGGGAAAAAGTCTAAGTAGGTTTAATCAGCTTCTCCACTGAGTTAAACATAGCCATCTATATGATTACACAATGGCAACAATAAAACTGGTTCTTTCTTATGTCCTGTATTATTGTTAGCTGAAAGACACTGTATTTTGACATAAACCCCTCAGATACAGAGCTACAGTAACTGTGAAAATCATTTCTGAGACTGCCAGACTTGATGATGTGAGTAAATTCATAGTGACAATCATTCCAAATTTCCACTCCAGCATTTGAAATATGATTAAAGGTTTGAGCTTTTAGAACTCAAAGTTCATGGTTTCTGTAGCACTGTAGGGGCCCTATTCTCAAATGGACCAAAGAACCAGGATTCTACAGTTATCATCAAAATGGCACAAATCCAACAGCAAGAAGTCCTAAAACGTATGTAGGGTATTATTATAGCAGCTGGCAGAATATGACAACAGTGTTATTTATGCCTCAGCTCTTCCTTAGGGTTATCATTCACTATATAAACACAAAAAAAGTTTCTCCAAAAGAAATGCTACCAACATTTCCATTAGAGTATACACTGTTCTATCCTGTTAAGAACTTCTTATAAAGAACTCTTGTGTAAAGCAGTAGCTCAGGCTTTCTTGATGCTTCAGTAGCATGTGTACAGTGGATATTTTAATACATGTAAGATGTCATGTACCTGGCACAAGTACAGAAAAGGAGTCATATAGAATTTATTTGAGCATCATGTAGTACATTTACATGGCTATTCCAAAATAGGGAGCCTCTTCTTCCCAGTATGGAACCACAATCTTCATATATTAAGAGGGATTTGTGAATGAAGGGGAATAGGAGACAGCTAAGACATATTTTATCAGCACTTTACTTAGTTTCTACTGTGCTCTAGAAATCCTGATGCTGGTGGGAATACCTGAGAGGAGGGGCACAATCCGTGGAATCAGGTTTGATCTTTGACTTCCTGAATGACTTGAAATATTTGTTCATATTCTTGGTTCTTTGTGGTCCCCCACAGAAAAGCAACAAGTGACATAACCACCCTGCCATCAACTGTACAATATTGAAATCCCCCCAGAATCTGAACTTTCCGTCACCTCTTCAGAGATAGATACTCCTCAGAGAAGAGTAAGTCAATCTTTATTTTTCTATTGATTTTAAATGAACATCAGATGAAGCAATAGTGAAATACTGCAGGTCTATTCTCACTGTCTTACTGAGCTAGTCCATCCAGAAAATGTTAACTGGTGAGAATTCTAGCTTGATTTTCACTTTGGAGAAGATCAAATAAGGTCTAGAGAAGCATCCAAACATTTGGAAGCTTCAAATAACTGAACCTCAGACTGTCTATTTAAGGTTAATGAGCAGACATTCGGATTTCTGTGTCTTTGGTTACACAGTTGTTCTCAATTACTTGTCTTTTGAAAGCAGTTAACATCTACCGTTAACATGACAATCACATCTTATGTCTAGCAAACAAAATGATTCACAAAGCACCCATTTCTTGGATTTTCTTTGTCTGTGCTGTGTTTACTAACCCTCTTTAGCTATCCTGGTAATTAGGAAATATTTCCTGCTTTGTCAGTTCAAATTTATTTGTTCTCTGCCAGTATCCCCCACATGGCTTGAATACAAATTATATGCCTGAAAAAATGAGACGTGATGAGGGCGATGATTAATGACCTAACATTTTATTTTAGCCAGATAAAACAGGAGGAGTTTTTGCTCAGTTTGCCTCCAGATAGTGTTTTGTATTCATTTTGCTACACAGTTGGAACTCAATTGTATCAAAAGTGAAAATTCATAAACCTACGGCAGTTGTGAAATATGAATGATTGATTGCATACAGCCAGCAAAGTCTTGAAAAGATAAACTAATTCAGCAATGAACAACACATTTCATACTCAATTAATTATACAGTACATTTTGTTTCAAAATATTAAGTGCCTAGAACAGTCCTCTGCCTGAAAATATCTAGGCTTTGTAATGAGACAAAAGTCTTGAGTTCAATCAGCTGTCTGTACAAGAGTTTAGAATGACTTATGTCTGAATTAAAGAGAAGGTTTAGGGCAGTGATTTCCTGACAGGAAATTAATAATAAGCTAAATTAGAACATGCCTACAGATGACTTAAACAACTTAGCCAGTATTGTCTGTGACATGCTGTCATTTTTTTTCTATTCTATTACTGTCTAGTAAATAATTCAAATCATTAGAATTTGTTGGTAATGCAGTGTGACTCATCTTGCAGAAACAGACACTTCCCTATCATCTTTCAAGTGTACTTTCAGAGCAAGAGAAGGAAAAAAACCAAAAGGAAGAAAACAAAAGTCACATCAGAACACAAGGGAGTAAACTAAATTGAACCTCCTTCCAACAGATCAGGATTTTGTGGTTGAGTGTGGTCTAACAAAGGTCTAGTGTTTCTCACTGAGGAAGCTTTTATGGCCACTGTGTCTTGTAAAAATAAATCCTTAATGTCAAAAATTGACTTAAGTCATCTTTGTACTGCAAAGAGGAGAAATAGGGAGGTAGAATCTGAATAAACCATAGGGAAGCTTCTAAAGTGTTGCTGGCTCCTTTGAAAGTGGGTATAATATTGTATTGGGTATTGTGTGCTATCTCCTTTTACTTCTTTAAAAGCAGTACACATCAGAAGCAATTTCCAAGGAAAAAGAAAGAATAAACAGCTCTATGACGAACATAGTTACAGGATGCAGCCGTTTCAGTTCTACTTCCATTAACATGGGAGTTTTGTATGAGAGAATGGCAAGATCTGGTTTTAAATGGATACTAAAGAGGCTTGGTTAGTAAACCTCTCCATATGTAAGGTGGCAACCCCGGGTCCTGTTATAACACTGATTTTGACCCCTCTTCTCTACGTTAAAAAAAAATCACCCTATGCTGTCAATTTTTCAGGAGTAAATCTCATTAGAAAGTAACATTAATTCTAAAATTATGAGAAAATCAAGTAAGTACTTTTTAAAAATATATTAAAGGGCCATTCAATGGAGCTACACGGCTTTACACCAGCTGAGGATTTGCTCCCAATATTGGTTTTTTCCTTTTTAATATGTTTTCAAGTAGCTGAGTTTGTTGTTCCCCTTTATCTGTCTAGTAAAGTGACAAAACTCTATAAACCATCACAGACAGGTAGACTTTTAAACTGGCTTCTACAAGAGGCAATTTTCATGGGTGGGGATAGCGAAATGAGAAATGTTTAAGGAATTCACATTTGTAGAAGGCTCTGTCATTAGCAAAGAGTGAAGCCTAAGGCTGGTTAGGTTGAATAAGTGGGACTTCATTAAAACCTGTGCACTGCTAAATACAAGAGGCAGCATTGCTTCCAGCCCAACTCCTCACATTCTTTCATGTCTGGTGGCCTCGATGCTAATTGGCAGAGGGCACACCGCACCATAACTCACAGCAGGCTTGACACTTGCTGTTGTCATAATCTCTATCTAAAGATATCCTATACAACTGGTAGCATGCTGGTCATTAATATTATTGCATGACGTACACATGGGCGGTATATAAAAAATTATAGATGAGTGCTGGAAATGTGTTCTTAAGACATGTTTGGTAAGCAGTGTGTAGACCCAGCCTGTCCTTGATGAATGAACATTGATTTGCCTGCTTGGCTGTGTTGCCAATGTAAATCGAGCAAGGTGAGGTTAGAAACAATGGCAGTACATTTACATATAAAGGTAAACAAACACTAACAAGTGGGGGAACAGAGACTGTAACCCCAGGAAGTCTTCCTGGCTCTTGAAACAGACAATGGAAATGAAGAAGAGCTTTGTGTAATCTCAAAAGCTTGTCCCTCTCCCCAGCAGAAGTTGGTCCAATAAAAGAATGACACCCATAAACTCTGGTAAATTGAGAGACACAAAAATATGGGACAAATTCTCAGATTATATCCATTGAGTTCTGTGGAATTATGCCAATATACATCAAGTGTGATCTGGATCTGTGTTTAGGACTGTCCTTCACAATCTTGTTTGGTGGCTAGATACTAAGAGCTTGATTTTTATAAGGTGCTGAGCACATGAAGCTCCCATTGACTTCAACTGTTTCTGAAACTCAGCCAAACAGCAAGGTCCTAACTTTCTTACAATTGGCAGAGAGAGACTGATAAGGCCGGCAGACAGGCATTGCTGGAGCATTCTAAAAACATTCAGACAAAACAACCTTTCAGAATTGCTCCTATATCTTTTGTGGGACCCAAATGTCCACCGAATTAAACAGGTGCACAACATTTTCTCTCATTGGAAAATGGAGGTGGGAATTGTTGAGAGAAAAAGGAGATTTTAGTTAAGTTGATTGGCTTACTGGTAAAGGGTTATATAAAATTGTGCCACTGAATTTAGGAGACTATTTGCATGTGTTGCATTTCAAGTTAAGTCAAAGTTACCTATCACATATGGACAGGGCCGGCTCCAGGCACCAGCTGAGCAAGCTGGTGCTTGGGGTGGCAGATTGTTCGAGGCGGCATTCTGCCCAATCCTAGGGCGGCACGGCCGCTTGTTTTTTTGTTTTTGTTGTTGTTCCACACTGGCCGCCCTGTAGGGGGCGGCGGCGAGGAGGACGGGAGTGCCCTGCAGGGCAGTCCTCTTCCTTCCCTCCCCGCCGACCGGAGCGGAGCCCTCGCGGCTGGTGGCAGGAGGTGGCGCAGCGGGAGGGGCCGCGTGGCAGCGCCCCTGCTGGAGCCCTGGCCGCCCCCTTCTCTCTCTCTCCCGCCC
>NW_020664413.1:51542463-51557947 GCF_002925995.2 Terrapene triunguis | reverse complement strand
GCCGCCCCCTTCTCTCTCTCTCCCGCCCGCTCCCCCCCCCCCCCCCCGCCCGCCCCCCCCCCCCCCCCGCCCCGGGCGGGGGGCGGGGTTTTTTTTTTTGCTTTGCCGTTCGGGGCCCCCCTTTTTTTTTTTTGGCGCTTGGGGCGGCCAAAAAGCCAGAGCCGGCCCTGCATATGGACAGGTGCTGTCCTCTAGCATTTCTGTAAATATAAATAGAAGAACAAACAGTACATAGCTTAAAGCTGCATTCTCTTTTCTTCTGAGCTTCTTTGCTCACATTAACCTTGAGGTTTTCTGATGCCTTACCCAAATGGTTTTAAAAAAAGATAGTTAACTATTTTTTCACATGGGTTTTTCTTTTTCTCTTTGAAAGAAAAGAAAGTAAATAGAATCTTTAAAGGGCTTTGAAAGTAGTGACTGACAGAGCAATTCCATATATTGAATACAACAATAACTACAATGGAAGCTCTAAAACCGTTCACCTCTTCATTTTGCCTCTTTTTAAAGGCTAAAGAAACTAAGTGCATACATTGCATTGTATTGACACAAAGGAATTCATAGCAACATTGAGATTAAAGGCCACCATTCTATGTGAATAGGAGCCAATCATCTTGGCATATTTACTGTTTTTGTTTGAAGACTCCCATTGTACAATGTAGAGTAACTCTAGCAACTTAACAGCCTGGGCTTCAGAGGTTTTCTATATTCTCTGTTTTCAGCAGGGGAGAGTTTGTTAGCCAATTTATTTATTTAGTGTCCATCTAGCCAACTATGGCATCTTCAGTGGCGTGATGCAGTTCTTGTAGGCCACCGCTGAAACTAGTCAGCAGGCATTCATCGACAGTGTGCGGTGGCGTCTGTGTTGCGCCGCAGCTGCACGAAGGGCTGTCACGAAGGCCCCAGCGATAAATCTACAGGACTGTGAAATGTGGCTGTTATTGCATACTCCTATTGAATTTATATTAGAATTAATTTAAAAGACTATTTTCAAGTTTTGCTTGTCTTTAAACAAGTATGTGTTATTTGGGATATAAATCAGTGGTACTTCTTGTAAAAGGAATGAGCTAGAGGTAATTAACCTGAATAAGCATATTAAGAATCTGGCCCTTAGCATTTTAATAACTAGTTGGAAAAAACACTGAACTGAGACATTTATTCAGAACTTGGGAAGAATAAGGTTTTTTCCTTAACAAAAACTACATTTGAATATTGTGGGACAAGGAGAAAAACAAACAGAACTTCAAATTCCAGACAATAGAAATATTCCATGTATGGCTCCTGGACCCATACTCATTAGCTTGGGCTTTCCCAATTCAAGCTATTTTCAGGTCCTGAGGTACACTTTTTCTCACTTAGAATCTTGTTTTTCTTCATCTCCTAAGGTGGTTTTAGTCTGATTGTATGGGCTTCCACACAACCTCCTGCTTTTTTCTGCTCATGAGATTAGAGGTGAAATTCTGGCCCCATTGAAGTCAGTGAGAGTTTTGCCATCTATTTCCATGAAGCAAGATTTCACCTTAAGTATATGACCATTCATCTGTCTCCCTACTTCTAACCTCATTCTCATAATCACCAGGACCCACTCCAACCAAGATGTCGCCGCCTACCTGAGTGGTTCACTGGAACGTGAATTTGGAAGAGACGGGAGACTGCTACATTCTGGACTCCTGCCCGCAATGCTACACGACGACTGGAGAAGTGTATCGGCTGCCACTGGACGTGGTACGAGGAATGCCAGGAGTTGGGTGTCCTGGTGCCACGGGTGAAGAATACAGATCACACTATCAGCACTCCGAGAGCTAGAACCATGCTGGAGAGGACCCTGAAGGATGCCATCTGCTGCCAATACGTGGAAAACCTGAAATGGAAGCCAAACCAGGGCAAAGCGTTCAAGGTGATGTGCAAGTGGGATGCCAGCAACGACTTCCTCCCTGGGGGCAGTTTCATCCAATTTGCCGACTGGAGGTTCATCCACAGGGCCCGGCTCAACTGCGTCCCACTGAACGGTGTCGTCTGCCATGGGAATCGGGACAAGCGATGCAGGAAGTGTGACTACGCCAAAGAGACGCTACCCTATGTCCTGTGTAGCTGCAAGTCCCATTGAAGAGCTTGGCAGCTGCGACACAACACCATCCATGATCTCCTGGCCAGAGCCATCCCGCCACCCGTGAGGAAGGTTGCCGTAAACTCCGACATCCCCGGAACTGACAGCCAACTGCAACCGGACATCATCATCACCAACGAGGACCGAAAGAAGATCATCATGGTGGACGTCACAGTGCCGTTCGAGAACATGATCCCGGCCTTCCATAATGCCCAACCTCGAAAGGTAGAGAAATATGCCCCTCTGGCCAAAACCTTGAGAACTAAGGGTTACCAGGTCCACACACACGCACTGATCGTCGGAGCCTTAGGCGCATGGGACCCCGGTAACAAGCGAGTGCTGGGAGAATGCAGAATTGGTCAATGCTACGCTCAACTGATGCCGCAACTCATGATGTCAGACGCCATCAGATAATCGAGGGATATCTACATAGAACACATCACCGGACATCGGCAATACCAGGAGGGATGAGCTGGAGTGCCGATGAGAGGCTCAGTCAGGAAAGTAACAAATACTTTCCGCATGGATTGTATTTTCTAAATGGACACCCAACCTAATTCTCAATTACTGAGGGACAATCTCCACTCATTGATATATTTTTCTTTCCACAATCAGATCTCCGTACAACTTTTCATGAGTGCTGACCCAAGTATTCGGATTCTAATATCTAAACTGTATTATTAAATCTGTTCACCTAAATTTAGGTTATTGCTGATTATTTACTCTAAGTATCATATGACTTTTAAAAACTAACTTTGTATTTGTGGATAATCTAAGCACTGTATCCAGATGTACAGACACTCTTTCCCCAACCTATATTTAACATTAGCTTTAATACAAATTTAATATCTTTGGTGTTCATCATTGCTTCTTAAAATGTTCTGCATGACATACCCATTTGATGAGTTATTTCTTACTACTCTTCTCCATGGACTACTTCCTTACCTATCTATTGTCAAGTGTCTTGCTAGGAGACTGAGTATTCACATAAACTCCTTCTCCACACATACAGCCTTAAAAGGGCAGTCATTAGCTGGAACTCACATCTCAGTAAACTTTAAAATCTGCCCAGAAATTTCAAATTCAGAAAGTTTAACAGGATTCAACGTTCCCTCAAACATGTCCTAATTTTTCTGTGTCTTTATACCTTTAAGTGCTTTCTCCCCAAGTAATCAATTTATATTTATTGATGAAGAAACTAATAGAATCTACTCCAGTAATAGAAATACACAGTTTACAGCAACCGAAAATATCTTTTGAGCACATCAATTTACATTTTAATCCCAGTCACTTGTATAGAAATGTTTTAGGATTTTCACAGGATGATGCTTGTACGCTATTGCGCTAATTCATATTCCCACATGCTCAATGCTTATCAGCGAAGAAACCTCAGTTGTCAGTCATGTCTGAAATCCTGCAGTGTTACTTGTAACACTCTGACCCCTTTCATACGTGTCACAACATTTCTGGAGAGCTCCACACTAAGAGCAATTTAAAAATAGTTGGCATGTTTATTAGAGGGCTGGTTTTCAATTACCTTCCAGATGCTGCCCTAGATTGAAATCATGGACCCACTAGACAAATAGTTCAAAGCTAATTTGTTAAAAATAGATCTCTTAGTTCAAATACTATTTTAGTGTCCTTTAGCTATTTCATGTTTTATAATGAGCAGAATTATACTGCTGGGGCACCTTTTAAATACATTTTCTCCTTAACAAATCAATAAAGCTCTTTTTAAAAATTCAATAATCAACACCCATGACTTATGGAGGTGACTAATTCAATACAAGTCAGGGCTTTATGAACTACTTTCCATTCAACTTATCCAGTAGTTTTTATTCTACACTGAACACAAATCATTGCTGCTTGCAAAAGCACTCATATTAAAAGTTCATCTGTGAACATTACAAGCTGTTTTTTTTCTTTTATGTAAACCATTCAGAGAATGCCTTTTGCATTTACTGGAAACAGGCCTTGAGAGAATACAAATTACCCTTAAAAAACTAAATAAATCATTTGCAAAGTAAACCTTAAACAGAAACAATTTCAGTTGCTACAGCAGCACACCTATATGGTCATCAAATACAAAATAAGATACAGTATGTAGATACAGGACTGGCTTGAAAACCATGCAATACCAGATACATTCTGCAAAAGATAATCAGTTAAATGAACCGTTTTATACCATGCACGTTTTCAAGCCTGATTTAGGAAACACATTATACAGAGAGATATATTAGACTTGATTTGCAACTGTGCGACCCCAGTCTTATGTAGGTGTAATTCCACCTCTGCTAATTATATGCGCATTGAAGTGAATGGGAAGATTCTGATTGAATACAGTTGCTGGATCAGGGCTTTTATTCAGAGGTGATAGAGGTGATTGCCATTTGACAGAGGCACCAACACCTCCAGTGGAGATACAGTATCTTTCCCTAGACTTCAATGAGCACATAAACAGTTCCACAGCTATCACTCATTAGAAGTCTGTACACAATCCTCAGAGGACAGAAGACGTTAGCTGAACAGACAGATCTAGGAAGGTGAAAGTCTGGCCTCCAGAAAACAGGGATTGTCATGATATCTTTACCCCAAAGTGACAACCCATCCTTGTCTACAAAATGTAACTAATCATTGTCTGCTTTGTTCTTCCTATTTATCCTAGCTCTTTATGTAGCTATGAAAATATCACACTTCTCCGGTAAGCCGCTTTTACAATTGTCACACAAAATGAATTACTTTTAAAAATTTTAAAACACTAAACTAGTAAACATTCTTTTCAATAGATATTCTGAGTTATTCATCAGAAGGATCACTCAAGTTTATTTCTCAGAAAAAACTGACATAACTCTGCAATTTGAAGTTATAGATGTTATGAGAATAAGCTAGAAAAAGACCTATTAACATACATGTCCACAATGAAAATTCTTGTTTATAAAGGAAGGGGTTGGAGTATGAGCTGATTTCAATGTACACTATATCTGATTGTTTATATTCTCCTTATGATTCATATCGACAGCATGATCCTGATCTCCCTGAAGTCAATAACATTTTTCCATGGTCTTTAGGAAGAACAGGATTGGACTGTGTTTTATTACTATTCCCCCCCCCCCAACTAATAACTTTAAAAGGAATATTCAATTTGTTTTCTTTTGTCAGAAGATATTATTCATCTAAATAGAAATATCTTTAGATAGCTAATCTCTCTGGGCTAGATTATTACACCTTTAGTCTCATGGTGTATCTGTAGTCCTTGAGAAATCCCATTGACTTCAGTGGAACTACATTTAGCAAATAATATTTAGCAAGTAATATTTAGCAAATGCTTGAAGCTCTGGCTCCCTCTGGTTTTTTTTATTATTATTATTATTTTTATTATTATTTATCTTCTGTTAGGGTACAGATCTTGAGTTTCTTTAAGCATCTGTCTGCTTGATCTGACAGGCAGATACATGTTACATCTGTGTGCCCGCTCTATCATTGGTGTGCTAAAACAGGATTCATTTGCTGTGCATGGCAATTGCTAGCCATATTGCTTTTTATCCAAGTGTAGAACTTCCCACTGTTGTCAATGGAAGTTCCCTGCTTTGACAGAGGATAGTACGTGGCCAAAAGTGTGCTGAGAGAGGGATTCACTGGAGAGAAAAAAAGCTGAGTCTCAGTGTAATTATTACAAAGATGCCTCATATTCATGAGTGCTCCTCTTTAAGAAGGTGGGGTGTGGGGAGCTAGAGAAGGGGGACAGAATGTGAAGGAAATAATAGTTTTGCTATACTTGTGAATATACTAGTATAGAGTTTTTACATTTAGGGTCTCATTTCAGAGATGGTCTATACGCTCTGTGGGCAAAATTTTGCCCTCGCTCACACTTGAATCTATATTTTTGCAGCCTCAATGAATTGCAGTGCAAATAATATTTAGCTCTAATTATTGTACTTGCAAGTACATAGGGCTAATTAAATAGCCAGCTTAATAAAGTGGGGTGGGGGTGGGGAATAGGCACAGAAATGTAAGCCCAGCTCTGTGTGTGTGCAAAGCAGTATTAGCAGAAAGAGAGGGCAGGTTGAGACTTGGATGAAAGTCAGGCCCTTAATTGTTTTCACTTTCTGTTTATGGAAACAATAGGCAGCAGTGGTTTTTTGAGTGTGTGGCAGGCATCATCCCTGAACATTTACCCTTGTGGCACAGTGTCCCCCTGCAGTCTCACTACTCTCTTCTATCCCTTTTGGGTCTTGCAATTATTAATTCCCAGACCCCAGTACTTAGACCAAGAATCATTAGTTTATTGGAATTGATATGCAAACTAGACACAATCAACTCAGGGTTAAATAGGGATTGGGAATGGCTGAGCCATTACAAACATTGAATCTATCTCCCCTTGTAAGTATTCTCACACTTGCTTCTTATCTAACTGTCTGTACTGGGCTATCTTGATTATCACTTCAAAAGTTTTTTTTCTCTTACTTAATTGGCCTCTCAGAGTTGGTAAGACAACTCCCACCTGTTCATGCTCTCTGTATGTGTGTATATATATCTCCTCAATATATTTCACTCTATATGCATCCGAAGAAGTGGGTTGTAGCCCACGAAAGCTTATGCTCTAATAAATTTGTTAGTCTCTAAGGTGCCACAAGTACTCCTGTTATTTTTGCGGATACAAACTAACACGGCTGCTACTCTGAAACCTGTCATTAGTTTATTCATTAACTCTTTAGACCAGGCATGGGCAAACTTAGGGTTACCATCCGTCCGGGTTTCCCCGGACATGTCCGGCTTTTTCAGTGTTAAATGGCCGTCCGGGGGGGATTTCTAATGAAGTAGAAATGTCCGGGATTTCCCCTTTCCCCTCCTGCAGAGTGCGGCGCGGCTGATTGGACGCCTGGCCTGATTGAAAGCCGCTCACAGCCACTAGGGCCTCTAGCAGCCAGAGTCCCTCTCCCTCCCCCGCTCCCTCCTCCCCCACAGAGCAACCAGCAGTGTGTGATTCCACGTGGAGCCTGCATTTCTCCCTCTGCCGGGTGTGCAGAGGCTGCAGGGGGGGAGGGGGGTGTGCAGAGGCTGCAGGGGCAGGGCAGGCGGGGGGAGCAGAGGCTGCAGGGGCGGGGGGGGTGCAGAGGCTGCAGGGGCGGGGCAGGCAGGGGGTGCAGAGGCTGCAGGGGCAGGGGGGTGCAGAGGCTGCAGGGGCAGGGCAGGCAGGGGGCACAGAGGCTGCAGGGCGAGGAGGAGCAGGGCAGGCAGGGGCATAGAGGCTGCAGGGGCAGGGGGGGCAGGGGCAGGGCAGGCAGGGGGCGCAGAGGCTGCAGGGCGAGTGGGGAGCAGGGGGCACAGAGGCTGCAGGGGCGGGGGGGCGCAGAGGCTGCAGGGGCAGGGCAGGCAGGCGGTGCAGAGGCTGCAGGGCGAGGAGGAGCAGGGCAGGCAAGGGCATAGGGGCTGCGGGGCGAGTGGGGAGCAGGGAAGCACTTAGCAACCCCCAACCAAGATCAGAGCGGGAGGGAGGAGGGGGAATGCAGGGTGCTCAGAGGAGGGGGCAGAGTTGGGGCAGGGACTTTGGGGAAGGGGTTGGAATGGGGGCGGAGAAGGGGTGGGGTTGGGGCGGGGCCGGGGGCGGGGAAGGGGCGGAGTTGGGGCAGGGCCGGGGGCGGGACCGGGGCCCCGTGGAGTGTCCTCTTTTTTAAATATTTGAATATGGTAACCCTAGCAAACTTTTTGGGCGGAGGGCCACATCTGGGTGGGAAAATTGTATGCAGGGCCAGGGCAGGGTATTGGGGTGCGGGAGGGAGTGCGGGGTGTAGGAGGGGGTGTGGTGTGCAGGAAGGGGCTCAGGGCAAGGGATTGGGGCAGAGGAGGGGTACGGGGTGTATGAGGAGGCTCAGGGCAGGGGGTTGGGGTGCAGGAGGGGTGCAGGGTGCAGCAGGGGGCTCAGGGGAGGGGGAGGGGGGGCCGGGGGCGGGGGGTTGGGTGCAGGAGGGGTGCACGGTGCAGGCAGGGGGCTTAGGGCAGGGAGTTGGGGGGCAGGGTGCAGGAGGGGTTCAGGCTCCAGGGTGGCAGCGGCACACACCAGGGCCAGGGCAGGCTCCCTGTTCCAGGAAGCGCTGCGGCCCCTGGGGGGAGGGAGCAGAGGGCTTCGCGTGCACTGCCCTTGCCGCACCTCCAGGTACCTCCCCCAAAGCTCCCTTTGGCCGCGGTTCCCCATTCCCAGCCAATGGGTGCTGTGGGGGGAGGTGCCCGGAGGCCGCAGGGACGTTGGGCCAGCCGCTGCTGAAAGCGGTGCGGGGCCCACAGGGCCATGAGGGGCAATCCCGTGGGCCAGATCCAAAGCCTTGAGGGGCCAGATCCAGCCTGCAGGCTGTAGTTTGCTCACCCCTGCTTTAGACCCTCAACTCCACCCTTTCTTTGGGAATTAGCGGATGCTAATTAAGACTGGAGGAGTCCCACAGTCTCTTCCTGGGCCTGTGCACTAATTCAGATATGCTTACCCTCCTTGTGGTCAAGATTTGCACAACCCCAAGACCTGTGTTAACAATTCCATCCTTTCAGCCATCCATTGAGAAAAAACACACAAGGCACCAATCCTCCAGAAGTTCCTCTCCTTGGCAACAGCCCACTCCAACTGAACTTTGTATCTTTGTATCAAGTCCAGATGCTCAATTACCTACCAGCCAGCCACTTTGATGGTTAATTACCATCAGGTGGGCTGAAATGGGCTCACCTTCCTTAAGGTAGTCTATATGAGATAGACTGAGCCCATCATCCCAGGACAGTGTTTTTTGTTTCCGCCATGAAAAATGTTTCTTTTTGTAGTGAATGTTGCAAGGTTTTTATGTGCCAGATATGCTAACATTCATATGCCCCTTCATGCTTCGGCCACTATCCCAGAGGATATGCTTCCATGCTGATGACGCTCGTTAAAAACATAATGCATTAATTAAATTTGTGACTGAACTCCTTGTGGGAGAATTGTATGTCTCCCGTTCTGTTTTACCCGCATTCTGCCATATATTTCATGTTACAGCAGTCTCGGGTGATGACCCAGCACATGTTTGTTTTAAGAACACTTTCACTGCAGATTTGATAAAACGCAAAGACGGTACCAATGTGAGATTTCTAAAAATAGCTACAGCACTCGACCCAAGGTTTAAGAATCTGAAGTACAGTCCAAAATCTGAGAGGGATGAGGTGTCTAGCATGCTTTCAGAAGTCTTAAGAGAGCAACATTCTGATGTGGAAACTACAGAACCCGAACCACCAAAAAAAGAAAATCAACCTTCTGCTGGTGGCATCCGACTCAGATGATGAAAATGAACAGGTGTTGGTCCGCTCTGCTTTGGATCATTATCAAGCAGAACCCATCATCAGCATGGACGCATGTCCTCTGGAATGGTGGTTGAAGCATGACGGGACATATGACTCTTTAGCGCATCTGGCACACAAATATCTTGTGACGCCAGCTACAACAGTGCCATGTGAATGCCTCTTCTCAGTTCCAGGTGAGATTGTAAAGAAAAAGCGGGATGCATTTTCGCCTGCAAATTGTAACCAAACTTGTTTGTCTGAGTGATTGACGGAAGTAGGACTGAGTGGACTTGTAGGCGCTAAAGTTTTACATTTTTGAATGCAGTTATTTTTTGTACATAATTCTACATTTGCAAGTTCAACTTTTATGATAAAGAGATTTCACTACAGTACTTGTATTAGGTGAACCGAAAAATACTATTACTTTTGTTTTGTTCTTTACAGTGCAAATACATGTAATCAAAAATAAATATAAAGTGAGCACTGTACGCTTTGTATTCTGTGTTGTCATTGAAATCAATATATTTGAAAATGTAGAAAACATCCAAAATATTTAAATAAATGGTATTCTATTATTGTTTAACAGCACAATTAATCACAATTAATTTTTTTAATCTCTTGACAGCCCTAATATATATATTGAAATATACAGTCTAGGGTTGACTGACACCTTTTGTGAATTCAGGTCAACTGTGGCAAATAGTTTCCAAAAAGAAACAAAACAGAAATGTGTGAAACATTTTCTTTTGGTTCAACCCACCAAATCAAAATCTCTGTTAAAGTGCTTGTGCCCTGGGTAGGACAGGACAAGGCAGATATTTCTTGTTCACTTGGACACTTACATCCATGCTATATGTCCCTCGTAGTCACCCTGAACAGTAGCTCTAAGCATTCACAACTCACAGCCACATCCCCTGTTCTATAAAGGGCACATGGCTTGGTTCAGTTATCAGAACCAGCTGGGAAGGAGTCAGATGATTTCACTAAATGGTCAGGAAAGCTCATTTGGGTAGGAGAGCTGCAGGAGAGAGGTTATCTGCTGTGGCTATCCCTAAAGAGATGGTGGTAAGAAAAAAAGAGGCTCCTGTGGGAAATCCAAGAGAAAGCCAATGCCTGGCCAAAGAAATAGAGACTGGGGGAAGACTCCAGCAAGGAAACCCTGAGGGTCAGCAGTAGAGCTGGGTGAAGGTTTCTGTATGAAGTTTATTTGCTGCAAAAATGCAGTTTTGTTCAGCGGGTACTATTTGTGAATTTGAACTGATCGTTTAGTTTTCCAGGGCCAGCTTCAGGAGTGAGTGGGAATGTCCTTCTTTATAAATCTTTAGCCCACTGGTTAGGGTGCTTGCCTGGGATATGGATGACCCATGTTTGAATCTACTCTGGAACAGGGACTTGAACTCAGAACTTTTCCCTGGTGAGCACCTTAACCAGGCTACAGCTCTTCTGGTGTGGGTTGCTTTCAGTCTCTTTTGTTGGAGTTGTTCCATCTGATATAAATACCTAAATATTCATGGGTCAAAGCGTGAGACAATGAGTCTATAGCCTGGAAATTAAGAAACTCACCTCTGAGTGATTCCTGTCCCTCCTCTAAATCCGGCGGAGGAGGGATTTGTAGAAGCACTCTACAAGAGAATTTGGTGAAGCCCAAGTGGGTTGCAGATACTTCTATTTTTTTTTCCTTTGGGGCTATTGTTTGTTTTTGTTATCAGTGCCTCACGTGGGTGTGCTAAGAGAGACAGCAGGCCACAAGCAGGCCGGTAGAGGTCTTGTCACAGGGAAATTTATTTTTCCAGACTGGTTTGTTTGGTTTATTAAATTCAACACATCCCTACACCTTAATCATACATATAGGACAGCTAATTATTATTTGAATTACTCATGTTTTTTCCTCCTTCCATTCATCAATGCATGATTTAAAGTAGTTAACCTTTAGGGCTTTTTAATAAAAATAAAGTTAGAACATGCCATGTTGAAGAAAAACAGGGATTTGAGCTTTCAAGTCAACTAAAGAGATTTTTTTCCCCTGCAGGATTATTTTCCTAGAAAAATATTGTGACTGATATGTGGTCTTTTATTATCTATTCTTAGTTAATATAATGGTCTCTGGATACATACATAAGGCCTTTGAGTAGTACCACAACAAATCAGATTACAGTCTTACAGAAAGATGGATTAGATTTGTTGTACCATTCACTATTCTCATTACAATTATCACAAGAATGAATTCATAATATTTCCTAGCCATTACTCATTGTCATTACAGAATGTAGACTGAGGACTGGAAAGCCTCACACAGTCTGTACAACCTGACGATACTGTAAATCAGACCATTTTGACCTTTTTAAATGTTCAGTTATTTGATATGTTAGTCATTCTCAATTGCCTATTTATATACTATTCTGCCAGGTGCATTACAGAAAGCTTTTGACTTTCTCTGTAGCAGGTGTACAGTAGACCACAACTGGAAGCAGGATGTCACACTTGATGGACCATATATTAGTAGTATGCTAGCAACTCATGGTCTTATTAACATCATAACTAGAAAGCATTAAGCAAAAGGTAGATGAAAGTCAGTCACTCACAAAACCAAAATGTATAAATATTTTATACAATAACTGCAAAATGGGTGTATGGCCATAACATTCCAGTATACTTAAGTGTGTGTTACAGAAAATAAATGGGTAAAGGAAGGAAGATGTAGAAGAAAAATTGTGCAAAGATTAATTCAAGGCAGTGAAAATCATTATCTACTATTAATATGAATGTTACAAATGTAAATCTTATTCTAGCAACAAAACAAGTACAATTTCATTTATAAAAAAGTCAGTGATGGAAATATGTCCCTCACACCGTAAATGAAAGCTGGCTTTTAAGTTCTGTAAAGCAGGAGTAACGTTGTAGCTTTCTCCATGTGTAATACATAGTGGTTATGTGTACAGACATATACATACACACACACACACTATTTGGCAAGAGAATTTTCTTCTCTTCAAAAATATATAGCGCGATACCACTGATATTGTGCAATTTTTCTTTTGTCTTCCTCCTTTTACAAATACAACGGGCCTACCGTGCTACATGCTGAGCTGTAAATTAAAGACTGAACTAGCTGAAGGAGTGAGATGGTAGATAATTTAAATTCAGTTTGTACAGATTATAAAAATGAATATCATTGATATTCAGTCATGATTGTATTTAAGATGGAGCCACTCAGCAGCCATTTAAATTTTTTTAGCAACCATATGAACTACTATATTAGAATCCTATACCCAATATCTCACACGCTTGTGTTTGAAACTAATTTAACTTAAAATGAGTCCAAAGCTATGTCTTCACTAGAAATGTTGCAGTGACAGGGAGGAGTTTCCTGTCGCTGTAGTTAATCCACCTCTCAGATAGGCAGTACCTAGGCTGACAGGAGAATTCTTCTGTTGTCTACAATGGGGGTTAGGGCAGCTTAACTACATTGCTCAGGGTTGTGAATTTTTCTACACTCTTGAGCAATGTAGCTGGGTCAACCTAACTTTAGTGTACACCTGGCTTAAACAATGAGTAATTCTGCAGATTTCAGTAGAATTACCCTGATGTGACATTAGCCCCTTGCTGGATTCATTGTCAGCTAACCATTGATCCCTCACGGTCAGACAATTCACACTAATTATAATGCCAAAGAGTGTAGTTTTTGACCAAAATTTTCTAAAGTGATCAGTGATTTTGGGTGCTCAACTTGAAACACATTAAAGGGACCTAATTTTCAAAGGGCAAATGGTCAGCAGTCTCTAAAAAATCAGGCTATTTTAAGGTGTCAAATTAGGCATTTGAATTTATAAATTTACAATTTGTCAGTTTATCAATTTACAATATTTTGCTTATTTTAATTTTTTTAAATTGTCTTATTTTTAAATTTGGGTGTGGAAGGGGTGGGAATGGTATTAGAAACAAACAAAACTCAGGAACTATTACACAGATAGTGCTTTTTCCAGACAAGATGGACGACAATCCAAAGATCTTGCAAAATGTGTTATTTACAGAGGAGCAAGAGAAAGAAAATGCAGCATAAAACATATGCTGGACAAGAAGCAACGGGCTTAAATTGCAGCAAGGGAAGTTTAGGTTGGACATTAGGAAAAAATTCCTAACTGTCAGGGTGGTTAAGCACTGGAATAAATTGCCTAGGGAGGTTGTGGAATCATTGGAGATTTTTAAGAGAAAGTTAGACAAACACCTGTCAGGAATGGTCTAGATAATACGGAGTCCTGCCATGAGTGCAGGGGACTGGACTAGATGACCTCTCGAGGTCTCTTCAGTCCTATGATTCTATGGTGAAAATCTTGATAGATATTGGCCTATTGCAACCCTCTGGCATCTTTCAAGATAAATTGTGAGTCACTAGCATAAACAAGCTGAGTAAACTGCACAAATGAGTTAACAACTATGATAGGCACCTGGAGGCTTTGAAAGAAAAGATACAATCAATTAAGGAAAGCAACAAAAAACCCTGCATCAGTCATGTTCTTCTTACAGACAGTAAGTTGGCATAAATGGAAAACCAGCTCAGGTCCCATAACTTTGGAATTTTTAGAACTCCATTTCACAGATTAATGTGCATTGGAAGTGGGGTGAATGTTGGTCACTTTGACAGACACATCCCTGCTCAAGTGCGACTTTATCATTAGCTCATAAAAAAAAAAACTATTTTTGAAGAACAACCCTTTAACTTTGAAATGCACCACATGACTTTAGTTCCTGGGAAAGGAGACCCCGAACATTTTAGCCCCGTTTGAAAGTTACTCAGTTTGAACACTGGGTTGGAAATTACATATAGGAGGTAAGAGTAATAGGGAGAGGAGAATGACCTATTAGAGGCTACTTGTACAAAATCCTAATTTCAGTTGCCTCAAGTTTAGGTACGCAACTTTTGACACACAAGTTTTCAGAGACAGCGAACACCCACAGCTCTGGGGGTTCAGCTGGAGTTTTGGGTGCTTAACATTTTTTAAAAATTAAGTCCAAGCTGCCTCAAGTTGGGATATGCAAAATTGGAGCTCCCCGAATTAGGGACCACTGGGGGGGGGGAGAGGGAAACTGAGTAACAATTGAATTTCTAGAACTTTATACTTTTAAAGTACTTCAATAATCATGGATAGTTTTACAGTTTCATTCTAATGTAATCAGATTGTTATAGGCTTGGATCCTTTAAAATTGCTTTTTGTTCTGCTGGAATGGAAAAGGTTTTTTCCCCCCCCCCCCCTTTTTTTTTTTTTTTTTTTTTTTTTTTTTTTTACTACAGCAATCCATTTTGTCACTGGAAGCCAACCTGCACACCAGGAAATACTCTGCAAGGTAGGTGGAATGTTAAGGTGCCAGGAGCTTATTTGCATATCTAAGGCATGTGCACTTTTTCTTTCATTTTTCCCTCTCTACTTTTGACAGACTATTTTTCTTCATCACTTGAAACTGCCTTTCATGTACTGATATGTTAAAATTCTCTCACTCAGCTATAGCTGATTCTAGTTTACTCTAGCCAACTCCGATTTGGGGGAAAGAAGAAGAATTCAAAGGCAAGATATTAAGAGATAAAGAAAGTGCTCATTTATAAGGAATGCCTCATGTCTTTGAAGCCACAGGAAGCCTTCACAGTTCTACATTTTTCAGGCACTAGCATAATTGAATAAATTGTGAGTTCTATCTATCCATCTATATCAAACATCACTGTAGGTTTGGAGTGCCGGAATCATCATGCACAATACATAGCCTAGTTCAATTCTTTCCCTTCTTCCTCCCAAGAAGACAAAAACAAAACACTAACTTATTTTGTTTTCTCCTCAACTTCCTCTTCTGTTTTTTGGCCTCCTCCTCATTCTTCTTGCAGTTGCTGCTGCGAGAAAGCTGAACTGAATTTAGTCCTAAAAAAGCATTCAGATTTGTTCTGAAAACCAAATAGGAGGGATCCAGGAGGCTATTGGAAGTGGCTCTTAGTAGCTTTTCTTTAACCTTGGTCAGACATGGGAAAGGCCAAGTGAGAGCCTGTCAAGGCTGTATCCCCACTTTGAACTTTAGGGTACAAGTGTGGGGGCCTGCATGAAA
>NW_020664413.1:51522680-51542453 GCF_002925995.2 Terrapene triunguis | reverse complement strand
CAGATCCAAACCCCTTGGATCTTAAAACAAGGAGAAATTGACCCTTCCCCCCCTCCTTCCTTTCACCAACTCCTGGTGAATACAGATCCAACTCCCTTGGATCTAAAAACAAGGAAAAATCAATCAGGTTCTTAAAAAGAAGGGTTTTAATTAAAGAAAAAGGTAAAAATCATCTCTGTAAAATCAGTATGGAAAATAACTTTACAGGGTAATCAAACTTAAAGAGCTCAGAGGACCCCCCTCTAGCCTCAGGTTCAAAGTACAGCAAACAGAGATAAACACTCTAGTAAAAGGTACATTTACAAGTTGAGAAAACAAAGTAAAACTAAGACGCCTTGCCTGGCTTTTTACTTAACGTTTGAAATATGAGAGACTTGTTTAGAAAGATGGGGAGAACCTGGATTGATGTCTGGTCCCTCTCAGTCCCAAGAGCAAACAACCCCTTAAACAAAGAGCACAAACAAAAGCCTTCCCCCTCCCAAGATTTGAAAGTATCTTGTCCCCTTATTGGTCCTTTGGCTCAGGTGTCAGCCAGGTTACCCGAGCTTCTTAACCCTTTACAGGTAAAAGGATTTTGGAGTCTCTGGCCAGGAGGGATTTTATAGTACTGTACACAGGAGAGCTGTTACCCTTCCCTTTATAGTTATGACAGGGCCTGATTAGTAGCTGGACTAAACCTGGGTTTTCTTTCTCCAGTGTGGAAACTATTGGTAAAAGCTGACTTTTAAATATTGATCACTGCAATAGAAAAAGGGCGGAAAAGAGAGATCAACAATTTAAAAAAGGAGTGTCTAAAGTTAGGAACCTAAATCATATGTAGGTACAAATAAGTGATCTAATTTTCAAAGGTGCTGACTCACCACTCACCTCAGCTCCCATTAACCTCAATGGGAGCAGAGCAAGACATTTTTAAAAAATTACTTTTTTGTCTGTGTGTGTGTATATAGACAAGTAAAATTTCAAATTGGCTATTGCCAGATGAGACTATCCCATCTTTGTATTACTTTATTTTACTAAACAAGGCCTTGTTCCTGCATGGATAGGTTTTCTAACACTTATGGAAAGAGGATATACATATTCTTTAGATATTGAAATCAACATATTCAGTCAGTTGCGTGAAATATGGAGATTTTAAGTCCTGAAGACTTACCAGGGGTGAGTGTGTGTGTGTGTGTGTTTAAAAAGGCAGCTTTTAAAAAATGTGAACAAAAATTTGTGGTTATTGGGTCTAGATTATGAATGTCAAAAGATAACCCAATATACATACTACCCCAAAATTAACAGATCACTAATAGATGTAGTTGGAAATGGAGCAGTGAGAGAGTGCATGAGCGCAAGCCCATTTAGGGTGTCAACATTTTAAAACTCTATTAGGATGACAGGCAAAGCTGACATGAGTGGTGTTGTACTGGAAGGTTTGAATGGCTGCCATCAACCAGTTCTCTGATCTGCAGACTGAAGCTGATGTGTGTGCTAGGGGTTGTGTGCATTTGCCATTTCCCCCTTCTGATTTTTAAGATTCTCAGCAGAATCAATAGGAATCTGTCCATTTTTGTCTAGAACATTATCTAAAACTTTGGAATTGATTGAATGCAGCATTCCAAAGTTATCACACTACATCCAGACCAAGACAGAAAAGAAATTTGTTGAGAAGCTCACTGGACCATTAATGTTAATTTTTCAATAAGTCTTGGCACACTAGGTAAGTTCCAGAACAAAGCTAATGTTGTGCCAACTTTTTAAAACGCTAAATAGGATGGCCTGGGCAAAATAATGGAGAGGCTGATACAGGACTTGATAAAGATCTAAAGGAAAGTACTATGTTTAATACAAATCAACATGTGTTTCTGGAAAATAGATTCTGTCAAACTAACTCTTTTTTTTTTTTTTTTTTTTTTTGAGATTACAAGTTTGCTTGGTAACAGTAATAGTGTTGATGTAATATCCTTAGATTTCTGCAAGGCATTTGACTTTGTACTGTATGAAATTTTGAGGAAAATACTAGAATGATGTAAAGTTGGGATGGCACACATTAAATGGATTAAAAACTGGCTAGCTGATAGGTCTCCAAATGTAATTGTAAATGAAGAATAGTCATCAAATGGGTCTGTTTCCCATGGGGATGTACAGGGATTGGTTACTGGCCCTATGCTATTTAACATATTTATCAATGACTTGGAAGAAAACATAATCACTGAGTATGGAGACAACACAAAAATTGGGGGGAGCAATAATTCAATCAGTGACTGATTGTCTTAGTTATCTGGATTACTTAGTAAACTGGATTACTTAGTAATTAATATTTTCATATAGATAAATATATATGTATACATCTGGAAACAAAGAATGTAGGCCATCCTAACAGGATAGGGGTGGACTATCTAGGAAGCAGTGACTCTGAAAAAGATTTGAGCGTCATGGTGAATAATCAGCTGAACATGAACTCCCAATGTGATCAAAAGAGCTAATGTGATGTATAAACAGGAGAATCTTGAGTAGAAATAGAGAGGTTATTTTACCTCAGTATTTAACACTCGTGTGACTGTTGCTGGAATACTATGTCCAGTTCTGGTGCCCAGAATTCAAGAAAGATGTTGATAAATTGGAGGCTGTTCAGAGAAGAGCCATGAGAATGATTAAAGGATTAGAAAACATGCCTTATACTGATAGATGCAAGGATCTCTGTCTATTTAACTTAAAGAGAAGGTTAAGGGTGACTTGATTACAGTATGAGTACCTAATTGGAGAACAAATTTTTAATAAAGAGCTCTTCAATCTACCAGAGAAATGTAAAACACAATCCAATAGCTGGAAATTGAAACCAGACAAAAATGTACAGCTTATTTCAAGTCTGAATTTAAGTGAGTAACAATTGGAACTATTTATCAAGGGTTGTGGTGGATTCTCCATCACTGACAATGTTTTTCTAAAAGCTGTGATCTAGGAATTATTTTAGGGAAGTTCTATGACCTGTGTTATATATGTGATCATAATTGTCCCTTCTAGCCTTAAAAAACTGAGCATAGGGCCTTCCTTCATTCACCTTTATTTAACCACAATATTTAAATAAGCTTTTTACTATGCATTGTTTTATAGAGGTAAATATTTTCTTACATGAATCACTTCATTAGTATTGGCTGTATTGGCCCTGTTAATTAAAAATGATTTATCATTAGTCATTTTTTACTGACATGTTTCATAGTTTTCCACCTTTTTGGGTAAGACAATCACTTTCACCCACCAAAAGCAGTTTATAACAAAGTTGATGTGCTGTGAATCATTCCAAATATGTACTGTTTGAATCTTTAATTACAGGTATTCTAAGAACAGCATCTCTTTTGCCAGGAGAAAAAAGAAACCCTTTCACTTCACACAGACACAAATTAGACGCAAAGAGTAACCTTTCATATAGTGCAAGTACTGCTGTCTAATTTGTAAATGTTGGTTATGAATTATCTAATCAGACAGGCTTCAATTAAAATGACACTGAGTAAAGTTCACAGTGCAGCAACTATATGTGTAGGTTCAGTGAGCAATTGATTACAAGCTGCTATTAACACCAACTCTTTATAAGTTCTGAATAACTTTAGATTCAGAATTATCATACTGGAATAACATGTCAAATTTGGAGATTTCAGTAGAGATTAATTGGAAATTTTGCTATAAATTAACATTTTCGGTCAAAGTGAGAATTAATCTGTCAGTCTCAGAGTTTTGGATGTCATTCATCACTGTAGTGTATATTTATGGTGAATCAGAATGAAAATTTTGATTCTCAGTCTACTGTATACCAGCCTTCCCCAAAAAGTAAAATGTACTTTAGATTTAGTGGTTGTTGCTGTAATTTCAAAAATATTAAAACATTAGTTTATCTGATATTCCCAAGACATGTAGAGCTACTTAAGATGGCACCAAATTAAACAAGTATCCTATCAAAATATTTATATCCTGTTCATCACTATTGTATGAGAGCATCTTACTAAACCATATGTCATAGTCTAATCAATGCTGGTCTTTGGTTTTCTTCCTTTTCTACCCTAAAGGAGGGAAAGACTGTACAATCCTTTAAATTCATTATTTTTATTATTGTTGGTAATCAAAAGCTAAGAGATGGGTCTATTTAGCATTGCAGTTGATGAGATTTATGGTCTTGGTCTCTTCTGGAAAGATCTTCCAAAGCCATAGATCAGCTGTGAAAAAGCTCCCGATTCCACTGGTATCTTTTTCAAAATCATAAATTCTAAAACTCCCACAAAGAGTAACTGGTAGGTCATATTCACAGCAAGACAAGCCAGACTATGGAAGGCTTCTCAAGATTATGACCAGAACCTTGAGGTTAATCTGCTATTCAATGGTCAGCCAGTGTAATGTCTAGAGTACTGGGATGAGGTCCTGACATCAACCTCTGTTGCTTATCAGCCATTTTGAAACAAAAGGAGCTTGTAGTGAACTGTCTGTGTCATTGTCTGATACATTGAATAAATCACAGTGGCAAGTCACCATCAAAAGAAGTTTCTTGTGATCCAGGGCAATCAGACAGAAAAAAAGCATTTGTGTTAGTTGGTGCTGTTTGAAAGTGGTTGCAGCAAAGAATTCAGGGAGGACCTGGAGCATAGGAACTGGCACAGTGGCTAGAGGGCCCCCTCAAATGAAATTGATATTGTTATGGTTTAGTTAAGGGTAATGGCATGAGATGAAACTAGGAGTAGGTGAACTGGTTCTCTTAAATTAAGAACCAGCCCAAACATGCAACACACACAAGTTCCTTGTAATGAATGCAGTCTGAGAATTCCTGAAGGGCTGAAAAAGCTATGTTATGTTACTGGGTGGTATTCACTTCCTACCCTTCATGTGCAGATTTTACCATATGTTTTTCAATAGTTTAGATATGAAAAGCTGTTTCTTACTTTTAAAATATCCTAGGAGTCCTGTGAAAAGTGATAGGAGTGTAAAAACCCAATTGGAATACATTTTTTGGAACTAAACAAGGTAAGATGGGGCCATTTTATTAGAACATCACAAAGTTTGCAAAATTTATTTTAAACTGGATCATATACTCAAGGCTAAGAGGGAGTCCTGCTCTCCCCCTTCATTTAAGAAAAACACACAAAAACAAACTAAGATCTCATCTCAGTGTAAAAGCTTATTTAATGACCAGGGTCCCTGAGACAGGAATGCAGATGAACCTGAAACACATTAATGGCTTAAACAAATAAGTTTGCCTTTGATAGCTAAATTAGAAAGGCTATCTTAATGATATTGTCCATAAGGAAGTATGGGAATCTTCAGCAATACACCCCAGCTAGGGGTGATGAGGAATGAGACCAGGAGAAACTCTTTATGCAAGGAAGCAGGGGATTCCAAAATGATTGTCTCTAAAATACAGGTTTGTCAGAATAATTTTCCCGGGGTTTTTGGAACACTTGTTTGATTCTTTAGGGCCTCTACCTGAACAACTGTGGAGCTGACAGTGCTGCATTCCTATTGCAAGGCATGCCTGAAGAGGAAAATAATGAAAGGGCAGAAGAGCAAATCGATGAGGTGACAAGTCATTACCCATATTCTGGAAGACAATTTCATTTCAGAAGTGACAGTTTTAGTACACACAGACATGCAGAAAGATTTTTTCCTCTTAAACAATATGTTTCCTTCTTAAATGCTGACATATTTCTACCCTTCAAAGAATAAAGAGATAGCTACCTGCCAAAACCAAATCATAGCTGCTGTCGGAGATCTCTCACAGTCACGCCTAGTACATTCAGTACTCACATGTGACACATGCTGAACCTCTGATGGACATTAAGTTTGCACTGCAATGGAATGGCCTTATATAGAAATGAGCCTTTCTGTCTATACTTCTGTAAAACTGTGAGATAATGTAAATTCTTAACATTTAACAGTATTTACAAGGACAAGAAGGACTTAGATATTATTGCCTTAGGTGTTATGGTAAGGATTTAGAAAATATAAATAGATATGGACTGCTTTAGTAACTACATCAGTAGATACTTATCTTCATGATATTAAAACATTTGTTATAGGAAAAGGTAATAAGCTTGATACTTTTTTTTTTTTTTTTACACACTGATTCTTAGCTAATTAGTCTGATCTGTTTCCCCAGGTTGGACTCCATGTGTGGGACTCAGAAAACACGTGGATGTTGCTCAGCTGTTTCTCCATCCTCTCATGGAGAACAGTTGGATATAGTCTGGTAACACATCTATCGGGCTTCCCAAAGAGGTTTTTTTTTTTTTTTAAATGCCTCATCTTTTTAGAGGAACAGCTCAGGCTATGTGCATTTTAACTTGATAGCTGTAGTTAGTCATTGGCTGCATGTGTGTGTTCTTCCTGTGTTTTGTGCAGAAAGCTGGCCCAGCAAACAGATCAAACTGCCCTATAAGACCACCAGACTTGGTTTGTAGTGAAGACACCCAGCCAGGTTTATTGTCGACAAAGCACGGTATTAGTGCCCTGTATGTGCTACAAGTACACTTAATACATGTATGCCTGTGACAATGGACTCAGCTCAGTGAATGGTGGGACTTTTCGTTCCTCCCCTCAGCTGGATAAAGAGACTCCATCTGAGATCCCTCTTTATACACTGATACATTGCCTCTCTGACATAGTTAGTTACTACCCTTTACCTTGTATACATTGGTTCAATCAAAACATCTCTATCCATCAGACTGTCATCCTGACCTTATCTTTAGGGGGAGTTACCACGTTCCTGTTATCTCTGGGGAGTGTGTTTGTACCATGCCTAATATTGGGGTATTCTGGAACCATCCTTCTGGAATGTGTTTGCATGAGTGTCCTGTGCCTAGTACTTCTTAGGAATGTGTGTTTTTGCAATACCAGCCCTGTTCTTGCCAGGTACTGTGAACTCACAAGCAGGCATATTTATAAAAGGGCCTGACTTCTGCTCACAGCCTGACCTCTGCTAACATTCCTTTATATCATCAGGGCCTGACTACTGTATTAGTTCAGATCTCAGGCTCTCTTTTCCTATACAATAGTTAATATCATTAGGTCTTCTGTCTTGCTGTTCTTAATGGGAGATAAACTAGGTGTCCTGGCCAAAATTCCCTTACTCAGTTATACATTTTCCGGCTGGGACAGAAGCAGCACTGCCAAAATGGCACAAGAAAGGCAGTCCAAAGATCCTGTGAGACATGATTAGAGGGGAGATTTCAAGTACCTCCTGCAAGAAGCCTACTAACTTTTACATTATCAAGCAAAATATGAAGGCCCAGAAGTAGAGATAATTCAGCAACATTTAGGATAGGCTGCTGAATTTTGGAGTGCCTATTTGAATTTAACCTCTAAATCTTTTGATCACTATCACTATTAGTTTTCCACCATGTAGTCACTTCAAATGAGAGGGCATACATCTATACCAATAGATATACTATTACCAGTATATCATGAACAAATTACAAAAGGCCACTTTTTTATATTCTTTGCAATGATATGGAACAGAATTATCAGGCACATAGATGAACGCAATACGATGGGGAGGAGTCACATTTTTTTGCAAAGAGAAATCATGTCTCACCCATCTGTTTACCTCCTCAAAGTATTCTAAAAGTCGACAAGGTGATCCAGTGGATATACTGTGCTTGGACTTTTGTCAAAAGCTTTTGACAAAGGTCCCTCACCAAAGGCTCTTGAGCAAATTAAGGAGCCACAGGATAAGAATGAATGTCCTCTCATGGAACAGTAACTGGTTAAATAATAGGAAACAAAGGATAGGAATAAATGGTCCCTTTTCACAGTAGAGAGAGGTAAATAGCGGGGTCCCCAAGGATCTGTAGTGGGACCAACCCTATTCAACATATTCATATACAATCTGGATCAAGTGTAAACTGTGGTGGCAAAATTTGCAGATGATTCAAGATAGTTGAATCCACAGCAGACTGTGAGGAGTTACAAAGGGATCTCACAAAACCGGGTGGCTGGGCAAAAAAATGGCAGATGAAATTCAATGTTGATAAATGCAGAGTAATGCACATTGGAAAACAATTCCAACTATACAGACAAAATGAAGTAATCTAAATTAGCTGTTACCGCTCAAAGATCTCGGAGACATTGCAGGTAGTTCTCTGAAAACATCTGCTCAATGTGCAGGGGAAGTCAAAAAGCTAAAAGAATGTTAGGAACCCTTAAGAATGGGATAGATAGTAAGACAGAAAATATCATAATGCTGCTGTATAAATCCATGATACTCACACCTTGAATACCACATGCAGTTGTGGTTACCCCATCTCAAAACAAGACATATTAGAATTGGAAAAGAGTACAGAGAAGGGCAACAAAAACAATTGGAGTATGTTCTTCCATATGAAGAGAACATAAGAACGGCCATACTGGGTCAGATCAAAGGTCCATCTGGCCCAGGATCCCGTCTTCCAACAGTGGCCAATGCCAAGTGCCCCAGAGGGAATGAACAGAACAGGTAAGCATCAAGTGATCCATCCCCTGTCGCCCATTCCCAGCTTCTGGCAAACAAAGGCTAGGGACATCATTAGAGAGATTAAAAAGACTGGGACTTGTTCAGTTTGGGGGAAAAAATGACTAAGGGAGTATACAAGATAGATGTCAATAAAATCATGAATGGTGTGAAGAAAGTGGACAAGAAGTGTTATTTACCTCTTCACATAACACAAGAACCAAGGGACACCCAATGAAATTAATAGGCAGCAGGTTTAAAACAAACAAAAGGAGGTACTTCTTCTCACAACGCAGAGTCAACCTGTGAAAGTCATTGCCATAGGATGTTGTGAAGGGCAAAAGTATAAATGGGTTTGAAAAAAGAATTAGATAAATTCATGGAGGATAGGTTCATCAATGGCTATTATCCAAGAGAGTCAGGGACACAATCCCATGCAGTGGGTATCCCTAAATCTCTGACTGCCAGAAGCTGGGACTGGAGGACAGGGGACAGATACCTCTGTAAATTGCCCTGTTCTGTTCTTTTCCCCTGAAGCAGCCACTATCAGAAGACAGAATACTGAGCTAGATGGACCATTGTTCTGACCCAGTATGGCCATTCTTATGTTCATGCAAATGAGCGTGTAAGAATATGTGAGTAACTCCTGAAATTGCATCCAGTTGCCACAACTGCATGTGCAAATCTGGTAACTGCAATCTATATGCTTACTTGCATATTCTAGTGATTAGTTAGTTAGATATCTAAATACACTGCTACCTCGATATAACGCCACCCGATATAACATGAATTTGGATATAACGCAGTAAAGCAGTGCTCCGGGGGGGCGGGGCTGCGCACTCCGGTCGATCAAAGCAAGTTCAATATAACGCGGTTTCACTATAACACAGTAAGATTTTTTGGCTCCCGAAGACAGCATTATATTGAGGTAGAGATGTAGATGATTTGGACATGCAGTCATACAAAAGCACATGCAAATTCTGAATACAAATGGACACCCATCATTTAGTTAAAACAGACTAAGTATCCCAAACATCCTGTTCTTTTATTTATAAGATCAACTGCTGTAGATGTTCAACTTGATTTTGCTGCCTGAGAGAGAGTTTTCCTGACCATTTCATTGTTTTGAGGTATAACAGATTCTCCAAAGCAGGGCCGGCACTGGCTTTTTTGCCGCCCCAGGCAAAAAAGCCTCCCGCCCCCTCCCTCCCCCCGGAGCACGGCAGGGGAGGGCGCCGAGCCCGGCCGCGGGCCGCTCTCCCCGACTGGCCGGAGCGCCGGGGGGAGAGCGGCGAGCCTGCCGCGGCTCTGCTGGCGAGCCCCGGGAGGAGGGCGGAGAGCCCGGCCGGGGCTCCGTTCTCCCTGGAGTCCAGAGCCCCGGGAGGAGGGCGGAGAGCCCGGCCGGGGCTCCGCTCTCCCCGGCGTCCAGAGCGCCGGGGGGAGGGCGGCAAGCCGGCCAGGGGTCCGCTCTCCCAGGCGGCCAGAGTGCCAGGAGGAGGGCGGAGAGCCTGGCCGGGGCTCCGCTCTCCCCGGCGGCCAGAGCGCCGGGAGGAGGGCGGAGTGCCTGCCGCGGCTCCACTCTCCCCGGCGGCCAGAGCGCTGGAGGGGAGGGCGGCGAGCCCGCCGCGGCTCCGCTCTCCCCGGTGGCCAGAGCACCATGGGGAGGACGGCGAGCCCAGTCGCGGCCCCGCTCTCCCCAGCGGCCAGAGCGCCGGGGGAGGGCGGCGAGTCCGCTGCGGCTCCGCTCTCCCCAGCGGCTGGAGCACCGCGCCGCCCCCCTCCAGGTGCCGCCCCAAGCACAAGCTTGGTGGGCTGGTGCCTGGAGCCGGCCCTGCTCCAAAGTGTCTTTACAAAGCACAACTTCGTAATGCAGCCAGGACTTCACGAAGCTGCTGCATTACAGTGGGCTACTAATAAAAGACTAATCAATAGCAATCAATTGTCCAATAGCAGAATCAGTAGATCCCAACTGTTAATTAAAAATAGCCAAGCTACGTTTCTTTCAAAGGTTTTACTTGCATTATTTGTATTCAGACATATTTTGCAATTCTAAAAAAAAAAGCATAAATTTTAAAACAGCTTGGAAACTAGGCTCAAGCATAGTTTAATTTATGTCTTATGCTTAGAATTCTTTTGAAATTATTTTTTGATCACACATTGACATTTTACTCCACTTCATCTGTACTATAGGATGTGTCAGAGTTCCTTAAAGTAATAATAAACTAATAGTACTTTTGAAACAGGTTTCTGTTCTTGCTTCATACTGAGTGAAGAGAGGTGAGTGGATCAATGCCAAATGCTTTTTAAAACTTAGAAAAATCTTGTGAAGAAAACTCTCCATCACACACATACCTACAGAGCATCTTGGGCAGATTCTCTAGTGTGGAATGTTAACCAAGCTAGCAGAGTAGTTTTAATTAAAAAACAACAACAACAACAAAACAAACGTACAGCAAAGGGGTCAACTACTCTAGTCTGCCACCAGTCCTTTGAGGATACATGTGCTGCTTCATTTGTATCTTTCTGATTAGAATATGATGCAGCTGCGGCCGATGAGTTTGTCATGCCATTTTATTGTATGTCAAATAAAATGAAATAATAAATGAAAACATATCAAATTAGCAATAGGAAAAAGAAGGGTGAATCTTGTGCAGTGTTTTTGGAGTGGGACTACTACTGTGTGTTAACCATTTCAATTTATTGAAGAGATGAGTGGGCATGCAAAAGAATCTTGATTTACATGCAGTGAATCTTATTTCTTCTACAGGATTCCAAACCTTATATTTCTGTAGTTTGGTTTTGCTATTAAGCTTAGACTTCCCTAATAGTTACCAGGTAGAATTTTTCAAAACATTAGATGAAAACCCATTTTATAAATCACCATTTTTATGCAAGTCTTAAACCAAATGTTTTTAGTTACCAAGCAAGCGCAATTTTTTTCTGCAGAAAGCCAGTTCTCCTTAATGAACCTATGTATGGGTCAGTTTTGCTGCTAAATAACACCAAGCCATTCAATCTGATCCTTGCAAACAGACCCTCTAGACACATGGACTCCCAATGAAGTAACTAACTCAGGGTACGGCTGCACTACATCACTGTAGCTATGATGTAGCCACATAGCATAGTTGCAATCTACGCTGATGGAAGGGGGTTTTCTGTTGGTGTAGCTACTATGAGTTTGGAGAGGTGTTGTTGTTATGCTTATAAGAAGCACACGGGAACTTTTTCATTGGAAAAGGCAATATGCCGTGTTTATTGAAGATACAACAATTAGCATATGCATTCAATCACACCACACACACTGTCCCGCCAGTCGATGTTATAGTTGCCAGTCCAGAGTCCAGATCAATCTAGTGGCCAGTTAGGTTGATCACGGGTAGATAGGAGTCGGGTGCTGTCAGCCGCGACACGATGCTCCGGGGAAGTCTTGGCAGGGCGAACCCAACGTTTCATGGCAAGGCACCCTGTTTATATAGTGATTTTTCTTCACTGGGACCAATGAGTTTTGCAGCGTCATGCTGTAATCAATTGTTGTTTGACGAGTGCTTGTTTTCTTAAATTGTCCTTCTCATCCTTTATCTTGTTCTTTCATCAAGTTTTTCAGGGAGTTATCCCATGCTGGTTTTCATCACAGCTAACTTGTCCCCATTGATAGGTGCCTGTCTCATCTTTAGAGTCGTCAATCTGCCTTCCTCTGACATTTCAATAGGGGCGTGTTAGAGCCTCCTGGCACCCTTGCGTCTGTCTCCAGTTCCTCCCCAGACCATCTGGATCAGCGATGGCCTTCACACTTATCTCTTCTTAACACACACATTCCTCATTCACACACAAAACAGAATTAATTTACACAGAACATTTTGAACAGGAACATCAAGTTGCAATGCAAAAGAAATCATGGCATTCTTTTACTTATTTTAAAATGCTAAACCTACAACAAATTGGTGACCCTCAAAGGTCTGTTACTGCCTTGAAATCAGTCCAGACATGAAGAAATTCTGGCTGATGCATCTCTACCAATGGTGTATCAGGCCATTCCTTTCTGCTATCAGAAAGGGTTGCTGACAGGATATGGTCAAATCATACATCAATACATGCTACATTATTATCTTTTATTCTAAATAATACAAAATACAAACATAAAATCCTACTACTACAGTGTTCCTACATGAATGGAAGCCCTCTCCTGTTGAAATAGCTGAGTCTACACTGGGGGGTAGGTCAGTATCGCTAAGTTGGTGGGGGTATATTTCACCCACACACACACACACACACACACACACACACACAAACACCTGACCACAGGTGCCGACTCCGTGGGTGCTCCAGAGCTCGAGCATCCACAGGGAAAAATTAATGGGTGCTCTGCACCCACCGGCAGCCAAGCTCCCCCCTCCTCACGTCCTTCTCCCCCACCCAGCGTGTCGCATCCCTGCTCCTCCCCCTCCCTCATAGCGCTTCCCACCCTCTTGCTGTCACACAGCTGTTTGGCGGTGCTTAGGACTTTCAGGGGGGGAGCAGGGAGGTGACGCGTTCAGGGGAGGAGGCGGAGAAGAGGTGGGGCAGGGGCTTGGGGGAAGAGGGTGGAATGGGGGCAGGGTGAGGGTGGTGCAGGTGCGGGAAGAGGAGGGGCAGGGGTGGGGCAAGGGGCGGGGGTGAATCAAGCACCCACAAGGCAGAAGGGAAGTCAGCGCCTATGCACCTGACTGACATAGTTTTGTCAACCTAAGTTGTGTAGGCCAGGACCAAGTCAGAGTGCAGGAGTAGTTCCACATAGATCAGATTGCAGGCTCAGGCCCTGAATGTGTGTCCATGATCAAAGTGCAGGATTTCTTGCAAACAGAGATAATTTATAAGAAAAAGAAGGGATGGACACAACTTAACTAAGTCCTCCCCTTTCCCATTGTGTATCAGTCTATTAAAAAGGAGACATTCAGTTTAGTATCCTAATTACTGATGTAATCAAACATCTGCAAAAGCTGAAATATCTGTAAGTCAGAGCCCCATCTTGCTGATAGGGCAACCAAAAGTTTCACAGCATCCTTATACAGCAGCTAAATACTGATTGATTGATTTTTTATTTTTTTTTTTTGGTGTGGCAGGGTGACTTGTACAGTATTAAATTATGTGTGAGCGTGCATATACCTAAACAAACATTCCCATTGTGGGTTTAAAGTTAGTTTCGTGATGACATGTAGAACAATTTAAGTGTCGAAAAAAATTCTGTATTGATTATGTTGGATGTCAGATGCCTTTACTGCATTTCATTCTGTCTGAGCTCTATCACACTGAGAAATGAACCTCATAACATGCCAACCCTTATGAAAAATTAGTATATTTAGTAAGTTGTAATTTTCATAATTTTTCAAGTTAAGAGAGGTTGAGAGTTAGTACCTTGCTGACTGTAAAATAAAAATAATAAAAAAAAGCTTAAGCAAAAATAATCCTTGGATAGTTCTTAGTCTTAATTACTTCTTGCCTGAAGCTGAAAAATATGCACTCTTCTGTTTTACACACACACACACACACACACACACACACACACACACACACACACACACACAACTACCTTATACAGTTCCAAATTCTCTGGCCAATGGGGTTAAAAAGAAGTTACTAAAGGGAAAATCTGACCTATAGCCCCTTCTCTCGCCCCCGCAATTGTCTATGCATTAAAAAATGGAGAATTCAAAGCATTCCGCTCAAAGACAATCTCAAATACATGGTTATGTCCTCTCCTCGAGGTAGCTCATTTGGCAGGACATTTTAATGTTAATTTCCCATAGGCAGATGGCAACTTCAAACTAGTTTTTACTATAAAAAACAAGTTTGGATAGCAGGTATCAAATTATCAGTAGGAAAGAACATAGTGAAAATGCAGTGTTTATGTAAGTGGAACTACTACCATTTCAATTTACTTAAAGGTGAGAGGGGGCATACCTTGCCCTCCTACCCAATATCTCTTCATTAGTCTGTTTCATCCACCTGTTGCTTCTGATCATAAACCATATGAGAGAAAGAATTCTTATTACTTGCTTGTACACTGCCTATCCCAGTATGCCTCTGATCACTGATTGAGGCCCTACACACTACTGTTATTCACATAAATAATATAGACAGGAACAAGATGATTTCTTTCTTTTTTGTTGCTGCTTTAATTTGTGAATCTATCACAGAGACTGACTGGGAATCTAATATACTACCATGTGCTGATGCAGCAGTGGCTGTTTCACTCTTATCCCAGAATCACCACATGATATCAGACTTCTAAGACTGATCGGTAATAGGTGGTGAAAATGCCTTGATGAATCTACGCTGCTGCTGCCCTACCTTACTCCACTGAAGTCAATAGAACTACATAGGGAGAGTAAAGTGGTGCCCAAAATGAGGGTATCAGAGTCAGGTGCTATATCCCTCCTTTCCCATCCTTGCCAATACAATTTCATAACCTGCACTTTTACTGCCTACATACCCCACCATGAATTCTATCTTTTTGGCCACCTCCTCATCATAGTACCTTAGTGCCTCACAAACATTAACAAGTTTATGCTCATTACACTATTGTGAAGGAAGTAGAGGTAGGAACTGAAGCAAAAAAAAAGTCAGCTGAAAAAGAGTTCCATCCAATTACATCATACAAAGGCAGAAAACTAAATAGTGGCAAATTTTACAAGTGCTTGTATACAAATGCTAGAAGTCTAAATACTAAAATGGGTGAAGTTGAGTGGCCAGTATTAAATGAGGATGTTGATATAATAGGCATCACATAAACTTGGTGAAATGATGATAAATCAATGGGACATGGTAATACCAGGGTACAAAATAGGTCACTATATGTAAAAGAAAGCATTTAGAGTAGGGTGACCAGATGTTTTTATAGGGACAGTCCCATTTTGGGGGACTTTTTCTTATATAGGCGCCTATTACCCCCCACCCCCATCCCATTTTTTTCACAGTTGCTATCTGTTCACCCTATTTTAGAGTCAAATATAGTCAAAATCTTAACTGAATCAAACTGTACCATGGAATCTCTATGGATAAAAATTCTATCCTTGAACAATTAGGGTGAAGCAGTAGAACTGCCAGACTAGGATGGTGATGGTGAAATACTCAGGGAGATTAGAGGCTACAAAAGCAGAAAAGCCAATAAAAATGGGGGATTTCAACTATTCTCATATTGACTGAGTACTTATCACCTGAGGATAGGATGCAGAGATAAAACTTCTAGACACCTTTAATGACAGCTTCTTGGAACAGCTAGTTCTGGAACCTACAGGGGGATAGGCGATTCTTGATTTAGTCCTAAATGGCACACAGGATCTGGTCCAAGAGGTGAATATAGCTGAAATGCTTGGAAATAACGACCATAATGTAATTACCGTATATACTCGATCATAAGCTGGTTCGTTTATAAGCCAATCCCCCCCAAGATGGAAAAGGAAAAATGGAAAAATGGAAAAATGTTATGACCCGTTCATAAGCCGACCCTATAATTCAGGGGTCAGCAACCTTTGGCTCCCGGGCCATGAGGATAAGCCGCTGGCGGGCTGAGATGGTTTGTTTACCTCAAGCATCCACAGGCACGGAGGTAAACCTAAGTAAACAAAGTGTCCCGGCGCACCAGCTGCTTACCCTGATGGGCCAGGACAGCAACTGGTGGGGTAATTTTTTTGAGGGGAGAAGCTGGGGGTCAGGGGAGTAACCCCTGTGACCACCCCCCACATGATCCCACCCCTAGCCTGGGACCCCCACACTCTCCCCATCCCATCCCTTCCCACCTTATCTGGGGAGGATGTGTCTGGCCTGGCTGGAGCTGCTCCAGCAGGCTGGGCAGTGTGGCCGCAGCCTGCTCCGGCAGGCCAGACCGAGCGGCGCGGCCACAGCATGTTCCAGCAGGCTGGGCCGGGCGGCATGGCCGCAGCGTGCTTCGGCGCCCGGGCGGCACAGCCGCAGCCTGCTCTGGGGGGCGGGGCCGAGCGGCATGGCTGCAGCCTGCCAGCCCCAGAGCTGCAGCTGCTTCGGAGGCTCGGGGGAGAGCAGTGTGGCCAGAAGCAGAGAGACTCTGGCCCCACCTCTTCCCTTCTGGCTGTGCTGCCTCTCCTTGCTCCCTCTGTTGGGGAGAGGGGCTGTGTCCCACCTTGCCCTCTCTATACCCATTCATAAGCCGACCCCCTTCTCTAGTGCTTCCCTTTTTTACTAAAAAAATTCAGCTTATAAACGAGTATATACGGTATATTTAACATCTTTGGGCTGAAAGGGGACAGAAACCCACCACAGTCACACTGAATTTCATAAAGGGGAACTGCACAAAAATGAGGAAACTAGTTAAATGGAAATTAAAAGGAATAGTTAGAAGAGTGAAATGGCTGCATGGAAAACTAATTTTAAAACACCATAACTGAGGCTCAAACTAAATGTATACATCCCCAACCCCCGAAAAAAAACTACAGTAAAGATTAAAAAAAAAAACCACCATGGCTAAACAGAGTAAAAGAGGCAATTAGAGACCAAAAAAAAATCCTTTAAAAATTGGAAGTCAATTCCTACTGAGGAAAATAGAAAGGAGCATAAACTCTGGTAAGTCAAGTGTAAAAATATAATTAGGCAGTCCAAAAACAAATTTTAAGAGCAACTAGCAAAAGACACAAAAACTATCAGAAGCAGGAAGCCTACTAGACAATCAGTGGGGCCACTGGACAATGAAGGTGCTAACGGAGCACTCAAGGATATGGGGGAGACACCCACATCTAAGCTATTCTTTTTTAGCAACAAATCTAAAGTACTGTCCTAAATTGATGCCTCAATAGAAGAGGTTTTAGACAAGGCTGTGTGGGAGAAGCTAAATGAATTCTTTGCATTGGTCTTCACTGCAGAGGATGTGAGGAAGAGTCCCAAACCTGAGCCATTCTTTTTAGGAGACAAGTCTGAAGAACTGTCCCAGATTGAGGCATCAATATAGGAGTTTTTAGAACATATTTATAAATGAAAAAGAGTAATAAGTCACCAGGACCAGATGGTATTAACCCAAGAGTTCTGAAGAAACTCAAATATGTAATTGCAGGACTAACTGTAGTATGTACTGGCGGGGGTAGAGAAGGGAGGGAAGGGTCCTCTCCAGACCCTGTTTCCAGTCACTGATAATGTCCTTCTTCCCAGTTTGTAGCATATGAGGGATGAAATCAACAGACAAAATGATGGGGTCTAAATTAGCCATTACCACATAAGAAAGATCTTGGAGTCATTGTGGATAGTTTTCTGAAAACATCTGCTGAATGTGCAGCGGGAGTCAAAAAAGCTAACGATGTTAGGAACCCTTAGGAAAAGGGGAGATAGGAAGACAAAAATATCATAATGCCACTATATAAATCCATGATACTCTTCGAGAAGCGGCGCGGGCGAGCGATGTGCTGGCCGCGGCTTCCCGCCGCCCCCATTGGCCCGGGACGGCGAACCGCGGCCAGTGGGGGCCGCGATCGGCCAAACCTGCCGCGTCAGCAGGTAAATAAAACTGGCCCGGCCCACCAGGGTGCTTACCCTGGCGAGCCGCGTGCCGAACGTTGCCGACCCCTGATCTAATATAAGCACTATAACACTGGAGAGTTTGTATGAGAAATTAGTATCTGTCAGGTTACCAGCCTACTAAGCCAACAGGTTTCTGTGCATATATGAAGGTCCTTGTTTGCTCCTGAACCAATATCATGTTACAAATGCATATGGAATTAATGTTGATTAATGAAAAATATTTGGGGGGATTAATTTATTTTTGATTTGACAATTAAACATAATATTTTCAAATTAGTGTAATATTATTTAGCCATTCAATGCATTCAAAATATAAGGGTAACTTTTAAAATTAACTTTAACACATTGATCAGGAATAAGACCTTCTGTTTTTATACACAACACTTCTGATTAGTGGCTTTTCCATTATGGATAAATCCTTTATCTTCCAGGCAACTGTATCAGTCTATGTAAGTGTCAGATTACTAACAAGTTAATGACTCAGACCTGTTGTGCTTTAATGCTTCATTTATTACTGGCTTGCTAGCCATCAATGAATTGCTGCAGCTATAAAGAATCTACCGTAATGCTAACCTGCTTTTGAATTATGCAATTTATTTTTGTTGTAGTTGCCTGGAATAAAAGCAAACACTCAGCGCTGGCAGAGTTTTCTCAGCTTTGCTTAATCTCTATACTGGAAATGTTAAATTAGAATCTTTTAATAACTTAAAATTTTAACTTTTGAATTAAACATGAAACGTTTTTCTCTGGATAAATTAATGTTCATCCACATAGAAAATTTTGGATTTAACATTATTTAAGCAATTTAAAATTCAATTAAAGATTCATCTATTGCATCAGGTACCTGACTTCAGGCTACATTTTAATCATGATTATTGTTATTGTTTTTGACATTCAAATGCTCTAAGGGAGAAACATGAAGGTTAATTCATGTAGAACAGAGACTCAGTTCCTTGGTGATATTTTGGGTATCAGGCAGCCACTAATAGTATATGGCAATAGTTCTATTGTATACCAGAGTACAGTGGGTAATTAAAATTATTTAAATTTCTTTTAGTCTTCACATGCTAGTTTTATTGTTACTTTAGATGTTACTCTTAATCAGTCACTACATTGACAACAGTGGCAGTGGTACCTTCCCTGTTTAAAGGTAGACAAAATGGATTTTATGAGAGTCATTGACACTTTACATGAATGAAGCATTCACAAATACTTCAACAATACAGGACTGACAATACAAAAAAAAATCTAATTGAGCTAAATTGTTCTCTGGGAAGAATTATTTTTAAAAAAGCAAAAAACCTTCTGTCAGGCTCAAGTACATTTCTAATGTTTTAAGTTCTCATAGAAGGTGCAAGGGGGAGGGGAGCAAGAGGGATATCAGAAACATATGATGGGCCTGACTGTGCTCTCACTTTCACCAGTGTAATTTCCTGACTTCAGGGGAGTTACTCCTGATTCGCATCAAGCTCAGTGAAATCAGAATCAGACCAACAGCTGTATTTCAACATGCTGGGCCAAATCCAGGGGTAATGTTGATGGTGGTGTAAATTGCAATTTCGGTGTAAGTAGGTCAGAATTGAATTTAAGTGGCTATGTGGGAAAATAGTGTAAGCCACACCTATTCAACTGTCAGTGGTTCTGTAAAAGGAGTGAAACTGACAGGCTTGCTGTGTTGAGGGGACCAAATCAGCATCTGAAGTAAATAAGGTGCAGCTCCCATCAAAGTGAAGAGCCAAATTTCAACCTCAACTACACAAGGATAGGGGCTAGATTGCAGCTTTGCCCCAAACCCTGTGTATGGG
>NW_020664413.1:51476069-51522670 GCF_002925995.2 Terrapene triunguis | reverse complement strand
AGGATCAGAATAGTAGTCCATCTAGACTAGCAGCCTGTCACCAATAGTAGCCTGTACCAGCTGCTGTAGAGTAAGTTTCAGGAAACCCTAGTAGGTATGAGATCACTTACCCCTAGGGAAAGTTTAGCCTCCCAATCATCACTAGTTAGAGGTCAGATGAGGTCCTGAAACATGAGGGTTATATCCCTTCCAAACCTTTTAATTAAAATATTTACTATTATAAGTCTGGACATTGTTGATATCCTTATAAACATCTAAGCTTTTTTTCTGGATCCAGCTAAGGCCTCTAATATCCTGATGCTTCAAGTTCCACAAGCTAACTGCAGTTAGATTATTTTAGATGTATCTCAGCAAATATTTCACAGGAGGTTTTATGCCTTGTTTTATAAAACAGCAAGTTACTGAGGTAGCAAAAATAATATTTGTATAAGTCACACATTACAAAATTGATTTAAATCTTACTGTTCGTATGTATTGATTTTTCTTTCTTTTCCCTAGAGCAAAAATGAACTGTTTTACTGCTACTTTTCTAACCACTAACCATCAAGCCTGCTTTTTAAAAAAAAAATCAATTTCATCCTGTAATGGTTCTAAACAGTAGGACACCTACTGTTTAAAAGACCATCCCAAAGTAGACCTAAGTATTATCAATACAATTCTGCTAGAGGAATGCATTCAATAAGCAGCTTGTCATGCCCCTCAGTGATCACTTGAGATTGGTTTCACTGTATATTGTTCTGAGTAAGTGATAAAGTTTAATATTTTAAGTACCGTGGATCAAATCCTGAAGTGTTTACTCAAGCTCAGATTGTTTCTTACCTGGAGAGAAGAAACCTGAAGGGGATAGGAAAAGCTCCATAATTCTGTTTATAGTTTCCTCTCTAGAGAAAGAACAGGGTGTTAACCCAACATTTTCAGCTTCCTGAATCTTGGGTAATGCCACAGAACCCAGGAGCAACTGTGTGAAGGCCTACCTGAGCCTCTTCCAGTTTCCTAGCAACCAGTCTCCACATGAGCTACACTGCCCTGGGTGCCTTGGCCTGCTTCTGACCTTTGAATTTCTGAGCTATGAGTGTCTTGCAAGTCCTCCACTAGAAAAAAAAATCTGCTTGTCTTTCAGGAGAAGGAAGAACTTGGTGCAAAAATCCTGCATCAAGGTTGGCTCCCACTTGCCCTCCCTGAGAGAGGAGGAGGATTCATGCATTCATCCCTCTGCTCCTGCCACATAATGGGAAACAATTAATCAAGTGTTGTCACATAATTGGCCTGATCCTCAGCATACACAGTTTTACATCAGTAATTCTCCTGACTTCATTGGGGTTACTCTTGAATTATATGGGCATCAGTAAGGTCAGAATCAGACTCAATATTGTTTGACAGGAAGGCTAGTTTATAGCTGTAGCTTCCTTAATTTTATCTACTGGGCACGTGCATATGGAAACATGCAGTAATCAGAAAAAAATGCACTTGACTTTCATGTTAATATTGCTAACCTGGTAGAATTATCCAACAAGCTTCTGCTCTGTTTTTATTACCTTTTTTGTAATGACAAATTTATTAGGTGCTAACCAAATCTTGGTGGGCGGTAAATTACACAGAGCAGAAGCTACAAGAATGATTGATTATTTTCAATAATTACATGTTCTAACTTCAAGCATTTATGGATTCCCAGGTCTATGATTTCTGTGTCAAATTCATTTTACCCTAAGCTTTTGACGAAAAAAAACCCTTCTTACAAAAGTTTCACCTGTAAAGTTTTTCTTTTCATGTTTCACTACAATTCCAAAAGAGCTTTAATTATTGAAATACACATACTGCACAGTAGTTAAATCCTGAGAAGACGAAACATCGTTAAACATTTCTATTGTCTTTGAAGTGTGTCCTTAAAATATTCCAGACAGAGTCATGGGGCCAAATCCAGAAGGCCTTCCTACACAGATCTCATTCAGACTGAACTACCGTTTACTTCAGTAAGATTTTTTTTCCCCTTGAGCAAGCACGGAAGTAAAAACTAAGGCATACTTTGCCCCTTCCACTGGAGAAGCCCAAACTTTAGTAGATCTCTGCTGAGTGGCTGAGGGAATGGGGAGTGCTAGCTCTTTGGCGTTGCTTCTTTCTCCCACTGGATGCTGCACAAGACCCTCTTGGGGAATAATGGAAAAGGGGATGAATACTGAGATGGTAAGATTTGCTAGTGCACCGAATTATTTAGGTTATTTAAGACTAGAGAAGTCTGTGAGTGAGAAGATTCAGAGGGGACTAAACAATGGCTGAGGCAGGATGATATGACCCTGTGACCTGTATCAGAGAAGCTTAATGACAGGGAACCTGTGATGTGTCAGCAATCTGGATTTGATATTTAAACCTAATCTCAATTTCCTGTCTCCAGGCCCAGTCCCCCCTAGGCCCACCTCCTTCTCCACTGGAAACCCCTAATCACAATTCAACTAGCAGAGTTCTGTTGGAGGAAGCCAGGATGCTAGGTGCTTATATGGGAGGGTGGAGCAGGAAGATGCTCCCTGAGAGCTCTCTGCTTCCCAAAACATTGGCAAGTCTGTGAAGAAGCAGAGCTGGTGGATCCATGTGGTAGCAGTAACATTGAGGAGGTGTGATTGGCAGAGAAGGCACATCTACTGAGGCTACAGTAGCAGCCACGGAGAGATCTGAGGAGATGACCTGACCTCCACTGAGTAGTTTTACAATGCCAAGCCTGATCATTTGACTGGTATTCTGAGAATAGGATTTGCTCTTTTGTGCCAAATTTGGAGCATACTTCCTTGTTCCGTTGCTATTTATGTTTTTCAGCCCCACTGTAGAAAAAGAAAAGGGGGGGGGAGGAGGCAGAGGAAACAAAGTAACTTTGGCTGTATTATGAACTGATATTCATTTTTTTTAACACTAAAGTGAAAACTTTCTATTACACCGCTACCTCGATATAACGCGACCCGATATAACACGAATTTGGATATAACGCGGTAAAGCAGTGCTCCGGGGGGGGCAGGGCTGCGCACTCTGGTGGATCAAAGCAAGTTCAATATAACGCGGTTTCACCTAAAACACGGTAAGATTTTTTGGCTCCCGAGGACAGCGTTATATCGAGGTAGAAGTGTATAAGCATCCATTCCAGTCAATATACTACATGGTTTAAAATTACATATTGGTCCATATTATGAGCTCATGACATATGAGCCAAAACATTAATAGGATAATATGTTTTGAGATAAGTGTAAATTAAAATGCCCCATATTGTATAACATTTTTTTCTGGTGTCCAATAACCTTAAAAAAAGGCAGGTTAAAATATATTTCAAACAGTGACCTCTTTTATTCTGTGTTTCTGTCTGGAATTACAAAACATTGAAAAAAGGCACTTATATAATACAAATAATGGTACAATGTTTATTATAGAGGCTCTTACAGGTGCTGCATTAATGGTAAATGTCTACCAGACTGACTGCTATCGCTTTTCACCTCTCTGAAAGCTTTTTTCCCCCTCCACTTCCTTCAGAGTCATTGCAGTTTATTAATTTCAGAGGTAATAAAATGTGAGGGTGTTCATTAGGAGATGCCATCTGAGTAACATACATGCTATTTCAAACAGGCAGTGATGAAATCTTTGTGTGCGTCTCACCATAAGTGTGGATGAAGTATGGCAACTAAATTCAAACTTTAAAGTCTCCATCAAATGGTCAGATGGAGAGATCATAAGTGAGCATAATATTGGTTAGAACACTGACAACTAGAAGATTTTTAGTTTTATTTTAAAGCCCTCTTGACTGCTTTATAGAATATATTAGATTTATTTCATTACATATATCATATGTAAGATAGACGAAAATTAGAAAACATTTGTATGATACTAAACAGTGTTATATTTTCATTTGATGATGCCATATAAATATTTTAAAGATACTGAAATATATTGTGAGACAATAGAATGGCATGGGATGCATGTGAATATATATTTTAAACATGTCAAAATAGCAAATATATATATTTTCAACATGTCAAAATATCAAATATAAATATATGGAAATACTTTTTCATGTGATTTCATACACATAGCTCAGGAGTTTAAGGAAATAATAAGAATACAAATAAAAAAGTTGCAGCTAGGCAAGCATATGAATAGTGTACATCTTGCCTCTATAGAACCACATACCAAGGCATAAATTAAAAGGATCCTTTTAAGTAGTATGATCAGAAAGGGAAAGAAATAGTTGTGTGCAATAGGGTCTCAATCCAGCAAAGCACTTAAGCATGTGAGCAGGCCCATTGAAGTCCCATGGGACCCAATTTAAGCTACAGCCTAACACTGTTTGGCAGGAGTGTGATCAACCTGTAGTGCTAAGCCATTTTACTCACAAGTAATCTCATTGATACCAATGGAACTACTTATATGAGTAAGGCAACCGGCATCTGGCCCTTTAACTATACTCCAACTTACTTTTCTAATATTGGAAATGGTAGCCTGTTTTGCACTATAGTTGACTCCTATCACACTTGACCATACCTGAGATTGAGGAAACCATGTCACATACAGACAATCAGGATTTAACAGTCTTTCTAGGCAACCATTAAATGCTGATATTTATAAAAGTCCTACTTTCCCAGAACTAGTATAGCCAGTGCTATCCAAGGTCTAGACTGAATTGGGGATGGAAAAAAAAAAGATCTTTAAGTCTGGATCCATTACATAAATACAGTGATCTAGGAAGACAGGAAAACCTTTTAGGATAACAATTCATAGCAGGCCAGGGGATGAGAAACACAAACTATTAACAGACAGAGGTTATTATTGGTGTCCTGAAAATTAGTTTCTTTGTAGATGAACTTCTTAGGAACTGCACAAACACCTATTGGAGGAGAAGAGCCATGTAGCATGTAATTCAGACTCTTCTGTTCAGTAACTCGTACTTCAAAATGAAATGCCTACACATCTTACACTGACTTCATTTTGGCCTCACTAGGACTATTCACATGGGCAACTTGGGTTTGTAGGCTCCAACCCTCTATTATAACTGTGTTAGAGGCTAGGGGTAAAATGCTGGATCCACTGAAGTCAGTGACAAAATTCCCGTGGAACCAGGATTTCACCCTCAGTGTGTAGTATACAGCTGGCTTCTTCTTGCCCTGCTGCTTAAACAAATCCCTGAGCAATATAGCTGCTAAAAAACATGCTAGCTGTATTTGTGTTCAAAACTGATCATCTGCACCTCCCTATCCCCACACTGTTGGTTGGTATATATCTAACTTGCTATTCCAGACCTTCTGCCTGGTCTCACTTGCAGAATACACACATTTCCAAATCTATCCATCTATAAGTGACCTCAGCTTTCAGGTTTCTGTTTTGATCTTGTTCAGTGTGTTTGCAATAAGCTTTTCCAAGGTCATCTAAAGGGGCTTATTCTTCTATAGTGTTTGAATTGTAGGCTTCCATCTCACTTTGAGCTAGTAGTTAAAGCTCGGTCTTAAGGACAGCTATTTTTTTGTTTTTGCTAGAAATATGGCTTTTCAGCACCCTGGGGTGAGAATGGAGGATGAAAAACAGAACTGAGTGCAAACACTGAAAAAGACTAGCAGCAGAAACTAAATGTGAATTTGCTGAATTTACCTTCGAGCTATAATGAGGTATTGCTTAAAATTAAGTTAAATTATGCAGCTGTTTCCTAGTATATTGTGCTAATGCATCCCAGAAATTATAATTTTCTGATTGGAGGACTATGTGGAGGAAATCATACCATTCCCTAGTCCTATAACAATTCATTTCATGATTTAAAAAGGAAGCCAGTGTTTTTGCAGCTGGCAGGAACAGGCAATAAAAGATGACAATCCAAGGAGGCCTGGTTAGTCACTGACACAATAAAACAATTCTGAACAAAAGTTGCAGAAGGAAAAAGGCTTGAAAGCACCACCACAAACACAAAGCATCAGCTGATTAGTTTCTGTGATAAAAGACTATATGGGACTGGTAAGAGAAACAGTTAAGTACGTTAAGTACAAGAATTGCTGTCAGACATGTGTTACTGCAAAGCTAAGTGCTTGTAAATTTCATGGAACAGTTCACTCATCACTTTAAAACAGAAAAGCAAGGAATGAATCAGCTTTAAAGAAAAAAAATCAAACTTTACTGATTAGCAGTCTTCAAGACCTTCGACTTCCATTTATTTTCTTAGGAGGTTTACCTGAATGTGGAATGAGTGAAAACAGAATCAGGATTTCAGGATTGGTCTTATTTAAATAGTAGAACAAAGGAAAAAAATGCAGTAATAATGTCTTCATTAGAAATGGGTTCATGGGAAAAAGATATACAAAGTGTGTATAGAAAGTAATTAAGTATGTTAATTGGAGCAGGTGGCTTATTATTATATCATTTGACCAGCCTGCTTTCTTGTAGCTATTTAAAATTCCAATCTGACAAATTCAAAAATCTGTACCACCCATTGTTCATAACTGCTTATGCAAAGACCATCCCACAAAAACAAAGCTCCAGATGAAGACACATAATAGCTTTTCAGAAAAAAAGAAAGCCTTTCAGTTAGCATCAATATTTCAAATTATCCCTTTATTCTAATATTCTTTTTGGATGATTCTTTTGTTTTAGTCAGCATTTCTTTTTTAAAACAAGTTGAATCGGGGGGGAATATTTGATTTCACTGAGTATGAATAACATAAAATGAGGTTGTGCCGTGCTTCATGACCATGCATATTTAAACATTTCCTATAAATACATGTAAAACTCATCTTTTAATATTGTGATAAAGCACTGCCTGGAAATAATGATATGGAAACATAAGAACTTGTTCTTTGCGATCTGTCTTGCCTTTCCTAATGTGACTCCTCCCAGTACAGTCAATGAAAAGAGCAAGCAGGATTTGACACCTTAATTTTCTAGATTCATCTGATTCTGTTAAGCTACCTGTTAGTTAATTTATCATATTGAATTACAATATTATTCTTTATTAAGAGGCTTTATCTATAATTAGAGATTTTCAAGATTCTGAACCTTTCTTACTATGTATCTGATCCAAAATTCACTGAAGTCAATAGAAAGAGTCCCACTAAAAGCGGTCACAATTTTTCCAACTAGCAGTTTTTTCTTCAGATAATAGGGTTACATTGAAAAAATAAATAATTTAATTTATTTAATTTAATAAATAATTTAAATTTTTTTTAATATTCATTTTTTCCAAAACATACAAAAAATAATAGCAATTTTTCCCCAGATGAAAAATTCTACAGGGAAAATATCAATTGAATCTATTTCCCCATGTTAAGTATCCTCACACCTTCTATGGATCATCTCGATTATCACTTCAAAAGTTTTTTTCTCCTGCTGATGATAGCTCATCTCAATTGATTGGCCTCTTACAGTTGGTATGGCTACTTCCACCTTTTCATGTTCTCTTTCTGTGTGTTCCAGTCTATGTATCCGATGAAGTGGTCCGTAGTCCACGAAAGCTTATGCTCAAATAAATTTGTTAGTCTCTAAGGTGCCACAAGTACTCCTGTTCTTTTTTTTAAATCAAAGAGGCATCCAGCAGGTCTGTAGACTGAAAAGGGAGATGCAAAAGAGAACTAAACTCAATTAAGTCTCCTGCTATTGTTCTTGGGCCAACTCAAAAAAAGTTCCCCATAAACAAATAAGGGGAGCAAAAAACCACTCCTGTACATACTTTTAAGGGAATTGTAAAAATGTACTCTCTCTCTAGAAATAAGAAGGCACAAATGCAATGAGATTATAGAATACTTACAATGTCTTGCATGGGTGCTTCATCAGAAAACTGAAAATCAGTCAGTTATTTTAAAAGCTGCTACGTTACATCAAGATTTCTCTTTCTTCCACCAAATGTGGAATTCTTTCCATTCCTGTTCCCTCACTATTCCAGCTTTGGATCAATGACAAATTTTCTTTGGCTAGGTCTACACTACAGCGGGGGGTCGACCTAAGATACGCAACTTCAGCTACGTGAATACCGTAGCTGAAGTTGCGTATTTTAGGTCGACTTACCTGGCTGTGAGGACGGGGGAAAGTCGACCGCTGCCGCGCTGCCGTCGACTCCGCTGCCGCCTCTTGCCGCGGTAGATTTCCGGAGTCGACGGCAGAGCGATCAGGGATCGATTTTATCGCGTCTTCACTAGACGCGATAAGTCGATCCCAGAACATCGATTGCCTGCCGCCGGACCCTCCGGTAAGTGTAGATGTACCCTTTATGCGTCAAAATGTCATGATTGTAAAGTCTGTTAGTTTGAACTACTATGAGGTTGAAATGGGAGCTTTAGGACTATTGAAAGGGGAGAGTAGATAGAAATTAAAATTGAAAGAGGCAAATAAGTAAGAGAAGCTACATTTCCTAAGGCCTCACCCTTTATGCCTGGGACATTCATTGTAGTTAATGTTCTATATGGTTACTGCACCAACAAAATTGTAGAACAGTGGCAGAGGTTTGTGAGGCTGAGATTATAAAACTCACTTCCATAAAAAAGTTAGCAAAAAATTACCACTAATCCCAGGTCATACAGATCTACAACCAAAAACCATTTTCTTAAACCTGGATTTTCCACAGCAAGCTCTACACACACATTTATACCCACTAACAAGAGAAAAAGGAAACAATCAGTCCATTGCACATTCGATCCTAGAGGTTGAGAAGGAAAGAGTGTGTTACGGTTCCTTTTTCAATTCTGTTGGAAGCTCTCTGATACTGTGCTGATGAGGACCATTCAAGTACCTAGTGATAGATTTAAAAAAAACTCCTGTTCTTTTGGTAGACCGCATGATACCTTATATTCTATAGTCTGCACTAGCTGCTGAGTTGTTTTCAGGAGCAATTTAAAACATTGCTTTTGACCTAAAAAGCTCCAAGTGATTTGAGCCCTATCTGCTATATAGAACACCTCATGGAGTGATACTGCATCATTTGAGGTCAGCTAAGGATCTTGAAATAAAAACCTCGGGGTTTAAATGGGAGGAGTAGCAGGTGTTTTGTGTGAAGGATCCTTGCTTCTAGAACTCACTACCCTCCTTCTTTCCCAATAGAACCTGATTCTGATGATCTGGGCCTGCTAGAAGGATCATTAATTTACACAGGCTTTTGACCGTGGGGGATATTTGGATAGGGGTTGGATTACTGTATGAAATTGGAATCCTTCAGCTGTCATTGTGCAAATAATGGACGATTATTATTTGATCAGGGCATTTTATAAATTGAAAATAACTAAAAAATATAGCAGTAATCCTATCTGCATATATCTCATAACAGTACCACATATAATACCTGCTATGCCCATTATACATTTGCCTTTTATATGTATATTGAGATGTGCATATACTTGTAGCATATTCATAAACAGTTAAAATATGAAAGCCATTATAATTGAAAACATTAGGTCAGTTGCTGATGACTTCCTCACACACACACACACACACAAATCAAAACAAACAAAAGTCAGAAAATAATAAACAAAACAAACAACACTCCAGTCAGTTGTCGTTAAGCAAAGTTTTCCAGGATCTGTCGCTTATGCCTTGTTTCATCCATATATATTACCCCCCCACACACACACAATTTTATACTTTGAAAATGGGCTTTTACAACTGAAGTGCTGATAGACCCTTAATGATAGTGAAACAAACAATCCTCTACAATCCATATTCAAAGAGAGAAATCTTTCATTACTTCTTCCCTTAGGGTGTATCTTAATGGTTATTCTAGTCATAGCAGTATGATAAATTAGAGAGTAATGCTATTGTGCCACTAAACCACCCAGCACTTTTTAAAAGCAATTATTCAAATGTTAAAAGCCATCTAAGTAGTAATAATTCTGGTGTGCAGTACAATACATTTTTTTCTTCCCTTAGGTGTAAGAAAGTTCCTTTGTTTACACAAAGTTCAAGGGTTGAAATTTTGGTTTCCAAGAAAGAAATTACTTGTCAGTACTAACATGCAAAATTGGATCCTTTCTTATAGTGAATCACTGACACAGAACAATTGTTTTCAACCCATTTTTCTCTGCATTACCTAGTAGTTATTGTTTTAATTTGGTTTTTAAAACAAATTAATTGTGTGTCTTTGTATTTAATATGATTTATTAGCCTACATAATCTGAATTCCAGCAAAACTGTGAAAGTTACCTGTGCCTTAGGGTCTTACTCTCTATATGATTATGCAGTGAACATAAGGTGTTCCTAAGAACTCATAGCTTATAATAGCTTATTGATAGAAATCAGTGTGTAACGGAAGCTATGCCATAACACAGAAGATAAAGTCTTTGAAATGGACTGTATTTTAAGTCAGGTAGGTATAGCATCAACCCAAGAAACATTAACATAAATGCTAAGGATAGAAATCAGTGTCAAAGAAAGACATACTATAGGACCACCAAATGCTCAGTACTCTCCTATATCTGTAAAGGTGGATCAAATTTTGACTACTTCTTTGTAAAGGACTAATTAATTTTATTAGAGAGTAAGTAAATTCAGCTGTGAATGTTTGAGAATCTAATGACTTCCAGAGATTCAGAATGAATTCAGCAATAAAAGCTAATTAGAAGGGAAATGAATGCCTAAAATACCCCTGGTGTGCACAAAGAAAGAGTGTAAAGACCATTAATTGAAATTAAAATTTAACAGTAGCCTAATGCTGCATGACATAAAATTCCATCTGTTGTGTAGAGCCACTAAACAAAGGTACATGTGGAATAGCCTCTGTGCCTCTGCTTTTTGAGCTTTCAATGAATGTATTTTAATATGAAAACCATTTTACAGACAGAGAAATCTGATGTGCACACAGTCATCTTGGATATGATGCTTCTTGTAATCCCTAAATCGGGGGTGGGGGGGGAAAACTTTGCTAGATCAAGGAGAATTTTAATTAGAATTGTATTTTATTTTTTCACTTTTCTGTCTTTATAACCGAAGAGCTTGGGAGTGTGACTGTGTCATCATTTACATGCTATAAACGTTTGAGCTAAATCCTTTTCAACAGCCATTTCATGGCTCAGAGAACAGCCCTAACCCCCTTTCATTGTTCAGACATGATTCTGGAACATGACTGCAAAATGACTTAGACTTCCACCCTTCCAAGAAAACATTGAAGTCAATGGGACTACACACAGTGTGTAAAGTCTCTTCAAGACCTGGATCTTTTTGAGCATGTAAACTAGCGCTTTGGTGAGTAAATTATAATGAATAATGCATTCTACAATTTTTGCCTTATGTTCTGCTCTAGAACCATCCATGAACAGATCATAATTTCTTCAAATTTATGCATTATTCAGAGTGATTCACTAATTTCTTTAACTAATCCTCTATATATAGCTTGTTCATGTGCACTCTGTTGCAAATATTCAGTGCCTGAAAACTGTGCTGTCATAGCTGGACAGAGAGGTTACATCATACTTATGTGTTCCCTGATTGGATGAGTATAACTAGGATTACTTTTATTGTGATGCCTACAAGCAATCAACCCACCAATGACAAATAGGTTGTTCAGCAGACAGGGATACCTTAATTTGTTTGTTTATTTTAAAACAACCCAACGTTCAGATGATCAGGAATTACTGAGAATAATCAAGTTGTGCAATGAAAATCCCCTGGTTATACAAGTTGCTAAGTAGTCTTCTTTCATGTTAGACTGTAAACTCTTCAGAGTATAGACTGTCTACCTGGGTGTTTGTACAGTGCTTAGCACAGCAGAACTGTGATACTGATTGTGGCCTTTGTGTGCTATAACAAGAGAAATAAAAACAACAATGATAAAAAGAGGGTGCAAAGAAGAACCACAAAAAATGATCTTTGGGCTGGGGAAAAAAGTGCCTTGTAGTGAGAGACTTAAGGAGCTCAGTCTGGTTTATCAAAAAGAAGATCAGGAGATTACTTGATTGCTGTGTGTAAATACATTCAAGAGGAGAAAATACCTGGAATTAAAGGGATCTTTAATCTAGCAGAAAAAGCTATGACAAGAACCAATGGCTAGAAGTTAAAGACAAAAAAATAGAATTTTATTTTGTCTAACACTGAAGGTGATTAACCAATGGAACAAACTACCAAGGGAAGTGGTGGATTCTCCATCTATTGAAGTTTTAAGATTAGCACTGATGCCTTCCTGGAAGATATGTTAGTCAAACACAAGTTATTGGGCTCAATAAAGAAGTCATTGGATGAAATTCTATTGCCTGTGTTACATGAGAGGTCAGACTAGATGTTCTACTGATTTCCTTCTGAACGTAATCTCTCTGACTAATATAAATCTAAGAATTAGCTTTCCAGTGTAGATACTCAGAATTATGAATTTGAAACTTGCAGAACAAATGCAGAGAATCATCCACAGAGCGTGATGAAATATGTTCAGCAACATGAGACTTCAATGCACACACTAAAATGAGCATTTGTTGGGGGAAAGTGGGCATGATGGGAGGAATAGGGCTTCAGAAGTAGGGGGTTGCCAGGGCATAAGAGTGAAATCCAGTGAATACTAACCATGTGTGGAGTAACCAATTACAGGATTTTCATCCATGCTGTGTGCCAACCAGTGGTAGAGTAGTAACTCTCTAGAGTGTGTTTATGAAATGCAGTTAAGATAACCTGAGAGTAGGGGTAGCCATGAAGAAAATCCAAGGAAACAGTGTCATGTGCAGCTGCCCAGTGTCTCAGAATGTATGCTGGGCACATTTTTGTTGCTGACCCATCAGCTTGTATTGCCCATTTCCTGAAGCTTAGTTTGCCTTATTTGTTAGCAACAAAGCAATATATAAAACCTTACAATTACTTTGATAATGATATCACGACGCTGTGATCTCACATCCCTCATCTTCACCTCTGCAGGACCAACCTCCCTATTGACTACCGTTTCCATTTTCTACTCAGAAACATCAGTAATACTTCAGATTTGACTCTGCAGCTGCTCTTCTAAAATGCTATTTATAGTTTTACTCTTCTGATACAGAGATGTCCAAATAAAATATCAGCATTTTATGCAAATATGTCTTGTGTACGTACCTTTACTATTTCCAAAACATTCACTTCGGATGCAAGATATACTGAATTTTATGCCGTTGTAACAGCAATGTAGATTTCTATACATGGGATATTTGCTGACTTTCAGAATTCTGATTAAAAAGTTCAGAATTCAGCACATCTATAGTCTGAACCATCTCAGATAGAGATGTGCTGTATCAACCTTCTTTAATTCCAGTCCCAGTAGTAGCTTCTTGTACTTAATTAATTATTGTAAGATATGTGTAGTCATTAAGGAGTTATCTGACAGCCTCTAGATGCACATTACCATCTCTCTGCAGCCAAGATGTTACGATAATATACTTAATATTTATAAATATATGGTAAAAATGGCTATGGAATATATTGTAGGCTACTTGAGAAAACAACAGGAAAGCCATTTGTGTTTAAAATGGGATAACAAGAGATGTAGCAGACAGGCTCCAAACTATGAAAGTAGAAATATCTGCCACTTAATTATTTTTTTTGTCCTTGTTCACCTTGCAGACAATGACAAAATGCCCACTTTCCCCACTGCTGCTGCTACTGTGTTCAGGATGCACAGCTCATTTTCCCATCATTTGCCTGAAAAATGCTTTTCAAAATTGTGACTAATGAGTCACATTTAATACTAATATTTTCAGTCATTTGTGTTTACACAAGTGTTGCATTCTCTTATGTGACTTGTATTTGAGTAGCAAGTGCTCTCAGTTACAAAGTGATTTCATTCATTGTATTCCCTTTTCAGTTTTAAGTTCAAAGAGTGTGTTGTTCAATTCAAAACATTTTTGTAGCATAGCTCAGGAAATTCTCCAAATATACCACTTCACAAATTATGTCATGTATATGGTATATTGGAAGCTGTTTAAAAATGACTAGCTCCACTTTACGTGTGGAGGATTTCCTGGTCCTACTTGTAGCCTGAGGGGGCACCAAGAGAAGCCAGGCGGTTTGAGTCAGTGAGCAGACTGCCAGTCTGGAAAGAAACAGCTTTAAGCAAGGAGGCAGTAGGTGTTGTGCCTTGCTACCTTAGGGAGCAGCCTGTTTTCTCTCTCTCTCTCTATTTTTGAGTTCTAGTGTATTATCATTCTGAAATTGAAGAAATAAATGAGTGTTATGTTGAAACCTTCCAGCACAACTATTTATTTTTATCTAAATTCTCTGTGGGTATGCTGTGAACATAACAATGTACTGTGCATTTCACATTTCTAAATTGCAATGAAAACTTCAGATCCAAATGTTCAAACTTCAGTGCCTGAAGTTTGTTGCCTTCTCCAACACTTATAAGTTGTCTGAAGTCCATGGAAATTGTTTATTTGGAAACTTCACTATCAATGTGGGTGCATAATACTGCTAGTTGAAAAAATAGCATCTATTTAGATCAGCCTCATAAGCTGATTGAAAAATAGCAAATATTTTACCAAAAAAAGGTCAATGTTATTTTATGAAAAAAAATCATTTAAATTTTGAAAAAAGCAACTCATCTCCAGTGATTGATTTTAGGCAGCCCAAGAAGACCAAGGTTTGAAGATCTTTGATCTACTAGAAATTGTTAATAGCTACTTCAAGGCGATCCTGTTTCCAACTTCCCTTTAAAGATTGATTATTTGGTTCCTGCTCAAGAAACCTACATTTGATGTTTAGAATCTGGCCAAATATAATCTAATCTGCTATTTTTGTTTGCACTTACTGAAAAGACAATTCTGAGTATCTCTGGAGGTAAGGAATATGTTTTTAACAGTGAGGATAATTAGCCATTGTGACAATTTATCGAAGGATGTGGTGGATTCTCTATGGCTGGCAATTTTTAAATTAGGATTTGATTCCCCCCTCCCCCCAAAAGATACGTTCTAACTCAGGAATTATTTTAGGAAAGTTCTATGACTTGTGTTATACAGGTGGTCAGACTAGATGATCACAGTGGTCCCTTCTGACCTTGGAATATATGAATCTATGAAAAAACAAAAAGTACTAGATAAATCTAATCCCTCAATTCCATTCCATACACTGACCGGAAAATGGCACAGGGCAGCATTTATTGGAAAGGGGGAGATGTGAAAGCTGAGAGAGGCTCCCATTGTGTACGCTCCTGGACACAGCACAGAGCATGTCAGTGTGGAATGTGATCCACAGAGTTTACGACATTGAAAATATGTTTTTTAAAAGTCTGAAATTTTATTTCACTATCAAATGTGTGGGGTATTATTTTAAAATGTAATAATAAGAAAGTATTATGTAGAGGAGATTTAGGTACTGGTAAAATTCCACATGACCAGCAGATATTGAGAAGTAAGAAATTAACACATCGAACACTAATGTCTTTGCAAACATATATGGATCATTCACAGGCTGGAAATATTTTCTATTTCATTATCCAGCCGCAGAATATTAATGTTAGTCAAACCACGAAAGGCTCAGATTATGGATTTGGTTAGGATGAGCATTTAGAAGTTGGGAAGTTCATCTAAATCTGATCTGATATAAACTTCTTCACTCTGCAACATTAGGCTGGAAATTTTGTGACTTAACAACCTACAATAACCCAGAAACAGTCATTCTGTTTTTCAAAGAATTTACCCCTCCTACTAATGGCTTGGCTAATTTACGACTAGAACATGGGCAGCATGGCTGAAAAGATGGCAATAGCCCAGCTTTAAGATCACATCTAAACTAACACCATTTATGAGACAATTTGCGTGGCATTTTAATTTCACCTCACAACAAAATGGAAGCCACTATTTTGAAAATGACCTTTTATCTGCACACCTACATTAACTTGATAACAGCACACTCTTGTTTCGGGCTATTGAACAAAGCTGATTAGAAAATACTATGTAGTTTCCATAATCTTTTTAAATGTTTTTTTTTTTTTTTTTTTTGCAGAATTGGTCCAGTTTTTTGATAGAAAACCAAAAGCTGAAAAAAGTTCAATTTAATTTATCCACAAAAAACAACCAGCCAACCAACAACACAAACTCCTTTAGAAAAAAAAAAAAAGGATGCTTTTATTTTAAAAAGAACTAATGAAAAATGTACTTCTGATTTTGGTGTATTTTAAATAGAGGATCATGGATTGTGTGTTCATGTTTGGAGACCACCAATTTAATATTTTAAAAGTCTTATTTCTTAAAACATATACAGTTTGCTATTGTGTGTGCATGTGTTGATCCAGGACACATGTAGTTCTGAGTCAACCCACTATTGTAACCTGCCCCAGCCATTAAGTAGCATCATTCACTGCTATCATTTCAGCTACCATGGTAATGCTGATTAAATATATAGGTTTTTTTACAATTGTAGTTGAACCTGAGGAAATAATTGCCAGTTTGATTACGTGTCTAAGTAGAACTGAGGTTTCAGTCTCTCAGAATGTAATAAAATTGCATTCTACAAAAGCAAGGATGATTTTGATCAGCTCATATAATTTGCTGAATGGTGTAGCAATACTTGCAATTCTATTCTGATGAGAGGACTGTGAAGCCAGTTACCAGTAACCTTGAGGTTATACTAGATATGCAATGTAAAAGCTGTGCAGAAAGTACTACTGCCATGATTAAGTTCAGCTTTTCTTATGATAGTAGTGTTCTTCTATTGGATTGTGGGGCAGCAGGGGAAGACAAAGTTCCCCTGCATACTGTTTCTAAAAGAGCCAATGAGATATATATCAGATGCATTGGAAATCACTGTAAACTTAATAAGTTACTAAATGTAACACTACAAGTTTGGCAAAAATATTAGGCCAACATTTTGAAGCTTGGGAGCTTACAGTTAGAGAGTTGAATAGAAGTGGCCTGATTTGCAAATGTACTGAGCATCTTCAGCTTCCATTGACGTCAATGGGGCTGTGTTAATGTGTACCAGCGGAGAATCTGGCCCACTGCCTACTCCAATTAAAGTGAAGTTTGTATTAGGGACAGAACTCCCACTTGTGACAAGTGGGAGGTCTGCACAATCCTACATAGCATACGCTGTAGCTGGTTTTTTCCAGAAGATTCTTTCGTCCCCATCTCTAGGCTAAGTCCTACACTGGGTTACACAAATGTTATTCAGAGCAACTCCATTGATATCCTAATTTCACATGGGAGCATCACGTTCTCATCTATCACAGCCCATGGTGCATGAAGATTATTCTGAACCCTGGGTGTGTCTGCAGCCAGTTGAGCCTTCAGACTGTGATTAAGAGGGGAGATTAATTATTTGCATATTGTGCATATTTGCATGTTATAGTAGGAGATTATTTTTTTCCTCTTGAAGAGGAAATCACTATTTATTTCTCTCCCAGATTCTCTATCAGGAATTTGTCTGCATTTTTAAAAATATTTCCATTTAAAACTTTACTTTGTGCCTTTTTATTTTTCCTTTAGGACTATATTTGTGTATCTTGATTTGCGCCTGCTTGTGCATGAATTGCAGGACTTCAGCAGTAATAATTACTCTGTTGTGGTGAATCTAGAATAATATTGTGTTTAAAAATCCTTCAGAAAAATATATTTTGGGCTATCCTTCACTTCCCCCCCCCATCCCTGCATCCCTTCCTAACAATATAACCTATGAAGAATGTGAAGAGATATTTGATCAAAGATTTAATTTTCCTCTGGGTTTGTAACATATTTTGAGCTAGATTCTGTTCTCAAATGAATGGTGTGCATTTCTCCATTGCTGGAAAAATGTGCTTGGACTGGAGAAACTGAGGAAAAATAAAGCATCTTCCTACCCCTAAGCTAAGGGCAATAAGAGCTTTGGTTATTTATTAGAATAACCATTTATTCAAACTCTATGTCAATATTTCTCCACATTTTTCATTCTTTGTGAGCCATTTCATAAGAGACATTTTTTAACTATTGTTCAGCACTTAGGTCCCAGTTCAGCAAACACTTAGGCATGTGCTTGTCTTGCCCGGGACTAAAGCACAGTCTTAAGTGACCGTGACAGGGCACTATCAGCAGCACCCTGATCACTGACATTGCTGAAGCCTGAAGATGGCTGCAAGCCCAGCTGGAGTCAGTTATACACTTTCTGTTGGGGTACTGTGAGCACCTGGGTGGCAATCATTGGGCTAACAATGTAATTAGGAGCATATAAGTAGAAACAACAAGAAGCAAGGGGAGTTCAGAAGGTGAACCTAGGCTCTGAACTGTAGGGAAACCTGCATTGCACTGTGTTACTATGTAAGAAAAGAATCAATACACACCATGATGAAAGACAATAACCTGCTGTGTATTTGTGATTCTGAAACCACATGAACTGGTCAAGTAGTATGGTTCACTAGCTAATGATGGGAATATCGTGTGACAATATTCTGGCCGTGATGCTGCAACAAATCTGCAATTTTAGGGTGATGGGAACCTTAGAAATATAATAGATCGGATAGGATAGATACTCTCATTAATCACATCTTTCCCCAATATCCTTCCCCTGCCTGGTTGGTTCCCTAAATATATTACTATGCAGATCAACACAAATGGTTCTATGGACCACAGTTTAATATCTATCCTCTAATGCAATACATGAATTCCTCAGCAAATAACCTACCTTAAAAATGGTTTGTATTTCTGTAGGGTCTTTCTACTAAGTATCTCACAGCAGTAAACAAACATTAGTTAAGCTTCACAGCCAGCCTGTGAGGCAGGTAAATTGAGAGACAGAAAAGCTGAGTGATTCTCTGCTGCTTGCTTGCTTGGTTCTTGTGCTCAGGGTCTAACTGGTTGCTATATTGGGAATCAGGAAGGAATCCCCAGGCCATTTTGGCAGTCACCTTGGGGGGATTTTCACCTTTCTGTGAAGGATATGGGTGAGGTCATTTGCCAGGATTATCAGGGTGTATCTCACTTCATCATTTCCCTGCCATTGTGGTGACCCTAGGCACTTGTGCACTTTGGTCCCTCCTATTCTCATTTTGTGGCACATAATAATCTAATCTCCTGCGGGGCTGTAATACTTTGGTCTAATTTCAGTTGCTGGGTTTAGTATACAGGTGTTGGTGGCCTGTGATATTCAGGAGGTCGCGCTAGATGATCTGGTGGTTCCTTCTGGCTTTAAACTCTATGACTTACCCAAAGAAATCTAGGGTTAGTTGCAGAGCTGGGAAAATATATCAATACCTTTTCCATATGCAAAATCAAATCTGAAAGCTCATGTACAAAGGATGATAGCCATGAAGATATTTTATTAGTTTGGGGAACCTGCCAGCCAGATATTATCTTCTATTGAGGATTGGATACATTTCCACCACCCCTCACACACTTTACCAGTTCTGTGACCATATTATGTGGTCACTGGAGCAGGTGGAGGGAGTTGTCTGTGTGGTTTAATTTCAGACATTTTTTTTTAAATCCAAGGTAGAGAATTTGAAATAGGAAAGAGTGGGTTCAAAACAAAAAAATATAGGTGCAATTTTTTCAGTACAATAACAAATCATAAATATTGCCACCAAACAGATGCTAAAGCACTATAGACAATCTGTAGGCGTGAATCTCTCACTACACAAACCTATTTTAGCAAACCTCTGGCTTATAAATAAGTGTAATTCCTAGACGAAATTGGCATTTGGGTGTTTGTTTATAAAATTTGTTCACATTCAGTTTCTCCTTTTAAATGTGCTATTTCTCTTTGATCAGTTTTTCATTTAGAATGGTTCCTGTTACAAGCCAGCCCAATCTTCCAGCTGGATGGTAACCAGTCTGTTGTGACTGGACCCAAACTGCTGGGCACACTGTGCTTCTAAGCCCCCTGGTCTGGGTAGAGTCTAGTCACCCTTTCTGTCTCTGGAGCACATTATCAGATACAAAACTCTTGTCTGCGCCCTTCCTAAGGATGTGGGACTGCACACCAACCACTCTTGTCCCTGAAACCAGTGCCTGAGACCACCCAAGCCCTCGTTGCTAATATACATTGTCTTAGAGTTTCACCTAGCTGTAGGCATTCTGGTTTATAATTTAAGCCCCCTAGGGGACAACATTACAGGAAAATAAGGATCACAGGTTTAGCAAAGGAATTTCTTAACCACGGTCACTTTACTCTTAACAAGCAGTAGTCTGAGTTGCCTGTTCTGTGAGTCTGTTGCTTTTTTCCAAGTTCTCCACAAACATGCTTGTCCCTCCCCTCCATTCCCCTGTGTAGAGTGTCCATTTTTCCATGGGAATGGGCTGCTAGTTGAGTTACAGTAAGAGTTAGTGGCCTTAGATTGTTGTCTTGGTGGATTCTCAGATTGACACATTGTTGAAAAACAAATACCTCTTCTGGGATGGCTAGCCAAAGGCAAGGCTAGATATGTGTTCAGCGCCTACTACAGAATGGATGCCCTAATCCAAAATGGAGGTTATAACACTAAATGGAGTTAATGATGGGGCTCAGATATTTCCCTTTCTCACAGTCCCTAATTACAGATAGTTATAAAGACAAAGGCAAGAGAGATAATGATTTGTGAACATATATTTCAACAAGTCAGATAATTTACTACTCAAAAATTAAACCATCACCCACTCTGAGTGCATGTACAATTTTTTTAATTATATACCTCATCCCAAATACTCCTTGAGACTTCTCATCCACATACCTAAGATGTCTCAGTTCTGTGCCTAGGATTCCTCAGTGCCATATCTTTAGAACCTTGAAACAGAGTGTCACAAGGGCATTTGCTCCATTCTTAAGCAATGGATTTCCTGAGAGGAAGACCCAGCAGATCACCCATCCTCATGTGAGGTAGGCACCACAGCACTAGAGGACTTTATATAGAGGTATGGCAACTTTTCATCTGAGATAGTTTATATTAAAATCATACAAAAGTAATCATGGTAAATAGAGGGGCAGTTAGGGATCATCTGCACAGGAACAAGAACAAACGAAAATCAATAAAAAATATTTTAAAAAGAGGCAGTGAGTCCAGAGTCATTGTTCCAGGAGAGCAGAGAGGGTGTTGGATGGAGATGTAGAGCATGAGGGGCTATTTTTTATTATTTAAAAAAAATAATTTTCTAAAGGATAACTTTTAAAAAATGCTTCCATGATTCATAACCATCAAGTTGGGCAACAGTCTATGTAAACACATGATCCACTACTACACTCAACCTCTCCCCAATTGTATGTTACAATCACTTGTTACAACTTGGATTTGATTATCCTGTAAGCTGTCCAAGATAGGGACTGTGTCTACCTAAGTGTTTTTACAACATCTAGCAGAATGGGGCATATATTCAGATTGGAGTCTTTTGGATGCTACCATAATATAAATAATAATAATTACACCAAGATAACACTAAGGTTGCAAAGCCAAGCACTCAAAAGTTAGGAAAGCTCTTCAAATCCAGTCCTAACTGGCCAGATGAGAATTCCCTTGGTGTGGAGAAACTTTCCACTGGAAAAAAGCTGGCATAGCCAGTTCCTCTTTACCAGAGTGTGGGGGACACGTCCAGAACTATAGCCAGCTGGTATAAAAAAAAATCATCCCCTAGGTTTCTATAACTTATGCTAGTGCTAAGGCAGCTTGTGAATCAGAGAGTTGTATCTCAGCAAAGGAGAGAATCTCTGTTGGGACCATGTCTGCAAAGAACAGAAAGAGAGAACACCTTGCAGCTTTAGAAACATTTGATCCTCTGATTGCAGCCTGGTACCAGGATATTCACCACCTGCAGTTGTTCTGCAATGAGTGCAAGTTAGTAGATACTGTGGTTGAGAAAAATAAAATTCTGTTAATCTTTACTGCTGCTTCTCGGTTTTCAGCCCAACCAAAAATCTCAGATACAAAACCCCTCAACCTTTTGGAGTTCAGATCCAAATCTGGACATGGATGCTCAGCCTCATCTCTAGTATTTAAGAGGAGAGGCTGCAGTGGGTTTCTAGCAGCTGCAGAGTACAGCAAGTCAAAGCTCTGGCAAGTTCTATATTGGTTGTTTGCTGCTTGAAAGCTAGACTGATATCTGCCCTTCACATCTCAAGGGTTGCTCCTTCCTGCTGCAGGTGTTGGACTTTACTACTGGTCTAAGAATCATCAGGGACAGTGAATCTGCTGGAGTGCTCATGGGAAAGGGCTGCCATGGAACGTTCTCAGTGCTGTAAGAGTTAAACAGTCTCAGTTATCCTGAAATACTGCATTTCACACATCGCACTTTTTTTAACAACACTCAGTAAAGCCACAAAAAGAGACAGGCTATGTTGCTCCTGAGATAGTCATTAAATGCTGTCACATCAAGCAATAATCCCATTGTTCTGTGACAAACTGACAGGACAAGATCACCAGAAAATGTAAGAAAGTTCAAAGCAATTGTCACTGGTTGTAATGTTGGCTAAATAGCCTGAGTCACAGTGAGTGCAGCCATTAACTAGGTCTTGCATCATAAGATATCCAGAAATGTGTATGTCTGATCCCATTCTAGATTCTGTTGGTGACATGGCAGAAACAGGAACAAGCATTATTATTTAGGGCTAGATTATGTCTCTAAACAATAGCTGCTTTGTTTCAAGAGCATGTGAGGAAGGAATAGTAGCTCAAGAATTGGGGCCACACTTTGTTCCCTGCATCTGCTTAATCAGGGACTAATAATTTACTGCTGACCTCTAACAGCAGCAAATCACTACCACCTTCCTTGTGCTGGCCAAGCTACACTGACTAAAGAGTAAGAGAACCTGGAGCCAAAGTTCTGTCTATTAGAGGGAGGATATAAATAGACACAAGATGGTATCACTAAGCTTGGGCACTCATATCCAAATTCTAGATAATCTACATAGGTGTGTATGAAGGGAACTTGTATTTCTATGGATGTGTAAATCCAGCTATGGAAAAGAAAACAGATGTAAAAACACAAAGTATATGTGTTCCATGAAGTCAAAGGCAATCTGTACTATAGATGCACATCTTCAACCCACCTAAAGCAAAGTAAAGGAAAATTTTGCTTTATTACGTCCAAAGGAACTTTGCAATTTAAAAACTAACATGAATCTGCCTTAAAGAAAAGCCTTTCTTATTTTTCTAACAGTTCATGCACCTCTAGAAATGTGTGGTGAGTACATATAATTAAAGAACTTGAGTTATAGTCTAAAATTCATTGTTAGCATGCTGCACAACTGACATCTTTTCATCTTGTAATTCCTACTGGTAAAATGCTTAAAGATGCTTGTCATGAATGTGTCTTCATTTTATTTGTTTTATTTATGCTCTACCTTTATGTCCAATACCTTAGAAGGGCCTGTTAAAGAAATAATGGTCAACTGTATCTATAGATATAAACAGAATTAAAATAGTTTAAAAATATTGTAAGAGTTAATATGATAGGTTTGTAAGTTTCAAGAAAATACTACTTTTCTATAATAAAGCATGTGTAAGTGTATTGGGATCAGAAGATCCCTTCTCTTCTACTGGGGTACTTTTTTTTTTTTCCCCCCTCCTTCAGCGCTCACAAAAAATCTGCTGTGAAAGATCAGTCATCAGTCTGTTAAAACCAGATCAGTTACATTCTAGAAGGTTTAGTTGAGCTAGAAAACTGCAGAATGCAGACAGAACAATAACAATGTGGATTTGCTTGTTGTCTATGGAGTCTTATAGCTCTTTGCAATATAGTTGCTTTTCCATAAATGAAAATGGGACTATCACACAGTGCAATACAATTTTTTCTTTGAAAGGACAAGGGGTAAGGCCCACATAAGTTAGGGGGGAGTAATAACACCAGGTGTGAGGGATCAGGGTTGCAATTTTACTAAGAATAAAAAGAAACTGCAGTAGAAATGGAAGTTAAGAATTTTGCTGGTGCTGGGAGAAGGAATGAGTAAGGGGAGGGCAAGGGACTCCGTTCAGAGCTTGAATCTGCTATAGTGCAGAAGCTTGGGTCCCTTCTTCAGGGACTTTTCTATTTATTTTTATGGTAGTCTATCACATCACTTCTTAGTCTGTTTATATCACAGAAGATCAATGAGACTTGTGATATTTCCCCAATGTGCATGTGTACTTTTAAAAACTGAACAATTGGCTTCAAATTCTTGTCCTTCTTCTAAATCACTTCTAAACTGTACTTCAGCCACAGTAGGGAGACTCTTCTTCACATTTTAAACTCAGTTCAATTGTGCATTGCTTTTGGTCACCAACCCATTAGCTCAGGCAAAACATAGAGCAAATCAGCTTGACATACCTAATATGAATCCTAAAGCTGATTAATTTATCAGCCTTTAATATTAAAGTACTTTGTCTAAGCTTCAGCATTATGAATACTATGTGCTGATTCTTTTGACAATACATAATGATCCTCATCATTGTGAAGCTTATGAGTAGAATAACCTGATCAGTTCATTAAGACCAGAGAGGTTTGAATGTATTAATAACAATATTATTTACACTTAAACATGGAGGGCCAAATTCATCCCATGTGTAACTCCATTAACTTTAATGAAGTTACTCCGTGAATGAGTTTAACCCAGAAAGTAGATACACTTCCCTCTGCTCATGAATGAATGCTGAAACATCACCCATTATATTTCTCCTTATCTAATTACCCTCTTGATCAGGGTGTGCATCTTTATAGATTTATCTATACTGAATTGCACAAGTAATTTTGCCATCTAATGTAGTTTTTAAAGAACTTTTAAGAACTAATGGGGCCAATTCACACTTGGTTTATCTTGGCTGAACTTAATGGAATTATATCCGTGGTGAATTTGTCAAAATTACTTTACCTTGATGAATTTTAATATATCATCTTTTCTAGAAGCATTATCCTATACATGATAAAATTATAATACATTGGAAGACATGCTTGGAAGCCAGAGGACAAGACTAGAGTCAAGCTTCTGCTTTCTCCTTACTGTTCAGAAAAGAATTAAAATCTCAGTATCCCTTTTGCACATATTCACGTATAAAACTGACGTTTGCATACTTAGGCCTGATCCTTGATCCCTGCATGCGGACTGTTGCTCCTATATAGAGCTCTATTGAAATCAATAGGGCTCCACACAGGGGCAGGGATCTACCCATGTGGATTTGATTTACATGACAGGAGGTTTAGTTATGGATTGAGGCCAGGTTTCAGCACTTCGCTGCAAACTGTATACTTTGGCAGATGATGGCAAACTTCTGCTCCCTTGGATAGCTTGCAGCATTTGGCTAGAGATGATAAAACTGATTACCAGTCAAAGTGCCAAGAAATATTATAGGACAATTACCAACTTTACAATAGTTATTAGGGACTAGTTATAGGAGACTTATTAAATTAAAATGTTCATTAGACCTTTGAACCTCTTTCAGGTGTTATAGTTTGAAAGGGCAGATTCTCTCTCCTTTTAAGGTTTCAAAAATAACCTTCAGAAAGGATGACTATCAGCAGTGACTATTTATTTTAGGAAACAACAGGAATTGTATATGTATTCTTCTATAACTGAGACTTTAGCTACACATGTCACTAGAGCCAAGATTCTTTGGCCAGTTCTGCTCTCCTAGAAAGAATGGAAACTGCCCACTTCTCCCAGCATTAGGGTGACCAGATAGCAAGTGTAAAAAATTGGGACAGGGTGGGGGGTAATAGGTGCCTATATAAGAAAAAGCCCCCAAAATCTGGACTGTCCCTATAAAATCGGGATATCTGGTCACCCTACCCAGCATGCATGGAGCCCATGAAGCAAGCTCCCGTGCCCCACTGATTGTCTAGCAGGCTTCCTGCTTCTGACGAACTTAACAAAAAAAAAAAAGGTAGTTTTTGTGTCTTTTGCTAGTTGCTCGTCAAAACATTTTTTGACCTGCCTAATTATACTTTTACACTTGACTTGCCATAGTTAATGTTCCTTTCTATTTTCCTCAATAGGATTTGACTTTCAATTTTTAAAAGATATTTTTGTCTATTACCATCTTTTTTTACTGTTTAGTCCTGGTGGCATATTTTTGGTCTTATTGTTTTGTTTTGTATTTAATTAGTTGGACATACACATATTTTTGAGCCTCTATTATGTTGTTTTTTTTTTAAACAAAGTTTGTATGCAGCTTGCAGACATTTCATTTTTGTTACTGTTCCTTTTAATTTCCATTTAATGAGCTGCCCCATTTTTGCATAGTTCTCCTTTCTGAAGTTAAATGCTACTGTGGTGGGTTTCTTTGGTATTCTCCTCCCCCCCCCCCCAGCATATTAAATGTAATTACATTATAGTTGCTGTTATTAAGCAATTCAGCTATATACCTCTTGGACCATATAGGACTAAATGAAGAATTGCCTCACACCTTGTGGGTTACAGCCAGGGCCGGTGCTACCATTAAGGCAAACTAGGTGGTTGCCTAGGGCACCAAGATTTGGGGGGGCCAAAAAGCGGTGCCCCCAATTTTTTTTTACAGCATTCCTATGCCCCCTCCCGGAGTGCGCAGTCGCCGCTCCACTTCTCTTTCCTCCCAGGCTTGCAGCGCCAATCAGCTGTTTGGCGCCGCAAGCCTGGGAGGGGAGGAGAATTAGAGCGGTGGCAGTGTGCTCGGGGAGGAGGTGGAGAAGAGGTGAGCTGGGGTGGGGAGATGCCGCACGGCTCCCTGGGGGGGGGAGCTGCCACGGTGGCCTCAGGGCAGAGGGGGGGAAGCTGCCATGAGGGGGCACCTCGGGGCAGAGGGGGGGCGGGGAGCTGCCGCAGGGCGGGGGGGGGGGGGAGGGAGAGCGCAAGGTGGAAGTTTCACCTAGGGCGCGAAACTTCCTTGCACCGGCCCTGGTTACAGCACTAGCTGCTTCAAGGAGCAATCATTACTGGTGTCTAGAAATTTCCTCTCTGTGGCCCATCCTGAGGTGACATATTCCTAGTCAATTTGGGGATTGTTGAAATCCCCCATTATTACTGGGCTTTTTGGTTTTGTAGCCTCTCTAATCTCATTGAGCTCTTCACAATCACCATCACCATCCTGGTCAGGTGGTGGGCAGCGTATTACTACTGTTATATTATTATTGAAGCACAGAATTTCTGTCCATAGAGATTTAGTGGCACTGTTTGATTCATTTAAGAATTTTTCAATATTTGATGCTGGTTTCTTTCTCATATTGTTCTGCTCCTTCACCAGCGTCATCTGTTGTCATTCCTATATATTTTGTACCCAGGTATTACCATGTCCCATTGAGTAGCCTCATTACACCAAGTTTCTGTGATGTATATGATATCAATATCCTCATTTAACACCTGACACTCAATTCCCCCCGTCTTAGTACTTAGACTTCTTGAATTTGTATACAACCACTTTTAAAATTTGTCAGTATTTAGTTGTCTGCCTTCATATGATGTAACTGAACGGGACTTTTTTATTTGACTGTTTCTCTTCCATTCCTACCTATATTCTATCAACTTTCCTTTTTACTAGAATATCAATAAATCCTCCCCTAAGGAATGTGTTTGTTTCACTTGACCCAAATCTTCACTATTCATTAAAAAAAGGTTTGGATGAAAAATGTCACCCAGTTGTAAAACAGACTGGGATCCACTCACCCATCTATTAGAATTCTTTGAAGAGGTCACCAAACATGAGGACAGTGGTGATCCAATGGATATAGTGTACCTGAACTTTCAGAAAGCCTTTGACAAGGTCCCTCACCAAAGGCTCCTAAGCAAACTAAGGAGCCATGAAATAGGAGGGAAGATCCTCTCATGGATTAATAACTGGTTAAAAGACAGGAAACAAAGGGTAGAAATAAATGGTCAGTTTTCACAGTGCAAAGAGGTAAATAGCAGAGTTTCCCCAATGTGCTGTGCTGGGACCAGTGCTGTTCAATTTATTTATATTAATATATGATCTGAAATATGGGGGTAAACAATGAGGCAGCAAAATATTCAGATGATACAAAAGAACTCAAGATATTTGGGTCCAAAGCTGATTGCAGAGAGTTACAAAGGGATCTGAGTGACTGAATGTCAAAATGGCAGATGAAATTCAGGCTTGATAAATACACAGAGCTCTTATGGTCATTGTGGATAGTTCTCCGAAAACATCTGCTTAATGTGCAGCAGCAGTCAAAAAAGCAAACAGAATGTTAGGAACCATTAGGGAAGAGAGAGCTAATAATATAGAAAATATTATAATGCCACTATATAAATCCATGGTATGCCCACAGCTTGAATACTGAGTGCAGTTCTGGTTGTCACATTTCAAAAAAGATATTAGAATTGAAAAAGAGTACAGAGAAGGGCAACCAAAACCAGTGGCAACCAATGATTAGGGATATGGAACAGCTTCCATGTGAGGAGAAAGAAAAAAGACTGTGAATGTTCAGCTTAGAAAAGAGTTGAGTAAGGGGGATATGATAGAGGTCTATAAAATCATGAATGGGGAGCAAGTGAATAAGGAAGTACTATTCCCCCCTTCACATAAAACAAAGGAAACAAGGGTGACCAGATGAAATTAATAGGCAGTAGGTTTAAAACAAACATAAGGAAGTACTTCTTCACACAACACACAGTCAACCTGTGGAACTCATTTTCAGAGGATGTTGTAAAGGCCAAAAGTATAACTGGGTTCAAAAAAGAATGATTAAATGCATGAAAGATAGGTCCATCAATGGCTATTAGCCAAGACAGTCAGTGATGCAAACCGATGCTCTAAACCAGGGATCAGCCATCTTTGGCCCGCGGCCCACCAGGCCAAGTTTTTGGTTTGCTGAAATTTAAAAAAAAAAAAAAAAAATCCAAAATGCAAAATTATTTTTATTCCTTTATTTTGGAATCTCCAATGAACCAAAAAAGTCAATTATTCTGACAGCTCTAGCTCTGATCTACAGTGGAGTTGGTGTGGAACGGGACGGTAAATCAGACAAGTTCCCTGATTGACACAATTAAAAAGAGGCTATGTAGAATGTAGCTGCAGCAAGGAATCCAGCCTCTTATATTTTAATAGTATCTGTGTAAAACATGAAGTTATACAACAAAACCATTTTCCAAGTGTGCCTATTCTAGTAAACAAACTATATCTTTTTTTGCCACTGCATGAATACCTTTGGGCTACAAGAATTATTTAAAACTAATGCTGGGTCTTTACAAACATATAGTCGGTAAGCTGTCTCCTTGTCACAGGACTTTGTGACAATATACAGTAATTAGCTTGTGATTCTAATTCGCTATTAGTATTACTGACTGTTCTATAATAATTGACATGAAAGTTTCCTTCTTATACTCCAAGAATCAAATAATCAATGACTTTAAAAATCCTCAATCCTTTAAAAAATAATCTGCACTGATTATAGTGTTTTCTGGCTTCCTGCACACTTAATGTAAGAGAGAATTCTTTTCCAAAAGAATTTACAGTAAGTACCTATAGTTCACTTAGAATTTACAATTCATACTTCCCTTTGCTCTAGTCTGTTACATAGGCTGAGGTTGAAGGCAGGCTTAAAACGTGGTGGTGCTGTTGCTTTGCACTTTAAAGAGTATTTTGCATTGCAGAGCTCTCTGAGGGAGTTGTTCTAATTGCAGATCAGTCATCTGGAAAATAGTCTTCAGCTGAAGTGTGATGCAAACAAAGTAAAATATCAAAACTGTACTGTCTCTCCTGGTTCCCCGCATCTCAGCAAAAACATGTGTCTGTCATCAGTGCCAAGTGGTTGCTGATGCTGATATTCACAGTCCCTCTCAAAGCATCTCAGGGATAACTGATCACTTCATCTGCTTGCAAACATGGGACCTTTGTCATACTCATAAAGGATTTTAAGGTGTGGAGGTCCAGGGACATCATCCTGAAGTTAGTGTCTGGCTCACTTATTGCTTTCCCAGCTGAAATGCACCAATAACCATTTCTCTGTGACAAGATAGGCATCACTTGGAAAAACACCCTGAAAAGCCAATGAGGAGTTCAGTGGCACCTTAGACTAACAGATTTATTTGGGCATAAGCTTTCGCCCAAATAAATCTGTTAGTCTTTAAGGTGTCACCGGACTCCTTGTTTTTGTGGATACAGGCTAACATGGCTACCACTCTGATAACTGAAAAGCCGGTAGTCTTGAGTACTTGTAATTTCCTTATGCCTTTCTCCCCAATTATCTTCAAAGGATAAATGGTGGTTTGTTCATTTTATTATGAGACTCCATGTTCTGGAGTTCAAACAGGCTAAGAATCTGACTGAATATATACTGGTTTCTAATTCATTCTGCTGCACATTTTTACTTCAGCTGGACCCCACCTAGTTTTGTTTAGATTTTCAGCAACTTCAACTCAGCCACTGAAATTCCCTTGGCTGCTGCTTAACACTCTCTAACAAAGCTTTGTCACAGCCTTCCCTCCCCCCACACCTCCACTCTGTTCTCCACCCTTCCCATCTTTTAAAGGGGAATTGCAAATTTTATTCTAATTTTCTTAAAGTAAATGGTGCATTTATTTTTCATATACAGCCTAGATCATCACAAACCAAATGCTGTGAATTTTCATTTATAATAAAATCATCATTTTGAGAAGTAGTCAAGAAAGACATGTTTTGTTTGCAAACTTGTAAAAAATACAGTCTTATCTATTCAGTGATCAGTGACCCGGGTAATATCATCACATTTCCAGAATTACTGTCTTCCGAGAGTGACATTGCTGAGAACTATGAGGATAGTATGGTGAAAGGCAGGTAAAATAGAAGATATACCCTCTGAACTCAAGTTGATGTGCATTTGAAGGCATATGCTCTTGCCTGACTAATGATTATCATGTCAAAATTACTACAAGAATTAATTTTGTTCCCAGTTCAAACCAAGAAATGCATGACTACATGAAAACTAAGTTGTCCTCCGAAACAACATAAACAAGCTGGATGAAACTCTCTGGAGTAAATTGGTGTAGTAGTTCCATTGAAATAAATGAGCAGTGAATTTGTCCTTCCTCCCCATCCCCTGGTTTCAATTTGAATTTAGGGTTAAGGTCTTGGTCCAGTCTTCTTTATCTGTACCAGTTTTCCCTGTCCCTATTCACATTGTAATTTGTAGTAGCAGGTACTTAATGGATGTTTCATTCCTAACATATAGAAATTAGTATGCATCTTTTCAAGCATTGGTAAGATAGGTGGAAAGTTGACTGTGATCACAATGAAAAATAAGGACTTCTTTAGAAAAAAGATAAAAGAAATATCTTAGAGGACATAGGCCTCTGAAGAGGTGGGAAATGAGACTGTTTGGATCCCACTAAGGGCTCATATACATGGGTATACTTGGGAAAGTTAATTCAAATTAACTTTTAAAGTGGATAGTTAACTCACTTTAAGCCTGTGAGTTATTGCTAGAATTCAAAATTAGTGTCCTTAATTCCATTTATTTTAATTACTTCTAAAGTGAATTAAATTAAAATGAATGAAGGCCACTTTAATTCTGAATAAGAGCAGTCAGACTGGGATTTAATGCAGTTTAATTAATCCATTTAAAAAATAATTTGGATTAAGTTTCCTGAGTGTACCCATGTAGACAAGCCCTACCTTTCTGCCATCCCACTCCCAAGAATTGTGTTGCAGAAGCTTTCTCTCAAAAAACTGTCAAACATTGAACCGAAGGAACTGCTCGGGGCAATATAAAAATGGGGATATTGAAATAAAGAATCCAGGCATGCTGCCTCCTCATCACTTCTAGTCTGAAATGAGGGATAAACCTATTACCTACACCCGGATCCTTTGCATGGTAGGTCAATGCTGTGATGCTAGAAACAAAACAGAACCATGGCATTCAAGACCAGGTGTTAAATTGTCTCGTTGTCTGGTATAAATTAGCAGTTTCCATTTTCTCGCTGTCACTTTCATTAAAACAGGAATACTTTAAATTATAACATGCATTACAACAGCCTGAGAACATTTCCATTTCTAACCCAATCAATTAAAAATTCTATGAGAAATAAAGTGCAATCTATTTTAGAAAATAGATATTGCAATAAGCCTACTTCTTTTCAGTATTATAAATCATTTTTCCTGGGAAAACATTCACATCATATTAACATATTAAAGGTTGCCTTTTAAATACACAGTATGAGGTTATTCTGTTACAGTATGTGAATGCTAGATGAATGCGTACTTAATTTGTACTGTATAATACTCCAAACACAGTATGATAAAATCTTTCATATAAGAGGTGATAAAATGTCACTTACTACTCATTTACAATATTTTTGTCACTATAGCCTTCATATTTATGGCAGATTAAATTGCAAAAGAAAACAATGACTTGAATATACAGTAAGCACAATTTTTTTTTTTTTGTTACATTGTATAAAAATACTTCAGCTGCCTATTAGAACTGCCTATAGTAAAGGAAAAAAGTGGAACTGACAAGAATGCAAAATAGGTACCCCAAATGGAAGGGGGGAAAGACTGGCTTTATTACAGTTTTAAGAATTCATTTTTGTGATATGGACACTTGATGAGTATGAACTCTGTCTTTTATGGCACTGCTTACAAATAAGTATGTGCTGGAATGGGATTTTTCTTGATCAAACTTATTCATCGTGGAACCTCTTTCTTATCCCTATGAGACAACCCCTTCTGATTTCCAGATTAATTTAATCCTTTTGGGACAACAATATGCAGAACCGGGAATACTTCTTTATTTAATCCTTGTATCACTTTGCTGTTTGTACATTTCACAAAGTGGCAGTTCAAGGAAGCCAGTAGCTTCTGTCTCCTTTTCATGGCTCAGGCCCTGTTGAGAGCATTCCCAACTGTGCTGTGAGCACTGGCTCCAAGAGAGCGAGGACGCTGCCTGTGCCAAGGTTGAGCAGATCTTCCCAGTCACTGAATCTCTGTGGGGAGGATGGGAGTGTCTGTGTGAGGATCCTTCTACGAGCCCGTCCCCCACTCTTGAGGGAAATGAAATTCATGGCCGTAACAGAGATACTTCACTTCAGTTGAATGAACAGAGCTACTATGTAATGGAACAAACTTTTCACTCAGTTATGTTAGTGGAAGAAAATCCAAAGGCATAAATAAAGGAACCCGCCTGTGTAACTGAAATTAAAATTTGGCTTATTGTTTTGGTGAAGATCAAGATGTATTTTCCTTCAAAGTATATATTGACCTCATCTTTGCCTTAGTTAATATTTACCCTTTGAGCCAATTAATTTGATACTCATCTGAACAGACATCAATATCCATTGAGTAAGAACAACAGGAATTATGCACGTATGTTGACCAAAGAACATATTCCCAAAATTTTAAACCAAGATTATATCATCAACTCTTCTATTTGAAGTTACTAACACAATGCTGCTCAATGACAACAATATTTATGCTTTTGCTAGCAATAATGATATTTTTGTCATCTTCCATGTTCTTCTTCTTCTAGAAATGATTTATGTACTATATATATGGCCTCTGAATGTACAGTAGCTCTAGAAAACTGCACATACCTCATGGAATTGCAAGAAAAATACTAATCTACTTTGTTTTCATATACCTAGATATAGGGAATGGATTTGATTTACAACAAAATGCATTAACAGTTTTCATGGGGTTTCTTGTTTGGGGGGGGGGGGGGAATCCCACTGTAAACTGGGTAACAAACCATACTGATTATGAGGATTGGTGAGGTGATTATATTTATGTTGTGGAGCTGACATTCTTTTGATGAGTAATCATAGATGGTTTCTTGAAATTTCAACACTTCTACATACCTCTGTTTTTTGTTTTAATTCTGCTCCATTCTTCATTTACAAAGGCTCATTAATTTTAATTTTCTCATGCTTTCATTACGAATAATATAGAGGGGAAGAAAGGAAATCAGTAGGATAGCAAATGAACCAAAAGAACATTGAGCATAATGGGACAAATTCATCCCTAGTCTAATTTCATAGAAGATAGTTACAAATAGATCAGTGCAAATACAACTGGAAAGTAGGTACAAAAAATTCTGCAAGTAATATCAGGAAATGAACATTTATGAATCGTGGTTTTTTTTTCCGTTCACTGTTTGTAATATTCAAATGAATGAGGGATTTTTTTGAGAGTGTTTGTGGGAGTCTGTATTTGTAGGCATACTTGGGTTATATGTGCCTACACTATTCTCCTGTCAATACATCTGCTCAGGCAAGACTATTGAAGTTGCAATGATCCAGTTAAGAAGCTGAAAGATAACATGGATTGTCAGTAACCCATCACAGATCTTGAATAGTAAGTAGAAAATACTTGCTAAAATAAAAACAACAACTCAGAATTTTGTAGACTAAAATTTTATTCATTGAACAAATGCAAATAGCAAACAAATGCCTACAAATCATTTCCTGTTTATGGGCTAAATTAATCAGTTAAATTATTTGTTGCCAGTAGTTCAATGAGCCACTGTTAAATTAACCTGACTTCACATTGTCAGCTATTAAACCTTCCAGATTCCCCTTATTCTTCATCTGGAGAGTTTAAAGCAAGAGAGATTTAAATATTTCTAAAATGTTGCCTCTAAGAAGCATTTAAAATCAACCAATTTCAATAATTCATTGACAACTGATAAGTTAATATGATATTACTAAGAGAAAGTATTTTCATATTATGAACCCTTTGACCTATGACATTTAACCTTGTGATGCTGCAATCAAGAGATTCAGATCTGTAATGCCTCAACAAAATGTTACATTTTGGATTCTACAATTCTAGAATGTCTATTCAAAATTAATAATACCAAATTGTAATGTACTCAATGGATTTACAGCACTGAGAGATCTAACTTGTAGGTACTTCTTTCTTTCCTCAGTAATACAGACAGGCATGGATCTTTACTCTGTGATTGCTATACTGCACACACATTGCTTTGTAGATTAATGTAAATGGTGATTGATATTTTATTTATTATGCCCTACTAGAGTCCATGCATTGTGCAAATATAAAGGAAGACATTGTTTCCTCCCCAGAGTTTCCTGTCAAGAACAGACACACACTGTGCAATTCAGACATCAATAGACCAGATGAAGATATGGACTCAAAAGGTGCAGGTATCTTTGTTTTTTAATAACTATTGGTGCATTACTGAAGTGTTTCACAAAAGTGGTGCATTGGAAGGAGGAATTTTAATAAGGAGAAGGAAGTAACTATAAAATGTGATATGTGAGAACATCTGCAGAAGTGACTTGTATCAAAGGATCTCAAAGCACTTTATGAAAATTATTAATTAAACTGCACAATACCCTTCAAACTAGGCAAGAAGGAGGTTAAGAGTCAGAATCTACCCTCCTTATTCATGCTTGTTATAACATTACTCAGTGATTAGCCACATTCATTTCAAAAATACTATTTATACAGTACTTATTACTAAATTTGGCGAAATTATTCAGCCAAAATTTTTTCAGCAGAAAATGCAGATTCAGCAACACCAAAATGTGTCAGGAATTCATGTTGTTTTGACGAGTTATTCAGTTTGGAGGGGTGTGTGGGGGGGGAAGCTAAAAAAAATAGAAATGTTTTATTTTTATATTTTCTAAACAAAATGTTTTGATTTTTCAATTCAAAGCTATTTTGTTTAGACATTTCCTTCAATGTAATTATATTTTTTTAAATTAAAAAAATCCTTTAAATTGGCCACAATTGAAAGCACGTTTCATTTTGGGTCAAATAAAACATTTTGTTCTGACAAAATGAAATGTTTAGTTCTACCCAAAATGATTTTTTCTTCTTTGAAGTCTTCAAAAAATAGTGCAGATTTTTATTTTCTGAAACTTTTTCTGAAATTGGTGGTGAACTGAAAGATCCATTTTTCTCACAGCACACAGTGGCAGAACCTACCCTTGGGCTAATTCAGACAGTGGCAGAGTTAGTTGCCTTACCCATTAGGCAAACATCACTCGCTTCCAAAACATGGGACTGTCAAAAAATGCAAGATAAAAATTATGAATACAGGGGTTAAAGAATAAGAAGTGTACTGTATTAAAATGAGCACATTCTCTATTTATGGACAACTTGTAACAAAAAAATATAGAGTTGGGTTTAATTTACCTTAGAGTCATCAAGTTTAAGGCCAGAAGGGACTACCAGATCATCTAGCCTGACCTCCTGTATGTTACCGACCACCAACACCATCCAACACCCATATACTGAAACCAACAATTGAAATAAGACCGAAGTATTACAGCCCACAGGAGACTTCATATGTGCCACAGGCAGAGAACAGGAGCAGACAGGGTACACCACTGCCTGAGGCCCCCACAATGGCAGGCAAATGATTGTGAGATATTAGCGTGACCAGATGAGAGGAAGAAAATATTGGGACACCAGGGGGGCGCAACAAATTGCGTTCCGACCACAGAGCGGTCAGGACAAACACCGAAAAATCGGGATGTCTGGTCACCCTAGATATACGCAGCAAGTAACCCTCACCCACACACTTCAGAGGAAGGTGGGGAAAAAAACGTGCATCACTGCCAAAATGACCTGGGAGAAATTCCTTACTGTCTCCACATATGGTGATCATTTAGACCCTGAGCAAGCCCCAGAGAGAGAATGTTCAGTGCTGCCTCAGAATTTTGACCCCCCTGTCAAATATCCCATTATCAGCCAGGGCCATTCCTGATCCTTTAGAGGAAGGAGATAAAACCAACAAACAAAACAAAATACATGGTGTGTGGAGGGGAGGAAATAAAATCCCTGCCTGACCCCCATAAAGGGCTTCTAAGTACAAATAAAATAAAATAAAAACTTGGAAAATTCACAACTCAGAATAAAATATCAGTTTAAACCTCATTGCTTTTCTTTAGATAGCTGATGTTGAATTGATTTGTTTAAATTCTCTTCAGATTGTAATTAGTCATAGATTGTCAACACGTGAAAACAAGACTAATTATTAACTCATGGGGATATGCTGCCGTTCATAATAAGATATAGATATGCTATCCCATTTTATAATTTCATAAGAATGCTCAAGTAAATTACAGCCTTGTAATAACTCTGTGGCAGTTTTATCTTTGATATTATCTTTGTTACTAGTTAATATTGGCATACAATTTTCTCATAAAAATGGTTGTCTCTCTAATCAAATGTGACTGCAGTCGTGAGAGAAGGCATCCCTTTAAATGAACCAATGTGCCATTGGAATGGATGAACAGTTCTGCTCTTCTGTGAATCAGAAACCACCCTCTGAAACCAGCATTAATCCCATGATATTTGTTGACAATGGATCAGTGTCCAGCCACCTCCATGCCAGTTAACTTGCAACATGAATTCTTGTTGCATAAAAATACCATTGACAGCTTTTTTCACCATGCTATTTTCATCAGAGACATGTTCCCACAGTATTTGGAATGCCAGCCAGATGGTGAGAATACAGGAGGGGGAAAAAAAGGAATTGGAATCAAATACAAGGTTTTACAGCAGCAAAGAAAGAATAGAGATTGCACTCCCAGTGGCAGGTAGGTTTACCTCCCACTCTGCCTCTCTTCTCTCTAGCTGGAGACTGCTTTCAGTGAGGATGGAAGTATAAGGATCCAAATTACATACTAGAGGGCCATGTGACTGTATTTCCTCAACTTGAACTGGAGAGGAAGAGATTAAAAGGGAAGAGAACAAAAAGGAGGAACAGAAAGACAGAAAAGGAAGTGGCAGGAGAGATAAGGAGGAAGACAGGTGACTGAAATCAGAAAAGGAGAAAGGAAAGGAGTGGTGAGATGCCTGTTTTGTGAAATGTCATGTATGTTTTAAGTAACAATAATGAGTAGAGAGGAAGGGGAAAGATGATGGAAACAGATGAGAGGGGATAGGATAAATGTGGTGAAGCAAAGATCTACTGCAAGGAAGTGATGTGTGAGAAAGGAAGAAAGAAAGGGGGAGGAAAGAGATCTAGCAGGTATGGGACATCCTGTGACCTGCTCTTCTCTAACTGCAGCCTGCCTCACACTGTCTCCAACTGCCGGGGATATTTTTGAAAATGTCTCTGCTGCCACCAGCTGCTCAATGAGCACTCAGCTGAGCACCCCTCAGTGCACTTCCTTCTGTGCTTGTCCATATTCCTTGTGGCTGCTGTTAAATATTGGCAAACTTTTTTTTTTCTTTTTTCCCCCCAATGGGTGGGCCTCTGCCCACATCTCTAAAGAGGGCAATTTGCACTTTTGAAAATGTAGTCCTTGCTGGGAAGTGTCAAGCATTCTCTGAACTAGATTCAACTTTCCTCTGGAGTTATCTGGTTTGTCTTTTTTCAACACTCCACAGCTCTGGGTTAAAAATGAAAGATTTCTCCAACTGATTGTTTTGTTTTATTTTTTTTTCCTTGAAGGGACTTAAAAATTTAAAAATACATATTAAATAAAGGACCTGCCTCACCACAGAGTTATTTTTTTCCAGTATTATTCCACCAACTCAGTTTATTTCAATGCATTTATAATGCTGTAGCAATGCAGTGGTGAATCCAGGTTCAAGGAAGATGAGACTCAAGGCCAGCTTCCCAGCTGATATAAGTTTACATCGCTCTATTCTGTTCAATGGAACTATACTGATTTACACCAGTTGAGGTCATGACCTTCAATGTCATATATATATTAACAGATTAAGGAAGAAATGTAGAAAAAATACTTTGAGAGAAAGCCAGGTCAATCATGTTTACTGACATGATTATATTGGACACCAGCTATGACTGGCTAGGAAAAGCTGATAGTTTGGGTCAATATATTTGAGAATTGTTTATTATTAATTCCAGCCAAGAAAAAGAAATCCAGTGTTCAGTAATATTTTTCAGATCCTAGCACATTGAGACAGTTTGTGTGACCACTACACAAAGTCTGAATAATTTCACCTAATGCACTGTCCCAATCTGTTAATCATGACAAGGTAAATATGCTATAAAAAGTGGAAACAGCACAGCACTGAGAATGGCAGGGTAGAAAAATAAAGCTGCTGCTGTTTTCCAACCTAAATCTCGTCCTATATACTCCAGGGACCTCATTTAATCAAGCATCTTTCTCACACTTCATCATTATATTATTCAGAAATGATGAAAAATTGTGGGAATAAATTAGTCATTTATTGTAGGATACTTTTTTTCTTTCTACTCAAGGTACAATGAAAAATCCTTTCTCCCCCGCCCCCAGTAGTTTATTATTTAACTTAATAAGAAACAGTAACCATCATAGTTTGCTGGGTCCCAAAGGTCAGTGCTCATGACTTTCTTCTTTACCTCACCCATCTTGTCACTTTTTAAATCTCTTTATAGGTCCAATTTCTGGTCGTGAAAGACACAAGTTTGAGCTCCACAGAGCTCTTCTTTAATTTTTCTGGTGCTGAAAACTTTTGACCAAAACCTGATGAAAACTGAAAAAGATTTAGCCAAATACTGCCATTAACCAACAATTTTGAGTTTAGAGCTTTTTGAATTTTTCCAGTGAAAAAAATCAAATATTTTTCAAAGAAAGCAGACACTAGCTGCAAAAATTTTACACGAGGTTGTTTTTTTCCCCAATGCAATCAGTATTTCAACCAATTTGTCTTGGTTGGAAGCACAAGAAGCTTATAACAGCTAGGTTATGCAGACAAGCAACAAGTATTCCCAAATGTAATACCATACAAGTTAGAGGGCCAGTCAGAAAGCCCAAAGAGTGAATTTGACATATCAAATAATCATCTGAACAGTGACTATTCTGAACACTTCCTATCAATCCATAGCCTCAATATGCTTGAAAAAATGAACTGCTGAATGAATTTCAATAACAAATTCAAAACTGGCCATGAAGAGATCATAATTTTTATGCACAAGATGGGTTATAGTTACTAAATACATAAATCATTTTCAAAGAAGCAGTATTCAGCATTATCAGGTTCGACTGTCATACAAATTTCTCTCCTTGATTCTGTGCTCTCTCGGTCTCTTCCTAGTCTCTCATTCTTTCTCTCATTCTGTGAGCCTATTTCTGTTGGTTGGACTGTAGAAAAATCACAGCAGATGCAACAAAATTGACCCAAATATAATAGATTTCATTATTTGTCTCTTATTTGTGTAAAGATGAAAAAGCTTAGAGCAGGGTGATGAATGCCCAGCTCACATGCTGCAGTGTGCTGGCTCACTACAACTTAATCTATGTTCTTAATTTTTTATTTATTTATTTATTTATTTGTGGGAGAAGCTCTCCTGTATATTTCAGAGGGTGGAAGTCTGTGAAAAGCCCTATGTGAACATGATGTGGACTGCACAACAGAGGTCTAGCCAAACTCCCCTATATTACTTTGTAGTAACTCGCTGTAATGCAACTCACTGCAATGTGCTTCAAGAACAAGAGATTTGTATAGGTAGTGTGGTGGGTTAATGAACTAAACTATCGCATTACAAGACTACAGTTCAGATTCTCATTAAATCCAAGACTTTATATGGAAAACAAGAAGGTATTGTCAGTGTGTGAGGTGTGATGCTATAAAAGTTCATTCTCATTGGAGGTCTTGGCTTAAAGACTATTGACATAAACGTGTATTGTACATTAGAGGATCCTGTAGTCAAGGTAGTAGGAAACCTCTCCCAAGTCCCTGAAGCAGTAATGGATTTGCTGTCTGGTCACCACTGCAGGCTCAGAGCTGAAGCAACCTCTGTGGTCAAAGCCACCATCTACAAATGCTTCTTCATAGCAGCAGACCCACTTCATCCCAAAACATTCCACCAAATGAATGTAGTTCAAAGGGATGTGGACTTCACATGTGGCCTCCCTGCATCCTGACCCTCCGTACAACAACATTGCTTCAGTTCTTCTGCATTCATGGCTTCTGCAGGTGGGAAGTGGTAGAGTTTATCCCTAAGAGAATACAATTGTATCATATCACCTTCTGAGATTTACAACAGAGGGCAAGGAGACTCATTTAGACACAATCACATTGGTCCTTCAAAATGTGAGATTCTCTTTTAAAAATCTCCTAAAATAGCTGATTGCTATTTTTTATTTTTATATATAATATGGATTTGTGACTGCTTAATTAGCTAAAATTTTAGCTACTGGCATGTGTGCATAATCTATATAAAAATCAATTTATATACACGCACACACATGTAAAATTGTAGCTAATTAGGCAGCCACAAATCCAACCCACTACTTATATAATAAAACATTTAAAGCCTATTGAATTTTCACAAAGGTTTTTAGCACAGAACTTGGTGCAATTATGAGACATTAAGATAGTCTCACACAAAATTTCTCACCGGGGCAACATGAGAGCAGGTGGAATCCAATATGGATAAGTGTTAGATGATGGCTAACAGAAAAAATGAAACTAATCACACACATTGCTTGGTTCTAAATTAGTTGTAATCTCTCAAAAGAGATTTAGATGTCAGCATTGGCAGCTAAGTGAAGACATCCACTCAACATACAAGGGTGGGTACATGGGCAAAAATATTATACTTTACAAAAGAAATAAATATTAATATTGTCACTATATAAATTAATGGTATTCCTCTGTCTAGTTTCACCTATCACATCTCAGAAAAGACAATGCACCACAGAAGAAACTTAAACCTACCAATAACAACCCCAGAATCGGCAAATTTTAAAATGGGGATGTCACACTGCAGATTGTTTTATTTCCTTCCCATGACAAAGTTACTTATCTGCAGTATAGTATGACAATTTTTGTAGAAGGGTCAATGGTTATTTTCTGTTGACTTAGGGGAGGGAGTCTCTGTGTTAATATCTACAAGCACACTTGTGTATATTCTATTTATGTGGGTGAAATCTTACCATGATTTCTAATTGTAACACTAAATATTTGAAGCTTTAAAATTGTACTTTTGATATTTTTTGCAAACACCAATAAAGATAGAACATTAGAGAAGGTTCTGAGCAGGACAGCACATAGAGCTGACTATGGGAGGAGACATGAAAAAGACTAGGACCCAGAGCCTTGGGTCCTGCATTAACTACTCTGGTAGTGCAAAGCAGCCATAAAACTCATGGATTTGGTCCATTGAAAATTACCTCTGCTTCTGTCAAAAGGGTGTGGCCAGTGGAAAGGGTATGTCCCAGTGCCCCAGGAATCTACAGCTACCAAAAGAACCACTTGGGGCCACCTTTGTGCACCACCTGTCAGTGTGCAACTCAGCTGAACCTAGAATTTTTTGTTTAGTCTACAAAATAAGATCATGGGGGGGGGGGGGGATTAGACAGAGCATGCCAAGTAATAGTTGGTGATTCCTTGGAATTCAAGGATGATAGTCTTCCATGAAATGATAGCTGGTTATCACTGTTGGATTCACAGGTGGCTAATAAGACCAATCCAGGATCCACAGATCTTATCACAGTTGGGGCAGACATTTTCCAGGGGAAGGAGTGGATTTAGATTGTTGAGTCAGGTCGTGGCACATTCTTTCTTTCCCATTACTCCATTTCCTCTTGTCTTCATTGGGTCTCGAAATGCTGGGATCCATGCCAAAAGGTCCTCCTCCATTTTAGTTGGTCAATGGTTTGTCGCTGTTGTACTTCATCTTGGCTTTGAGAGTGTCTTCGAAGTGCTTTTTTGTCCTCCCCTCATCCGTTGGCCTTGGCCTAGTATGAAATGACCAATCGGGGGCAAATGGTTACCATCTGACAAAATACAAGAAAAAGAGGACATTCAAAAACATAAGTAGGTATCACCTTTAAAATGGATCAAAGAAAATGCTTTAAAAAACAGAACATGTAATATAGCTGTGGAACACACTGTCACTGGATATTATTTATTAGCAAGGTTAGTATTCATTAAAAGGAAGACCAGTCCTAACTGGTTAATTTTTTACTATAAGGTACACCCCTGCATTAAGGGAGGGTCAGAGCCATATTTTTTTTATGGAGAAGCTTCTCCCCAGAGGAGAATAACATCTCCCAGAGCATGCAGACACACAAAGCCTGCTGCTACATTCCCAGCTTGCTTGGCTGACTGGCATACAGAGTGGGGTAGAGTCATGGCTTGCCTCTTCACCCTTCCCAAGGGAATAAGGAGAGACTGAAGCTGTGTTTGGCCTTTACATGGGCCCAGGGGAGAGGGGCAAGTTCCTTGAGCCTTCCCCCATGCACAAAACCAAGTACAATCTGGGCTTACATGAGGACAAGCAAAGAGGCTTCTTCCTTTCAAAACTTAATGTGAGTTTTGCCAAGAAACCGCATACCTGATAAATCTTAAATGGATCCCGCACAAATATGATTGCAAGATTTGAAACATGGGATTTAAATTTGATTAATAGATTTTAATTTTGATAAACTGATTTTTAAAAGATATAAATGTAAATTTAAAGTACCTGTGCAAAAGGATCTCTGTCAGAAATTCAAAATTACATAAGTTAGCTGCTTCAATAAACATTTTAACAGTAACTGAACTGAGGTCATCGCATTGCCCTGGCCAACTTGGTTCTATCCCCTTGGTGGGACTCTGCTGCCTTCCCCTCAAATGTGGGATAACGGGGGGCTGGAAAAAAGAGTAGGGGTTTTCTTCCTGCTGTACGAGGTATAGCAGCCCCTTATCCACTTTCCCTATTTTCCTTCGGGGATGCTTCCTCTTCCAGCTCCTGTTTATCAGGGAGCCATATTCCTTCTGTAATGTGTACCTGAACTGTACACCTGCGACATCTGTTACTTACTAAGTTGCAACATCTTGACCAAATCTGTTTATCTACCACACCAACTCCCTGACGTGCTCTGCGGAAGGCAAATAAAACCCCACCCTGCCTGTGTCAATCTGGCAGGGAGGGGAACATTTCTTCCCTGCCCTGAAGGGGAAAAAAAAGACTAATAATCTCCTCCTCTGGACACCAGGCGTGGGAGTGTTCCTCACCTGGTCTGGCAGCTTCCTATTCCTCCCTGTTCCATCCAGGTCAATTCCCCGTCCCTGTGCAACCGAATTTCAGGGAGGGCCCTTAAAGGAGCAACAATTCCTTTTCTTCCAGCCAGCCAGCCAAAGACCCATCTCATTCTATTACAGTGAGCACATTTTCAACCAAAGATGAAGTACTCAGTGAAAGAAGAGACTTAGGCCGTGATAGTTGAACAGTATATTTGAAAGAAAATGAAAATTTTTCTCTACCTAATTAGTTAATACAGTACCTCTCAAATATCTGCCCCATTGTTCTTTGTTGGTTATTATGTTTTTGCTTTATCCCTTACCCAAAGCTGTGATTTATTCTGATTATAGATAATTGAAAGGTTAGTGTGTAGACATCATAATTTTTATTATGGTCATTCTTTTCTTTTTATAACATTTCTAATGACAAAAAAAATCTAATATTTGTAGATGTCTTGAAGCAGGTCATTACATTTTATGAATAAGTTTAAAAAATAGAAACTCTAACAATATAAAAATGAATGAACCAGATAAACACAATAAACCTGGCTGAAACAGCTGCTATAATGTTTCAGAGATGTTTGCAATAAAATTCTGATGAAAAAAGGGACTTCAAAAATATGGCATATCAGTGTAATTAAGTGAGCAGTTTTTATTTTATTCAAACAATCTGAACATTCACCCAAAATCCAAACCAGACTGAAGCCAAGTCTTTTCTGACATTTGAAAAGGTCTGGTTAGATTTTGCTTTGATTGATTGTTTTGCTTCTCGTCACTCTGATTTGAATTGGGACTGGAAATGAAAGGACCAAAATACTGCAAAGAGTCTGCTCTTGTGCTGTTTCTGATCTGGCCCAACAGAACCTGCTCTTGTAAGATGTTTTTAGCTCAGTATTAAGACCAAAGAGGTCTGGATAAAACTGTGAAAAATTTAAACATTTTTTTGTTCTTCTCCTGAAAAGGCAGCATCAGCAAGCAAAAACCTATAATTTCCACATTCAAATTCTCCAAGCACAAATTGGTAAGTATACACAAATGCATTATTCCCTCATTGACTCCTTTCTTTCGTTATCTTTTAATGCATTGCCTAAGAATATAATAAGAGCAAAACTGGAAATATAGGCAGCAGCGCAAGCTTCCCACACTGTTCTGCCAGGGTATCCCAGCCCTAACTAAGGACTGCCTCATTGATGTCTCCCTTCCCTATTCAGTTCTTGGCCTCTTTGCTAAGACTTTTCACAACAGCACCTGTTGGAATGATGATTTTTGTGATGGGGACGCTAAGTAGCTGTCCCAGGGTAACTATTTACCGTTAACCTGACGAAGATTTGAAAAAGTAGCTAGAACTAAAAGCCTCCGTATTCTAATATCAATCCCCTCTGCCATACAAGTACCTCACTTTTTTCTGAATTTAAAGCCACTTTTTTCAGCTCAGTTAGCTTGTGGTGAAAAGTCTACTGAAGCTTTGGGGGATTTTTTGAGTTCCCATGAGACTAAAAAAATTATTCTGAAAGAGAAGCACTTGGCTCTGTCTTATATGAAAAACTTGTTATATTGCTATGATTTCAGACCCTATGCCTGACCACCCCCAGTACAATATCATAATTGTTGGATCCATAGACCTGGAGAGCTTGTTTTATTGGAAATACATTTTCAGCTCCCCTAAAGGCTTTTCAAGTTTTCCAGAAATATAATAAAGAAAAATGGTTCTACAACATAGCAGAAGAAAAAAAGTAACTATAAAGAGAGAGTTAAGGTTGACAGAGATCCAACTAGTGTTGGGCAAATATATACTGAATGGTCAGTTTAGGAACTGTTGTAGCCTGAGTTATGTTTAAATATGCAATTAAACATATGACAGAAAAAAATCATTTCATACCTACAAATTAAAACATGCTGCGTCACATCCTTTACCCAGGAGGCTTTTTGCATTTGATTTCAATAGAGTAGGATTCAGCTCAGTGTCATCGTACTCCATAAACCAAGTCCCGTGTATAACTTTGCACATTATTCATCTTATGGTCAATCATGTTTTTAAACACACTGAAGTTTCCTAATGCATTTAGTTACACTTGGTGTGACTTGGCTGGTTACAATCTACATTTAAGCTCTTTATACTTTATGCACTACCCTAAACTTTTTTTTTTTTTAAAAAACATTTTTCTTTTCCTTACACATAAACATAGCTATAGTGTCTTTCTTCTTATTTTTAGATATTAACATTTAAAGCTGCAATCCTAAAGACTCAGAAGTGCTCTCGGTAATTAAGCATGAAATTAGCCATAAATATTTTATTAAATACAAAAATATTGACAAAGTTTCCCAGTGTAATTTTGACTATTTTAAAAAAGAATGAAAAGCATAAAAGGCCAACTATTCCAACCACCTTCTTTCAGTTCTTAATACTTATTTTGTGATCAAATTAAAATATACATACAGAATACAGGTATACAGTGGAGCTATACATAAAATAGAATAAGAATATGAAAATGTAAAATGTCCTTATTAGGTACATTCATATGCCTTGAACCTACAACTGGTTATGCATACGCTCATCCTTATACCCCCATAGAGCTCCACTGAAGTAAAGGGAGCTCCACACTGAAGCAGGGATGTGCCAGCACACAAACAATTGTTGGGGCCGTAGACAGATAGGCCAGGGGGAAAAAAATGGATGAAAACACGAAGATGATTCTGATGCCAATAAATTATGCTGTCTTCGTGTGCTGCTGTAAGCCTCCAGAGCTAATCCTTTCCCTGCTGTCTATTGCCATCCATTTTGAATGAAAAGATTTAAAATAAAAAAATTCCAATTCCCTGAGGTTTTTACTTTTTAAATTTGCACAGCATGAAGTTGCTTGCACGCTAAATGGGTAACTGCTTGGCCAAGTAATATGGAACTGCACAGACTGAGTGAAATTCACTTATGTTTCTCAAAAAGGGATTTCCAGAAAAATTCCCTTTTGGGAACATTGAC
>NW_020664413.1:51457224-51471069 GCF_002925995.2 Terrapene triunguis | reverse complement strand
GATGACCTCTCGAGGTCCCTTCCAGTCCTAGAATCTATGAATCTATGTAATGTGCTCAAAACCCCAATGCTCTGCAAAAGCTTTAATTTTGTATTAGTATTTTGAGGACTAGCAGAGCTACTCATGTGTATAGCTATTCACATGCCTAAATGTTTGCAGGGTCAGTCCCGTAGTAACAGATGAACAAGCTCGTGTTTATTTACCAGAACCTAAGATCAGAGTGGAACATAATATAGAAGGAATTCCTGTGGCCAATGAACAATTTTTTGAGAAAAATGTTGGTCTATTTTTTTCTGTTTCATCAAAATTATTTTTTAAGAAAATCCTTGAAGAGTTGTAAAGAGAACACACAATTGTCTGCTCATAAATTAAAGGAGATGGTATGTGGAATTTCTAAGGGAACAGAAGGAGTTGTTCTCATAAGGATGGGATCCCTATGCATAAGCGTTTGCAGAATCAGTTCCTAAGGTTTTAATGGGTAAATGGGTCTTTGTAATATGGAAGTCCCCCCCGCCCCCACTTTGGTACAGTCCACTCAAATATGCACAGTAACAAATTGTATTTAAACTCTCCTACTATAGATGTGTTGGTGTTGAAAATTACTTGTTCAGCCTTCCTGAAGATGTGTTGCTTTGACTATTGTTAGTTGCTAGAATTATTACCACTGCATATACCTAATGTTCCTTCACTCAACAGATGGCTTATGAAAATCTGGCACATCTCAGTAGCCTTAAAAACAATTCATACATCAGATATCTGAACACATGGCTTCCTTTCATCACTTGTGCAGAGGCTAGGAGCTGGATTAAAAAGACAACATTCTAGAAGAACTTCTCTTCTATTAACATTCTATGCATATCCATTTTTATATTAAGATGTATTACTAGGACTTTCAGCCAAGTGACCACTTTTTTTTCTTTTAATTTTATTACCTGTATGTTTTTTTTCTTGGACCCATGTAATCAATTGCATTGTTTTTCTTAATGTGCTTTAACATGTTATCTAATCTGTCTCATATATAATATATCATGATGGATAACTTGCTAGTATTTTTCTGCTAGTTTTTTCAGGGATTCCCACATGAAAGACACTTATTCCTGGGACATTACACATGTACAGGATTCTAGTTTTTGCCTTAGTTTCTTAAACTTTTCCCTGGGTATTATTAATTATTTTTATTAATTTATTATTTTATTTTAATGACCTGCTTTAAGATCCATGGAAACATCCAAACAAGCCCTGACTTGTCAGGCTTTTATTTGTTCAATAGTAGCTTCTGCAGATATCTACTTTTTTAGTCAACATAAAAAAATCACTAGATCTCTTAACAATGGTTCTTTCAAAGTGGTATTATGAATATCACAAACAATCTTATTCTATATCAGAGAATGTGTTAATTCTCCAGAGTTTTAAACTCTATTCCATATTGATCCATTATCTCACTCTGTTTATTGACACAAATGAAGCAGTGATACCTTTCATATGGTGAAAGTCACATCCAAATTAGGTGTTTTCCCCCTCCCAACCTCATTCTCAAAGGTAAATGTGTTTTAAATCTAAACTTGTGTTGCTTTTCCTCTACAATGGCACATACAATATTAACCTTAGTCTGACACTAAGATATTAGTATTATGGTAGATTCTAGAGACACAACTGAGATCAGAGCTCCACTCTGTTAGACACTGTTAAGATCTCTGTGTAAAGACCTGTACAGAAGACAGTGCAGAATAAGCTGTAATAGTCTTACAAGCCAGAAGAACTATACTATATATTCTAGAGTACTATCCACTGGTGTGTGTGTGTGTGTGTGTGTGTGTGTGTGTGTGTGTGTGTGTGTGTATGTATGTATGTGTATATAAAATGTGTGTACATGTACACACATAGTTACTGCTCCAAAGAGCTAGCAATCTAAATAGAGAAGACCGAGAAAGGGCGGAACAAAGATGTGAAATCACTTGAGAAAAGAGACAGTGACAGAGCCAGGACTCCAAAGGCCCAGTCCAGTGATCTGTCCACTGTCTTGTCTTTAGATGTGTGTCATATTCGGTATTTCTTGTGAACCAGTTGAGTTTCACAGTCAGTAATGTAATATTGTAGCCATTAGAGGGAAATCTTGTACTTTTTTTACTTTTACTGGGACTTTACTTTTTTGCTTCACTGTTGCAATCTTGTGAAGAATATACCAACAATAAAAAGAATATGGAAAAAAAAAAGATACACTAAAATTCTAGGCAACCCAAGAATCTATGACCATATATAATAGCTTACTAGAAGACAATGCTTTAGATAATACTGATCTCTATAACTGAATCAGCTGGAAGTTGTAGTGTAACAAATATATACTCTTTCTAACAAAGAAAACCCTCTTTACTGGGTGGTCTGCTTGGTAATCTGGACATGGTTCTCATTACAATCAATGCATTAACCAATGCAGAGCCTCCTCTGGAGACAGCAAAGATTACTCTAATTTCTCAATAGAGAGATTACTATGAAGGATTGTCTCAGGAATTCAACCTCCATCATGTTTGGCCAAATGCCTGTGGCCACCCATTTTCATCACACCCAGGGAATGAAAACTAAATGCGCAGAGTTTCTGCAGATAATAAATATACTTTGGAACTTCTTCATTTTTGTGTAGTTTTACTCTCCGGTTAAATATGCCAGCCCAACTACATACAGATTCTTAGTTAATTAGCAATATTTAACAAAGTTGTAATAGTGTTGCAACTAAACAAACTGAAAGCATACAAAATCAAAGTAAAACAGGGGCAGGTTTCTGGGTGGCTGTTTCTGTGGTAGTGCATGCACGCATGTTGTGCACAGACTGTATGAGAAACAGTAGGTCTGTGAGCTGAGCTCCTTTCTCAGTGAGTCCTACAAAGTCTCGAGGCCAAGAATGCCTAGGGGATTCAATTTTCTTGGCAAAGGGCAGAGTCTGTAATTTAAATGCCTCATTCCCCCTAATTCCCACACAGCATTCCCCTCCTACCTCAAAACACATTGTCTAGCCAAAGTTTTTTTTCTGAACCCTTGTGCATACACAAACCCCTTCAGATCCCATCCTCACATAGCTTCTACTCCTTCCACATCCTGTTGATCCCTTCACACTTACTTCTTGCTCATCTAAGCTCGTGGGCCCATTCTGCCACCCCAACTCAGCTCCTGTTCCTCTGGCCTCTACTTCCTGTCCCCTGTCTCTTGTCTACCTTTGACTGCTTTTGTTCAGGGGAATTGAAACCAGCTCCACTCTTCTGCAGAACTAGATGAGGCCAGCAAGGAGATGCAGAAGATGAAGGAGCTGCAATTGAGGTGATCCTTGGCTTCTGAGGGAGACTTACCAAGTGCTGGCAGCAGCAGCTCTGAGCTGAGTCTGCTGACTCAGGAAGACTCTCTACTCGCATGGTTGTGCTTTGGGAGTGCCACATGCAGCTCCACAATTAGCATGCCCCCTGCTTGCCAAAACCTTGGAGTAGATATGTAAGTGTGCCATGCCTATTACCACAGTGACCCCAGAGTAACTTCTTTGCATCTTGGCTCCAAGCTGATAGGAAGAATTCCATTCCCATTCCCCCCCAACCCCTGAGAATGCATTTACAAAGCCAGTTCAAACAGCCTTTTCCACAGGGGATAAAAGTCCTTAGCACAAAATAAATAAATAAAATCCTCAATTTTTCCACACAAAGCAGTGCTACAGTTCCACCAAATATAGTAAACTTTCCCCTGATTTCCTTCTGGCTCCATTCATTAGACATCTATTATAATATAATTATTATTAATAGGATGGGAATAATGCCCCCAAAGTAGGATGTTTTGTAGCATTTCAAAGGGTATTTAATCTCTCTTTGAAATGCATTTGGATAAATATAAACTTTGTTTTAAAATTGATTTAGTTAAAAAAAAAAGTCTATAGAAATACATATGTTCCCAATAGTGACTCACTCATGCACACTGCGGAACTGTGTTATTATACTGTTTTTTATGTTTCTCTGGAGAAATCAATTATTTACAATATTTACCCATGTTAATGGTGTGTCAGTGTAATTTATGTACCAATATAAATTGCAGCAAAGTGATGTAATATACAGTAAGTTGTTATGAAGTTGGCAAACAATACAGGAGATAATATCCAAATTCCAATTTCTTTCTGGGTGGCAAATATACCTGGGGGGGAAAGGGCTTCCTCAATCAGATGTTTCTGGCTATGGTTAGATTATAATTAGATTTTGGAAACACTTTTACCAAAAGCCTGTTTGGACTGAAACTATTCCTGTTTGTTCTCTACTCAGAGGTGATACTTTTATTGTTGTGGAGGTTTGACACACTTTCCTTCTGTTTACACTAACATAACTCAAAACCGGCTTTGTGTGGGGGTAAAAAAAATCTCAGACTTCTGGAATTCAGCCAAGTTTGGGAGAGACTGAAAGTTGTTGCCATCTGTTGGCTGTTCATTGCCCTTCATTATAATCTATGACCTCAGTCCAGTTCTTAGTGGGATGAGTGTCCACCTCCCAAAAAACCACAACTGCAAATAGCATTAATTGGTAACCATGTTGCTAATCCTAGCAGAGAAATCAACGTTCAAATGAGCCCTCCTATGTAATTATTTATGAATATTACACTGCTCTCCAGCCAAAATGCTTCTGAAATAAATGTAGTCAAACTTTACTAATTCTGGGTCACTGAGAACGAAAATGATGCTTAAAATTGTTGACTGGCTCTAGTTTTCAAGATATGCTATTTGGTCAGTATATACGACCCTTGACTTGGGAATGGCGGAGGATAAGTGAGTTATAAAGGGAAGGGATCTCAATTTAAACCAGAAATGACTAAAATACATCTTTGACTGGATCTATGAATAAATCTATGACTGGGTTTGGACAGTACTTGCTTTTTAGGCAAAACAATGAATGATGCAATCTGAAGCTGGTATTGTGTCATACATGATATGAATTGCATCATGTTATTCCTAGAAGTCATGGATGATGCAATCATAACAAAGCTTACATCACTCTGCTGAACAAATTGCCCTATATCAGCTCTAGAAATCACACAGTGTCGTGCTCTCTTATTTGTCAGTGATTGATTTTGCAAAGGGACACATTTCTGTTTAGCCAAAGTGAGCAGAGATGCCTCGTACTTGTGTGAACAGTGCAGATAACTTCTGCTATGTTTGTGGTGAAGTGACTTTTGCATCACAAAAGCACAGTATAACCACTATGGTTAAGAAAGCCTATCACCTTTATTTTGGCTGCAAAATTGGAGATCAGGACAAGAGGTGGGCCCCACACATATGCTGCAACACTTGTGCAACAAATCTTCGCCAGTGGTTGAACAGGAAAAGGAAATATATGCCTTTTGCAGTGCCAATGATTTGGAGAGAGCCAACAGATCATACCAGCAATTGTTACTTCTGCATGGTGCCTCCAGTTGGGAAAGGTGTGTCAAAGAAGAAAAAGTGGACTGTGCATTATCCAAACATTCCATCAGCTATACACCCAGTACCCCACGGAGAAGGACTGCCGGTTCCTGATGCACCAGAATCATTCTCACTTGAGTCAGACGAGGAAGAGGATGAAACTTCTGGTCCTGAACCATCAATGTCACAGGACCCACATTTTCTCCCATCCTCCTCCTCTGAACCACACCTCATAACACAAGGTGAACTGAATGACCTTGTCAGGGATTTGGAACTACCCAAGAGTAAGGCAGAGCTGTTGGGCTCCAGACTACAGCAGTGGAATCTCCTGGCAGGTGGTGTTAGGGTTTCCATGTTCCGTGACCGTCAAAAGGATCTTATCCCATTCTTCTTCACGTAAGGTGATCTTGTAGCCTGAAACAACATCGATGGTGTGATGGCAGCCCTCAACATCGTTCACGATCCAGATGAGTGGAGACTGTTCATTGATTCATCGAAGATGAGTCTTCAAGCTGTTTTACTGCATAATGGCAATGTTTTGCCATCAATTCCAGTTGGTCATGCAGTCCATATGAAGGAAACCTATGACAACATGAAACAACTTTTGAGGTGCATAAACTATGACCAACATCAGTGGCAGATTTGAAGGTTGTTGCTCTCTTGCTTGGTCTGCAGACTGGATACACAAAGTACTGCTGTTTTCTCTGCGAATGGGATAGTCGTGCAAGAGATTCCCACTACATCAAGAAAGATTGGCCACTCCGACAGTCATTGGAGCCTGAGAGGAAAAGTGTTCAGCATCCACCACTTGTTGAATCAAGGAAGATTTTGTTACCACCCTTACACATCAAGCTGGGTCTGATGAAAGCTGCTTGTGTTTTGTCAATGGCCTTGACAAAGTTCTTCAAGTACCTCCGTGGAAAATTTCCAAGGTTAAGTGAAGCTAAGGTAAAGGAAGGTGTCTTTGTTGGTCCTCAGATTCGTGAACTTCTTCGAGATGATGCATTTGACCATGCACTGCGTGGCAAGGAAAAGACGGCATGGAAAGCCTTCCAGTTAGTGGCAATAAATTTTCTCGGAAACAAGAAGGCAGACAACTACAGGTTGTTGGTGGAAAACCTCCTCAAGTCATACAAAAGCCTTGGCTGCAACATGTCACTAAAGATACATTTTTTGCACTCTCATCTAGATTTTTTTCCACCGAACTGCGGAGCAGTGAGCGACGAGCATGGCGAGCGATTTCACCAGGACATTGCAACAATGGAGAAACGCTATCAGGGCAAATGGAGCCCATCGATGCTTGCAGACTATTGCTGGACAGTGACAAGAGATACTCCATTTAATGAATACAAGAGACAAGCCAAGAAGCACCGAGTAGACACTGAATAGGACTAAACTATGTACATAATAGTTTTTTGCCTTTTGTTTCATAATAAATTTTATTTATATAACCCTTTTGCTGATTTTTAAAGTGTTACATAAACAGGACAGGTGAAATATTATCATGTAACGCAACCATAAACACATGAAAAGACCTAGGTTTACAATTTATGATTAAAACTCTACTATCTACACAATATACATAGACATAAAATGTAAAAACTTAAATATCTTAGAAGCAGTAGCCAGTTGTTTTAATTGTCATATTTGAATGCAGCACATCAAAATACATAATAAATAGCACATTTTATCTCTGAAGCAGACGACTTCTCAAAAATTGTAGACCAGTGTTATCATAGTGCCTAGCTATAGATCAGGATCACATTGCGTAAGGTACTGTACAACAAAAAGATATTTAAAATTGAAACTTGTGCAAGTCCCTTTACCATTTCTTACCTTAACTTGTGCATTTATCTGAATGTATGTTCATACATAAACATTAGAACAGTCCATTACAACTCCCAACCTTTGTAATGGAAAGAAATAATCATTTTTAAATGCAAATAGAAACTGGAAAAACAACTGATTTTTTGAAAAACATTTTCAGTTAAATATTTTGGGTTTTGAAAAATCAGAAAATGAAGAATTTTTACCAAAAAGTAAACCAGAAAAGCAACGGTTTTATGTATTTTTTAAACTACAGAATGTTCAGTTTCTGTTTCAAAATAAAGCAAAACAACACAACAACAAAAACACAGAATATCTCGTTGACAAACCAGAAAAATAATTGAAACAAACAAACAATGGGAAAAATACCATAATTTAAAAACTGGAAAATTTCAGCCATAATGATTTTCCCCCCTGAAAATGGTTCTATTAGTTGAAAAGCCATTTTTCAATATTTTTGACCAGCTCTACATTCTCTTTATATTCAACATCACAATTATTTGAAGGTCAGTCAATATTAATTTGAATGAATAATCTATCAATTTTTCCATTTGTTTTCATTACTAAATGAGTAATACATACAGTACTAGAGTTGAAATTTTAAATGCATAATAAGCAGGAAAGCCAGTTCTTTCTGCATCCATAACTTTAGTCATCTTACAGATATATATATATATATATATATAAAGCCTTTTTTTTCCACAGCAGACTTTCCAATCATGGAATCAAAGCTAATTTACTTCCATTGTTGATAGGATTAAGTAAAACAAAACAAAAAATCCATACTCAATAATATAAAATGTTACATATTCTAGGGGCATTAATGTTAGCCACTTTGAGAATCTTTATTTTAAATGCCTGCATTTTCTGTCATTTAAAATGTCCTATTATTGCATTAATGTAACTATATGTATCAATAATATTATTTGTACTAAACTGGTAAGAGATTCTCAGACTTGTTTTCTTTATTCTCAATTATCATAAACGGTTACCTAAAAGTCTTGTGTCTACAGGATGGCTAAACTTTCTTGATGAAAGGACAGACATACCAAAACCAGACAACAATAGTAGACATCTCATACAGCCTGGTATTCAGCCCTCCTCAAATACAGCTCAAGTAACTGGTTTTGTTTGGTGGGGGAGAGGAAGGAATTCACTCCTTCGGCCCATGGATACAGCATAGGACAGCACTTTTGCGTCAGCACTTTTGCCACCCTGTGTGTTAGACTGAAGCCCTTTTACAAGACCTCCTCGTCACCATGGGCTTGATTTTGCAAAGTACTGAGCACTCTCAACTCCTACTAGTGGGAAGTGGTGGTGCTCACATCCTGGATCTATGTCCTGCCTGTTTGCCCACAAATAATGGTTCACACCAAATAATCTACCATATGGTTCCCTTCTGCCCCCAGCCCATCAGCTCTACTTGCCACTTCACCTTTACAGCTCTTTGGCAGAGCTTATGTTGAATGGGTGACCTGCTAGCATAGTCCATATTACATTGCTAACATGAGTGACTGTAAAGAATGTTAACAGACTATATATTGTACCTTTATTAGACTGTCAGTCCGAGTCTGTGTAAACCCCAAATGTGAGTTGCAGCCACTGTGTTTAAAGACCTCATTTTATTGCATTCCATATGATTTGTAAGCAGCAATTAAACCTTGTAGACAAGAACCATCAAATTAACCATGACATGCATTCTCAGTTTCAAATCCATGAAGAATAGAAGGTGTTAGTGTACAGATTAATGAATAATGAGAAGGATCAGTGATTATTTGACAGAGAGGAAGGCTATGCATATGACATCGGAAGAGGAACAAGAGTAGGCTAGGGTGGCAGGGGACTCACTGGAGAGCAAAATAAGTGATCAATGTACATGAAAAAAAATCTACATATTTTATTATCGATATATATTGTTATTATTCATTGGTATCACAGTAGAGCTAGATGCCTTGGATGACTAGGGGGCTGGAGCACATGACTTATGAGGAGGGGCTGAGGGAACTGGGATTGTTTAGTCTGCAGAAGACAAGAATGAGGGGGGATTTGATAGCTGCTTTCAACTACCTGAAAGGGGGTTCCAAAGAGGATGGATCTAGACTGTTCTCAGTGGTACCAGATGACAGAACAAGGAGTAATGGTCTCAAGTTGCAGTGGGGGAGGTTTAGGTTGGATATTAGGAAAAACGTTTTCACTAGGAGGGTGGTGAAGCACTGGAATGGGTTACCTAGGGAGGTGGTGGAATCTCCTTCCTTAGAGGTTTTTAAGGCCCGGCTTGACAAAGCCCTGGCTGGGATGATTTAGTTGGGAATTGATCCTGCTTTGAGCAGGGGGTTGGACTAGATGACCTCCTGAGGTCCCTTCCAACCCTGATATTCTGTGATGCTAAGGTTGGAGTGCCATTGTGCTGGGAGCTATGACAGACAGTTCCTGCCCTGAATATCTTAGTCTAAATAGACATGTCTGAGTGAAAATGGAGGAAGAGGAAAGAAAACACTATCGGCATCTTATAGAAAGGGAACTGAGAAGTTAAGTGACTTGCCCAAGGTCACACTGGAATTGTACGGCAGAACTAGGAACTGAACCCAGGTCTCTTAATTCCCCTTCTAGTATCTCATCCACAATGCTATCCTTCCTCGATAGCACAGACAAGTGAATGTGTTTTGTTAAAATACATATTTACCTGTTAGTTGGACATTAAAAATCCCATTTGCTTGAATGGATCGGAGGGACAGTTACTTGTCGTCTTTCATAGAGCAGTAACAAGTGTAGAACAGTTATCAAGAAAATGACACAAACTTGTGCTATCTGGGTGACCTTCAGGAAAATGAAGAACTACTCTGTAAGCTTTGCATGACATACATGTTGTATTGAAAAATGGTGGGTATTCTATCAAAATATTATGAGAATGCTTTGCCTGTAACCCTACCCCCCCAAAAAATCTTGCTTAGTATAGAATATTTCAGGAAAATTTGGTATATTCCACTGATCTTATATTTCATTTCTGCAGCTCACTTTTGTATATTGCTGTCCTGGAGAACTAGAGAATTTGTCTGGTTTCACTTGATCAGAAAGAAGATGGACAGTATTATTAATTGAACTGAATGTGTTGAGATGTCCATTGTACAATATAAAACATACATATGAACTATGATGCAACTTGCAGAATTTTCTTTAATAGTGATGCTTTATCATCATTAACACCATATGTTCCCAAGAAATTGTTACAAAGTTCCTGATAGTAATACCAAAATTAGATAAATCAGACCTGACAAGGGAACTACAGTGTGTAGGGAGATCTACATTAATTTCAACTACTGCTTTGCTGTCTTGTCCACCACAACAAACATTATAAATGTTTGAGAGAGAGAGATAGGAGGGGGGGTGGAGAGAAGAGAACAATGAAACAATAAAAATTCAATGCTAACAGAATCAGTCAACTGTAAAACAATGAAAAAAATCAGAGCTAGACAGGCAGTTCTCTGCCACTGGTAAAGAAGGGAGGTGGAAAATCAATATTTATTTCTCTGAAAGTGCCAACCACGGCATGTGGTATTGATGTTTTCAACAGGATGGAAAAGCTTTTCACAGCAAGGCTTTCACTTTTTCCACTCCTGGAGGCAATCTGTGCATTATGTTGAATATTATCTGGTAACACCACTCTTGCTTAAAATAAAATAATAATAATAATTGTTTTGATATTACCTGTAAAGTTACATTTGTCCTTAAATATAGAAATAAATAATCACACAATTGTTTAGCCATACAGGTGATCAAAGTTAATGCATACATTTGCTACAAAGGGCTTCCAACAGTAAAATCAAACTTTCTTGCTTGCTTTGGACATAGAGAACAAAAAATACCTTATCCACAGCAGTGGGTCTGAATCACTTGCTGATCACAGCACTTCCTGTAGGTTCCTTTAACAATTTTCTGTTCTCTTCTCTGTTCTCCAGCCTCCAGAGACACATCTGTGGATTACAGAGACACTGCTCTGGATGACTTTTACTTGTTATTCAACCTTGATGCAGCTGGGACCTCTTTAACGACTGCCAGTTTTCTGACCTTTGACTCTGAGAGGAAAGAATTCATTTGAAAATGAAATGTATCCTGAACCCATTGCTAAACCTGCTTTCTAAAAATGAATTGCTGCCTGTGTGGCTTTGACCCCAGTTTTCAGTGCACTGTTTGACCTGATTGCATTTCTATGGCTGCTGTCTCATAATGTGACTACTGTTGGGTCAAGGGGGGGGAGGGGGGAAGTTTCATCATCTTTGTTCATAAAAAGAAAAGCAAGTGACATCAACTAAACTGTCCATTGAAGTGAATAACCAGGAGTTTGAAAGATTGTGTAAGCCACTCTGAAGCATTGTGTTATTAGAGCTAAAAGCTCTGAAATAGGTTGTTAGAGCTAACTTTTAAAGTAATTATGATAATTCCCTGCTTTAGCAGGACATGCAGGGGGCAGAGGAGAGAAAATAAAATATAGAGCCCCCCCCCCCGTTACCTCCCCATTCCTCTGCTTCAACACATGAACCATCCAACAAGGTGTGGATCTTGTTGCCTGCATGATAGATTTGCACCTCACTAGCAATGCCCTGGCTCACCCATCTGTTCCCAAAGGAGTGGTAAACTGAACTGCAGCCCCATAGAGCACATTTCAATTCCTGGGAGCAAGATAGATCTTTCCCATCCCTTCCGCCTCAAAAAGGGTTTTGTTTGCACAGATGGCAATTGCCAAGTGCTATGTTGTTATACATTCCAGTATTTTGGTGGATTGGTGCCTCTTAGTATACTTCAGATTGTGATGATCACCTTCTTCAGTTCAGAAAGGATTTTTTTTCCTTTGCAGCAGGCTTGCAACATCATCTGGGAGTTGTTCATCTTTCTGTTAGTAGTGGAGGGCATAGGCCAAGGTGATCTTATTTAAAACATTTGAGTTCCAGTCATGGTTCACACACTATCACGTTTAAAATGCCAGGAGTCATTTGCAGCTGTGTTATCAAGGCCCAAATGTATCCAATCTCAAGAAAAGGGACAGGAGTGTGAGACCTGGAGTTTTAGGCAGCACTGGGCAGTGTAGCTGCTTTGATGCTGAGCGCTGGGAAGGTAAACTGGAGGAAGTGATTAGTGGTGTGGGCTTTATTAGTTTTGTTCTTAGTAAGTTAATAGTAATCACTATATTTGACAGCCAACAGTATACATTAAAGTTGTATTTACTTGTCAGAGATAAATGCCAATTAACAAACAATGCTACCTTACAGATGGAAGAAAATCCACCCAAAATTTATCCTACCAATAGATGATCTTAATCCCTAAAAGAAGTGTAATTGAAATTTTGATGCTAATATTTTTGTAGCTTCTGTAGTTATTAAGGTCTTTGTCTTCATTACCTCTTGGATGTCACAGCAGAAAATTATTTGCTTGAATACAGAAAAACATATTAGGAGTTAACATTTCCCAACTTACCCTCATGAGACAGGGTCAATATCAAAGCAATTACCTAGGTAGGTTTCAAATTATGCCTTTGTGGTTTTAAATGAAAATCGAAGAATGATAGCAACCAATATAATAGGCTATGGGTTGCACAAGTATGAAACAATGCATCATACTGCATTGTATTATGCTGAGTTTGTTTTGTTTAAAATAACAAAAAGCAAACCAGAAGGAAGAGACTCTCCCATTTAAAGCAGTTTTATTGTCAGTACTCCATGATAACCAATGACAATGTTAAAATAAGACAGGGGAATAGAATAGGTGAATGTTAAAATAAGAGGAAATCAGGAAGATAATCATTAACGCAGTAACACATCTGAGATTCTTTCTGTAGTTAAACTGCTTGGTGGCAATGCTTTTGACTAAAGCTCAATATGTAGGATTTGAAAGAATGAAATAGAAATATTTTGTAAGCCAATTCATTTGGAGGGAATTAAAATAAAAAGAAACTTGGTGTGTTGGGTTGGGGTTTACAGGGAGAGATTTAAACATTCCCTTGTAGTGCTGAAAACCCAGAATACACAGGGACTGTGCAAATGCCAAGAACTAAGTGAAAGTGACTAAAGGCTTGATCAAAAGCTGATTTAAATTAATGGAAAGAGTCCTTTGACTTCAATGTACTTTGGATCAGTCCCTAAGATTCCAGATTGCCTCCGGAGGATGTGAGTAATTCCCATTTTACACAATAGGGGTGAAATCCTGACCTCATTGGAGTCAATGGCAACTCCCATTGACTTCAGTGGGGCCAGGATTTTCCCTTAGAAATTACTTCAATTCTGCAGGGGGAGAAATGGGCTGAGCCTGACTACCATTTGCAGAATATGAGCTTGGATGGGTCTCTAGCAACTTAAATACTTTACTGCACCTGCAGAGTGGCTGCATTGCAGTAGCAGCTGCTGATCATAGGGGGCAATGTTGTGTTTCCAAAACAGTAGGGTTCCTGCAGTCAAAGAGGTGGATGTAGCAGAACAGGGTAAGAAACCAGTGCTTGAGGAGGATATTTTGGCTACTCCTGTAGTCAGCTACTCTAGGGCATTGTTGTTCTTTCCAGTCTTCGTTATTACAACTCTACATTGTATGTGTCTATGTATTTTGACATTCATCAA
>NW_020664413.1:51337110-51456824 GCF_002925995.2 Terrapene triunguis | reverse complement strand
AAGTCAAGTATGCTTGAATTTAATTTTAGATAATTGGTTGGATTAAGTAAAAACTGACTATAATTATAAAAGTATAATTTGATTTTAATTCTACATTGCATCTTTCACATCTGTTTTCAGTTTGATTCTTTACAGCCTACCTCCTCTATGTAGTTATCACTGTTTTGTTTTTCTCCTCACTGCTCATGTTTACTTGCCTCTTTGCTTCAGTGTTACTTTCTATCTCCAAAATTGTGAATTGCTAGTTTATTCCATTTTCAGTGTACGACAGTTTACCAATGACATTCACCCCTCTTCACAACTTTCAAGAAATGCACATAAGCACATGCATAACTTTAAGCACATGACTAATCAACACTAGTGGCAATCAATGAATGGGACAACTCAGATGATTAAAGTTAGGCACATGCTTAATTACCTTTCTAAATTGGTGACAGGTTTCAGAGTGGAAGCCGTGTCAGTCTGTATCAGCAAAAACAATGAGGAGTCCTTGTGGCACCTTGGGCCTGGTCTACACTTACCCCCCAATTCGAACTAAGGTACGCAACTTCAGCTACGTGAATAACGTAGCTGAAGTCGAAGTACCTTAGTTCGAACTTACCTCGGTCCACACGCGGCAGGCAGCCTCCCCCGTCGACGCCGCGGTACTCCTCTCGTATAGCTGGAGTACCGCAGTCGACGGCGATCACTTCCTGGTTCGACTTATCGCATCCAGACAAGACGCGATAAGTCGAACCCAGAACTTCGATTCCCAGCCGCCGAACTAGCGGCTGGGTGTAGACATACCCTTAGAGACTAACACATTTATTTGGGCATAAGCTTTTGTGGGCTAGAACCCACTTCATCAGATGCATGGAGTGGAAAACAACGTAGCAGGGGTGTGTGTGTGTGTGTGTGTGGTATATATAAGATGGGAGTTGCCTTACCAACTGGGGGGTCAGGCTAATGAGGCAATTCAATTAACAGTAGAATACCAATGTGATATATGCCATCATGTGTCAGCAATGCCCCTCTGCCATGTACACTGGCCAAACTGGACAGTCTCTACGCAAAAGAATAAATGGACACAAATCTGACATATATATATATATATATATATATATATATATATATATACACACACACACACCTGCTACGTTATTTTCCAGTCCATGCATCTGATGAAGTGGGTTCTAGCCCACGAAAGCTTATGCCCAAATAAATGTGTTAGTCTCTAGGGTGCCACAAGGACTCCTCATTGTTTTTTTCTAAATTGGGGTAATAATGAGTCAAATCCTGTGATAGAGTCATTAAGAGGTTTTATAATGGAACACAAATTGTAAATGGGTTGGAATATTTGTTTGTAAAAGCAGATGGTATTCTGGACTGGGGCAGAGGCTAGGTAAAACGTAGCTAAGTCTCAGACACAGTGGCCATCTGGGACTGAAAAATGTGAGTAACAGTGAAGGTGAGTGGACAACCTTCAGTAGAAAGCAGTAGTAATGAAGCTCAAAGTCAGAACACCCATCATGTGTGGCAGTCAAATGGGTCATAAGAGAGAAACAAAGCAAAAGCAGAGGCTCACACAGTAAGTCCAGGATGACCATAAGCCCTGTTCATGAGACATATATATTTCATATTAATATTTGTGATATTTATCCCATTGGCTTCAATGGGCTTTGGATCAGGCCCTAATTAGGGCCTGGACTTATGTTAATTGGCCATTTTTTATTCCTTATCCATCTAGCTAACTCTTGTAAACATTTGTAATGCATCACCACCATGGTAAATAGCCACCATTCCAAGACTACCATATAGTGCTGAGGACAATGCAGGCCTACAGATCTACTTTCTTACCTTATAACTAACCATAGTTCCAAACATTCATTTGGAATAGTTTGAATTTGAATAATTTAATTTTAAATATACATTCTACATACTATTGCCTACAGATTTGTGTTGGCTTATTTGTATTCATGATTAGTATCCACTTTAGCAGAATAATTTTGGTAATATGAAGTGTTCTAAAAGAACAGTCTTTCGATGGCCTCAAGCACTGTATTCACACCATTCACATACATAGAATATACATGTCAAAGTAACCCAGAACACTGAAAGCTAATGTTCTAATATTTCCATCTGTTTTAAAGACTTTAGGATAAATAGGAGCATTCATCCAGCATCCATGCTTGCCTTGGGAAATACAGGTATGGCAATTCCCTTAGCTTTGGTTAACAAGTCATTTGATATACAGTAATTGGAAAGAATTGGATGCTATAATAAATTGTATGGTGAATAAGCTTAGAATGACATTTGTTAGCATAGCTAAGAAATTCATGGTCAGATCCTCAGGTGGGGTAAATTGGCATAGCCCTACTATCTGATCCTAAATAGTAACATTAACTTTCTATATTGAAAAAGATTTGAAATACACTTACAGATTTTCTGAATATTTGTTTATTTTAAGCAGTATTTACTAACAGCACTTTGTTACTGGGCATTAAAGCCAATGAACATGTTGTATGACAAGAAATATGCAAATTGGAAGCCTGTATGAATGAATCCATTGACTAGAATCTTGACTGGAATTACCCAGACTCACATGTATTTATTACTAGGTGCATACATTCTATTACGCTCATCTGTAATTAAGGTTAACATTATATCATGTCGGCATATGCAAATGTAAACCATTCTTTTCATGCCATACAGATTTGCCTGGTGACAAAAAAAATATGGTTTGCTACTGACTGTCTCTATTAGAGTTTCCATTTTCTATACTCCATTTACAGTTTGTCACAAATTAAACAATGTCACACTGACAAGCTGCAGTTTTTTTTTCTGAATTAACTGGCTTGTTGGCGGGGGGAAAGCTTCTCTTGGGGGAAAAATAAGCTTTTTCTACAGGGAGACATAAATGAAAGGAAGTCTCCATGCTGTTAGCATAAACGGAATTGGCCTGAATGAAATGTAAATTAAAGCTACCATAGGCACTTCATTTATTAAAGGCAAAAACTATTACTAAAGACTATGGATGGGGTTCTCAAGTATTTATTTATTGCACTAGTCAATACACTAGAGCTGAGTTGAAAGGTCTGATTCTGACCTCACTTACACCAATTCCACTTTGATGTAACCTGATTGGATCAGATCCTGACATCCAATAAGGCCGTTCTAACATGGGGACTGGGACAGAGCTAGCTCCAAGCCATTCCTTTCTTGTACAAAGGGCATATTGGGGCTTGAATCCCAGCTGTAGAACAACCTCTTTGAAGCCACTACAGCTTGTCATAAATTACATCGGGTTTGAATTGGTTCTCAGCAGATTCAGAAAGTTTGAGTGCCCTGTACCCTTTTTCAGTTGCAGCAAGTAAAACTCTAGTGTCGCTGAAGATCTAGCTCCCCTTCTTCAATGGAGTTACTCTTGATTTACACCACTGTAAGTGAGAGGGGTATCAAGCATGGTGCGTTTATTAAAGTAATCTGAAAACCCCTGAATGTTCTGAGTTATCCATTCATTTCCCAGTGTTCTAGGTGAGACTGGCACTAAATAACATATTAGGAAATGTAAAATTCTACTGCAAACGTTAAAAACATCCCTAGCTCTCTGGGGGCTTTCACAGTGAGATGTTTTAGTGGTTCTAAGGTTTAGTAGCTCCAAGGCTTAAGATAGTAGGAGCTTGTAAAAGGGTAGTTTATACTGGAGGGCTGGAGATAGCCAACCCTGAGTAAAGAATGAGCCACAGCTGAGTTGAATTAGGTAATGCCCTATAAAAGGCAACAGGTGGCTATCGTGAACACTGAAGTCTGGAAAGGGTCTATAGAAAGTGAGGAAAAGTCTCTGCTGGGAGAATCATGAGGCAAGAGAATTTGCTTCTGGTAGGGGGGGCTGGGAGAAACTGCAAAGGCCCCAAGCAGGAAGGCCTGGGAAGAGGAAGAGAAACATTGTGTTACATGCACTTAGGAATGGACTCTGGGAATTCTGAGTTTTATCTGCAGTTCATTTTATATTAATAAAGCTAGTCCCCAAGGAGGGATATTTTTAGCTAAGAAAAAGTATGAAGGGAAGGCTTATTTAAATGTTCCAAGAGGTGAAACTGGGCAGGCTGCCTGAAGTAAGACCCTATAACATGAGGGGATCTATTAGAGGCACCTAGTGTGATTACAGAGCCCCATATATAACAAGGAGGCCTGAACCTTTGAAATCCAGTCCTATCCTCAAATGAGTGTGACTCTTGCCCTTACCTCCATAGGCACTAAGGTCTCAAAATATAGTGGTACTGATGCAGCCAGCTGTCTGTTTTGGGTGGGGTGAAAATAATTGCATGGAGAGTCCATGCAACCTGTGGGGTCTGTACCCCATATTCATTATTGTGCTGTGTGGTATTCCATCCACTGTTAGGGTACACAGTTTTTGTGTTCAGGCTCTGGCTCCAGTAATATCAATGGCAGCCTGGAATGGGGAAGGGTCCTGTCTCATCCAGACCCTTCAAAGGACCATTTTGCAAGCTTTTAAGGATAAGGCTTTTTCCTGTAGCCATATTGTAGGGCCTAAGGCCTTTGTCTGCAGCCATATTAGGAGAGCAGCAGCCATTAGCTAAGAAGCAGGAAGTGTCATCCCCACATTCCATCTAAATTATATTGTTCTAATGTAATATCGGTCTGTTAAGAAGGAGATCCTGTCCTAATAGCACCCACCATCACCAGATAAAGAAACAGATCTTAAAATGGTTAAAGAAAACTTAGTTTGGCATTCTGTCTGGCAAGAAATCACTTGTCAATAGTTGTGGTTGTGAAATCCTCATTTCTTTATTGTTTTATCTTTATGGTCTCCGCTTCTCTATTGTTTGTATGAGCTCTGTCTCGTTCTTTGATCATTTCTGTCTGTTACATGATTAATTTTGCTAGGTGTAAATTAATTAAGGTGGTGGAGTATAATTGGTTAGAGAATTTCATCACAATATGTTAGGATTGGTTAGCAAAGTTTTAGTAAAATGATTGGTTAAGGTATAGCTCAGCAGGACTGAAGTTTCACTATATAAACTGGGGTCCAAAAGGAAGTTCTTTAGGAACCAACTCCAGCCCCAAAATCAGAGCTTCCAGACCTCAACACCCTGCCAATGACACTGTGCAGAAACTGGAGTCCACTCTGATCCTGACCCTGACTGGCCATCAAGAAAAGTTCATCCACCTTATTGGGACTGGGAGTGGTGAGCATTGTATGTTTAGCATATGCTTTTTTTTTTCTTTTTTTTTTTTTCGTAATTGGTCCTGCTAGTGAAAGCAGGGGGCTGGACTCGATAACCTTTCGGGGTCCGTTCCAGTTCTATGAGATCGGTATATCTCCATATATTATTTATTATTTTATTATATTATAATAAATAGAGGTTATGTAGGATATTACTGTGTAAGGCTCTTTCACTCGTAGTCCACGGAAGGGTAAGGATGGGTGCCTCAATTAACAGGGTTATGCCTGAGCCCTAGGAACAGGGTAAGAGTGGGTGCCCTAGAGTGTGCAAGTAACAGAGAATTTTGTGTGGGTAACAAGCTCCAGTTACTCAATTGTTGGACCACAGAAGGAAGATTTGGCACTTAATAGAACTGCAGCTTTCTGGACTTCATAAACCAAAGAGATACCATTATGTACACTTATGTTTGAAAAAGCCATGAGCTATTTGTTCATGTTTTGAGGGATTTTCCTCCTTACCTCATCTCAAACAATAGCTGTTCCTCAAACTATTGTACTAAGTCATACAGAAACATTTGTATTCCATTTGTTGATGGTACATATTTGCAATAGAGTATTTTTAACACTGCCTTTGATCAGTCCTTCCAGCAATCTGATGTGACTTAAAAGCTAAGTAATATTAGAGTGAGTCATTCCAAAGTAGAATTATTGTGTGTATCAGGTGATGGTTTGGTCGGACTATTTTTCTCAGATACTGGAGTCTTAATTCATTTTGCTGAAAAAATTAATTGGATTCAGGCAGTAAAATCATTGAGTAGCCATTACAAACTTTAAACTGTGACTCAGTTATCAAAATCTTATCAATTAAAAACACAGCAAACTCCTTATGTTGGACAGACAGGTCAACACATCATTGTTGTGTGCACTAAATATTAATCCTGGGAAATGAGTCCAATGGAAGCGCAACTCTGTGTGCAACATCCATGTGTGTATGTAGCATATACATTCCGTGTATAGGCTCTGGTAGTAAATCATTGTTTTACCTATTACAAGTTATTTCTTTCAGAAGTAAATAGTATTGAACACACTTGTTTTTATTAAACAAAAGGAGAGGGAGGGAAAATGTATTCAAGTGTTCGTCTAGAAAATATTTTTCTAGCTGACACTGTGTATTCAATTTCATGTTACCTCATCTCGAGGTTCTGTTTTTCTTGGTGAGTCACTCCAACCTTTTAAAGAAAACATTTTGAACATCATAGCAATGTGCTGTCTGTAAGACTAAGAACTGACACTCTTTAGACATTCTTTTCTAAAACAATTTTTTAAAAATAGCTCTTCATGCTGGTAAGTACAGTTGTGAGGGAACCAGATTCTTTATTGCACAGGGAATTCCATTATTCTGATTTTTTCCCCATTCCACAATAGGACAAAAACAAAAGGATTCAAAGTTCCTGCAAAATGAAATCTGAAAAAAAAAATGGGTTGGGTAGAGTGAAACTTTTTTTTTTAATAAAATCAAAATGTTTGGTTCAGATTTTGATTTTTTGATTTTATAAATCATAAAGTAAAAAATTAAAACAAAATTTCATCATTCCATTTCAAAAAGGTTGAGACAGGCAGAATATTTTGACCTTATTGAAATGTTGAGGGTTGGTTTTTTTTCATTTTTTCCTTTTCAAACAAACCTTTGTTGCAGTAGTCACATTTCTGTGTAATATGTCGCTTTCAAAAAATAGGTACTTCTAAAGGGAAAATGTTCCATCAGAAAATTTTCAACTGGCTCTAATTGAAAGCTTTATGTTACTGTCATATTTTAAAATATAATTTTGTCCCACTCAAAGCGCTGATGAATGGAGATGGGTAGTATGCACACATTTTTGGTACAGTTTAAAAATATAGGTCTAATGCAGAATACAAATTCCTTCAGAAGGCATTTCCCCTTCAAAATGGCTTCCTGGGTTAACAAATTTAAGATAACCATCTGACTTCTTACTGAGTCTTTGTTCTGACTCATAATAAGTCACACAGCCATAGAGCAATGTAACTGCTCCCCTTGTTAAGTTCAGAATTGAAGGAAATAGAAACGTAAGAGTTGGTGCCGTTGGCATACTGAAGACACTATTACAAATACTCCTTACTGACCTTCAACAGGCACCTGTCAGAAAAGCACCACGGTGAGAGGGTCCTTGATGCCAATGAAAATTGATTAATGCTACACTCTCTGATTTTTCAGATCACTGCTCAAAAGCAACTACATCTTGTACTGTTAGGCTCTGCAGATGTGTCAACAGCACCTCTCAGTCAATGATATGGAAGGCAGCTAATAGATCTAAAAGAATCAGCATAAACACTGAGACTGCATCCATCACAAGAAAGCAAATATCAAGCCTGACCCACGGGCTGTTTTCGTACCATTCCTAAGTCTAAAGCCAAACTGATTGAGGTCAAAAGATACATGAGGACTCTGGCTATTTATTTATTTAGATCTTTATACAACTATTTTATACTATGCTGCTAGAACTGTGTTGGCATAATCTTCTTCACATCCTTTCCCCAAATCTGGGAGATTAAAAAGAGGGCATTAATTGATTGTCTAAGTCAATCAATATTTTTGAGCAAGGGTCTAACAGTCACTTTTTTTTTTAAACAACTTGGCATTATGTCTGCCCTCAGGCAGGGATTGAGAATCAACCTCAATGATGGCCCCAATATGCCATCAGCTTTCACCAGGAAGAGGGACATGGACCTGAGTAAGAGTTTGAAGCCCATGCATCCCCCAGAAATGCTGTGAAGGTTTCTCTCTGGAACTCAAATAGAGAAGACAGCTTTTATGCCCCCAAGAAAACATGATGCTACCATGAAGGTAGATGGGTCATGCTGAATAAGAGCAATATTACATGAAAAATAGCTTGAAAATCCTTACAGCAAGAAATAGTCAACTATCACCCAATGTAACACCCTCCAAAAAAACCCAACAGACACAACAACAAACCAAACAAACTTTGGATTTACCCCGTTGTCACACAGAAGAGTTCCACCAGTACAGACTTTACTTTGCCGTAGTGATTCACCATTATTCTCTGATTGAGGTCTGTCTAGTTTACTTTCCAAAGTCCTCTTCACAAGGGTCATGTTGCTAGAAGCCACTTACCTGTACAAACAATGCTGCACAGAGGAGTGAGGGATTAATTAAAGAGAAAAGAAATGCAATTATCTTAAAAGTAGTTTTCTTACAAGTTAATAATTTCCAACAAAATATTGTCTTTGTTTTTTGTTACCCAAAAAAGACTTCTGAGAATATCAGTGAAGCATAGCAATCACTTATCTAGCAAGCCATGAGCTTAAATGTTATAACAATAAACAACAGGATACTAAAAGTTTTTTTTCTCAGAACCGCCTTGGTTTACATTGATACATATATAAATGTATATGTATGTAAAAGAAGATGGCAAACCACCAGTTAAACCAGAACTAACTTTAACTTTCTAACACAAAGTGAATTCTGCCCAGTAGATTCTTACCAGTAAACTGACCAATGGTTTTGATACTGGCAACAAACATCTCCTTTGTGACCCTGGGAACCCTGCAGTGCCAACTGACAGAGGACACACGATACCAAAACTCATATCAAGCCTGAAACCCTCATTGCTCCAACACACTACAGTCATAATCTGTAACTACAAGGTGTTTTGGAAAGTATCATATACAAACTGGTCATTAATATTATTGTGTGATGTAAGTATGGGTGATGTATAAAGAATTATAAGTGTGTTCAGCAGGCGATGCCTGTTACCTAGCCCACCCTAGGTAAAGGAAAGTTGTTTTGCCTGCTTAACTGATCTTCCTTAATTTACATTGGAGAGAAGGACCAAGACAATGAAAAGTACATTTATGTGTAAGGTAAACCAAGCCATCAGGTAAGCAAGTTTGGGAAGGACCTCTTAATAATCATGAGAGGGGCTGGAGGCTGAGCCCCCAGAAAACCTTCCTGCCTCTTATAACAGGGTCAATGAACTTTGGGAGATATAAGCAGAAACAAAATGCCATTGGATGGACACAAGAGGCCAGAGCTCTTGAAATCTGAGAAACGTGAATCCTTTAACCAAGGGCTTGAAATCTCTGGGAACTGAATTGAGGTGAAGAACCAGCTTAGAAAAAATGTAACTTGTTGAAATTGGTTTAGTCAGTAGAAAGCATGTTTTGTTTGTAACCTTTCTCATCTCTTTGCCTCTTAGTTGAACTCACTAAAACCTCTGTTCTTTGTTTAAAAAAAAAAACCTTTATTCTTATTTTATTCAAAAACCATCTCAGGGCTGAGTATTAAACCTAAGTATAGGTCTTCAGCTACACTAATTGGCTGGTGTGTATTCTGTCTCTTTGGCAGCAGTGAACTTGATAACTTTCTGAGTATCCAGTGAGATGGACTGGACGCTGCAGAAGGACTTCTCTGCAGAACTCAGGAATTGGGGTACGGCAATTGTTGCCTGCAAGGCAAGGTTTGGAGTGGCAGAGTCCTGGATAGTTTTCTTGCAAGCAGGGGCGTGCACAAGGGGGGGGCAAGCAGGGGCCCGGGCCCCCCCAATAATCATTGGGGGGCTGTGATGGGGCGGCTTCCCCTCACTGGCAGTGCACCAGAGACATCAGTCAGAAAGGGGCTAAGAGGAGCAGCCAATCGTGGCCCGGCAGGCTCATATAAGAAGGGAAAAGCGAGCTCCTTCCAAGCGGGAGGGCACAGAAGGTGGACCTCCAAGAGAGGTCTAATTTAAATTGCTGCACATGCCCCTGCTGGCAAGGCAGACAAGTTGATGTGTTGAGGTGCTGGCACACAGCTTAGCAGCAGCAAAACTCACTGTTGCTGAGGCAGAGCAGTAACCTTGGCTCACAGGACTGGGTGACTTGAGCAAGATGTCACATCCTATTTTATGGAATACCTTATAAAGAACAGGTGTGGCTTGTGTAATTAAAAAAGAGAGCGAGAATGGGAAAAATCTGAGTCCTGGACTGAGTATTGTTCTAGTAATACACCTGAGCAAATATTCTGTAGCTAATAACTTAATGAATGTGTTTATTTTTCACTGTATAGGTTGTTCATGAAGCTCATTGCAAGTATTAAGATCTTGAATGTTTGAAATTTCAGCTTTGTTGTTTGATTGTGTTTGGTTGAATAAGACACATGCCATTGTTTCTATTTCATGATTAGATGAATAGAAGTCCAAAATCTCTCAGGAAGAGAGGTAGGGATTTAGGGAAAGGTAGCAGATAGGCAAGATCAAACAATTTTGGTGTAGTTCAATGCTTCCTTTTACAGGTCCAAACAAGCCTTACTTGGGGGACCATTCCTAGAAAACAATCCGCGCCCTGCAGCTTTGAGCGGGGGAGGGGGTATTTGGGTGGCTGGCCGAATGAAGGGAACAGTGCTTTGTGGCTGGGGGGTGGGGGGGTTGAGAGGGGGAGATGAAAACTGCTGCAAAAAGGGGCAGCATGGTCGCTGACTCATCCCCTGGGAATGCAGGGTTTAGAAGGGGCAGCTCTGTGCCTGAAACCTCCCTTTTTACATGGAACAAGGCTGAAGCAGGACCCACCCTCCCTCTCTTTTAGGTGGTAAAATACCAGGTTGGTCAACACCTGCTGTGGGCATTATGCTAGCTGCCTCTTTTTTTAGCGGGGCTGGGAAGGAATTTTTCCCTTACCACCGTATTGGCTTGGGTGCCGTTAGTTTTCTTGCCTTCCCCACAGTCGGTTTCAAGAAGGGCTCTCGTCGTGCATGGCATGACGGGCAGTAGGCCATATTTTGAAAACTCATTATTAAAGTGTAGGGAGAATGTCCAGTGCAGGTACTCCATAGGAAAGGTATACAGTGACTGGATAAATGGCGTGGAAAAGGACTTAAAAAGAGGTGTTCATTAAAGGAACAAACAGGGGGCAGTTGGGGACTCCTATGATTGGTATGGCAGGGAACCAACCCCCCATTCTTATAGCCCACCCTTAACCCTCCTACAAGGGGCGTAGGTGGATGGTAAGGTCCCGACAATGGATTTGCTGGAGGCACCTCTAGGGAAAAAGAGGGGGAGCTGGTGGAAGCCTCCTGGGTAATTATGGAATAAACATGGGATTACCTTCACTCTACACTTTTATCTGCCGGGTAGTCCCAGACATCTAATAATAAAGTTGCGGCCTGATTAAACCCATGTCAAAAGTCTCCTGTCCTCCTTTCGGCATAGACAGACAATGAAGTGCTGTAAGATGTATTGGCTTGCTGTAGTTTACTTTTAATTGTTTGTTATTAGAATCAGGCAACATAAGTGCAGGTTCATGATATTGTAGTTGCAAAGGTTGTGGTCAGACCTTTGACTGGCTACTTTAATTGACTGTGCCAGGGCTCTTGAGGTCAGTTTTAGGGGAAAAAATCATCTGGATTGTCCACGAGCAGCACTCTTCTTCACTAAAGTATCTTGGAATGTTCAAGCACATGAGCCTAACATTCACTTACTACAAGCATTTGTTATGAGGTAAAAGACATTGGCATAGAACTTCCTACAAAATGTGTTTTCAGAAATCTTTCCTGCCTCTCATTTCTGATATCTTTCTTCCATTGATTATTTCCATTTAATGTTGCCTTTTTGAATACGCTATTTCCTGCTTGTTTGATCATAAACACTAGGATTGAGGCTCTCAACCTGCACTCCATAGGTTTCAGGAGGAGCTGTCAGTGAGATGTTCTCTGTGAAGGGTCTTTAACTTGAGAATTCACTCACTTTTAAATCCCAGTGAAAACTCAAGGGAAAATATTGATATTCATATAGTTCTCCTGCCTTTGAAGTACATAAGGCTTAAAAATACTCTCTTCTAGTAGCAAAATATAAAAAAAAATCACAATTCTTTCTTTTTCAAATTTTTTTTTCTTTTGTTTCTGTTGGATATATTATGAAGGAATGAGAATCTTGTTTTTCCATTTTAGGCTTTAGAAATTTCAGTAGATGCAAAACTAAGATGCTAGGGGTTCTTTTTTGTTTTCAATCACAATAATTCATACAAATGTCTTTTCTTGAAGTGAATGTCAGATCTGCAGGGGAAAAAAAATAAAATAGGCTGAAATTTCAAATAGCAATGTGTGTGCGACAGCTGTCTTGCAAATGAAATGCTGAATGACATATTTAAAGGAAATCATTTGAGAGACTAACACGAAGGGGACACAAGGAGGGTTTTTTTTTTTAACGAATTCTTTTAAAAAAGTAGTTTGAGGAAATCCTATAGCAGAACTCATTCTTGCAAGACAAGTTGCCCAGTGGGAATGCAGAGGACTTAAGCAGAGTAAAATGAATAACCTTATCAATGCTGTACTGTCTTCTTGCCCAGAATAGAAATTTATTGGAGAGAAGATTCCTGAATTATTTGTCCTTACAGTAATTTAAACTAGGGACTCTGGCAAATTGGAAAAGGAGGGGTGGGTATTCCTATCTTTATTCACTTTATGAATAAACTGCCTTTTTTTTTTTTCCCACGGTGGGTCAAATACTGAGACACTAACTCAATGTTTCCTCAGCCTTCACTCTGGCAAATTCCCATTTAAGTCTAGCTATTTTCTTAAGTAAGGACTGAATGTGGGCTTCAAGATTCGACATTGGATTTAATCCCATTTTAGAGTGCAAAAGACCTCATGACTGAGTTGCCTAGTTATCCTCTAGATGAAAATTACAAACCTTTGAGCCAAACAAGGTAACAATCATTGTGGGCCACATTGTATGTGACTGCTCCATGGGGATACTCAAAGAGCTTTCTGCCAGTTACCACCCAGTGCAGCACTTGGTCACAATTGCAAGGATGCAGGGTCTGTTTGCTAGAACTGGTCAGGAATTTTCAATTAGAATTATTTTCTAATGGAAAATGCAGTTTCTACAAAATTGAAAATGTCTATGAGAGAACTTGGATTTTGCTGATAATTTGATTTTTTTCCATTGTGGAAACATTTAAATAAAATCTTTAATTAAAGGTTAGTTTGACTCAGATTAGAATATTTCATTCTTTGAACTGATCCAAAATGTTTCAGTTCAGATCCGTTTACAAAACATTCAGCTACATTTCTCTATCATCGCATTGCCTCATGGATGTTGTAGTTCAGCTCATTCTCTCCTGTGGGCCTGGCACCTTAGAGGACTACATCTCCTATAATGTAGTGTGGATTTAGTCACATGACTCTGACTGCATTATGGAAGATATAGTCTATCCAATGATGCTGGCCAATAGAGGAGTGGACGCATTGCCCATGAGGAATTGCAACAACTATGGGAAAATATAGTTTATATTCAACTGATTCAAAACAAACCATTTTGAATCCATTCAGTAAGTTAAAATGAAATATTTCAATTTTGAGAAGGTCAATGTTTTGTTTTGGAAATGACTAAACAAAACACTGACATTCCTGAAAATGATTTTTTCTTCAATTTCCTGTTCTGGAGAAATACACTTCAACCAAAATCAGGATGAAAAGTTGAAAACAAGTGTGAAATGTTGGAATTTTTTGTAGTAATTGAAATGCTAAGATTTTGCTCTTCATGCCATGTAACCCCTACTATTCAAGATACCTGACGCTAAAGAAAGTGGAGAGAGGTAGGGACAGGTCGACTAGCCAGGCATGCAGCAAGGAATTTGCTGCACCTCTAAATGATTCAAGTAATGGACATTCTCTTCTGATGCCCTGTGAAGCTCCAAAACAAATTAAGTCTTCAAGGGCAGCTCTAAGAGAAATTGTCTCTCTTAGAGCTGCCCTTGAAGTGGGTGGCTCTTAAGAACATAGGAATGGCCATACAGGTTCACACTAATGGTCCATCTAGGCCAGTGTCCTGTCTTCCAACAGTGGCCAATGCCAGATGCTTCAGACGGAATTAACAGAATAGGGCACTTTCGAGTGATCGTCCCCTGTTAACCAGACCCAGCTTCTGGCAGTTGTACGTTTAGGGACACTGGTAGAATGAAGTTACATCCCAGGCCATCTGGGCTAATTGCCATCCTCCAGGAACTTACCTAATTCTTTTTTTGAACCCAGTTATACTTTTGGCCTTCACAAAATCCCATGGCAATGAGTTCCACAGGTTGTATTGTGTATTGTGTGAAAAAGTAGTGCCTTATGTTTTTTATAAATCTGCTGCCTATTAATTAACTTGGGTGACCCATAAATAACACTTCCTGATTCACTTTTTCCACACCATTCATGATTTTATAAACCTTTATCATACCTCCCCTTTAGTCATTTCTTTTCTAAAATGAATAATCTCAGCCTTTTTAATCTTTTCTCATTTGGAAACTGTTCCATACGCCTAATGATTTTGGTTGCTCTTCTGTGTACCTTTTCCAATTCTAATATGTCTTTTTTGAGAGGAGGTGACCATAACTGCACTCAGTATTCAAGGTATGGGTGCACTATGTATTTATATAGTGGCATTGATATTTTCTGTTTTATTGTCTCTTTTCTATGGATTCCTAACATTCACTTTTTTGACTGATGCTGCACATTGAACAGATATTTTCAGAGAACTATCCAGGATTACTCCAAGATCTTTCTTTAGTGGTAACCACTCATTTAGCCCCCTTTGTTTTGTGTAAATATAGTTGGGGTTATATTTTCTCCCTTCATGTGTGATTGGCATTCCTATGGTAAAAGTTGCCTTCCCTCTGAGATTGGGAAGTCTTTTAATTTCTTGGTGGTTTTAATAATACAGCATGTATCTGATTGACATTAAAGAAAACCGCTATTACTGTTTTCAACTCCATGACTAATTGAGGCATCATCCACTTTAATCAGTCACTCCACACTCATCTGGTAGAGGGGGCAGCAGAAAGGATACCCCCACTAAAGATCTCTCAGTAAAAGGGAACTGCAGTTACAGTTTGGGTGGAGTGTGTACGGGGAGTGAAGAGTAGGAAACTGAGTCACACATCCACTCAATTTAGGCTTAATCAGTTTTCCTTTATTCAATACAATTTCAGACAGAATTATTGTTACTTATAGTGTCTGGACATACATTTACTCCAGATGTAATCACAAACACTACAGAATAGGTTTCAGAGGGGTAGCCGTGTTAGTCTCTGAGGTGCCACAAGGACTCCTTGTTGTTTTTGCTGATACAGACTAACACATTATGCCCAAATAAATGTGTTAGTCTCTAAGGTGCCACAAGGACTCCTCGTTGTTTTTAATTACAGAATAGGTAACAAACTTTAATCACTTAATGGCCACATTTTTCCTTCTGAATTTGCAGTTTCTGGGTTGTGTTGCCCTGAGTCACCCTGATTTCTAAGTTTCCCAAAAAAGGGAGGGGGTTTTTATCATTGCACATGTGTACCGCCTACTTACACCTTCCAACATAATACATTACTTATCTTGCCAACAATATCATTTTAAACAAATCAGCAAATTGTATCAGAGAAATTAACAAAAAATGCACTTATGATAGACAAAGCATTGGACAATGTGTTACCTGATCTATATAATTACTCGCTGTCCATAATTACAATTTATTAAAAATATAGCTAGCAAAATTTTAATCTTATCATTACCAATCCTTCATTTCAATGTTCTAAATTAGTATGTGTATATTGCCCTCCCCCTTAATCTATTAGGAGGGGGATTTTGGAGAGCACATGATTCTTTAATGTTGACATTTCTTATCTTCTGCAAACACAAGTTTGTCAGGGGATTTTTATTTTACTCAGGGTCTCAAGTTTTCCTGTTACAAATTTTTAGGTGTTCAGGGATTTCAGCAGCAGTCCCCGAAGAGGACTGATGGTGGTCTCCTCCTTCCTCTCTCATTCACCAGTACCTGGATGTCACAAGTGGCTCACATCTTCATTGTTCAAGAATTCACAGTTTTGTCACAGAGTCCATTTTAATCTGCCACAGACATAATTATAATATATACACATACGTACATACAGTCAACATTAATTAAAACAGTTTCTGATTTATCATTTTATCTTAATTTCAAAATATACTTTCCATGTCAAAACAAAATGAGTTGAAAAATGAGACCTTTTCCTGTTAAAAAATTCATCAAAATTGACACATTTCCATGGGATGTTTTTATTTTGACAAAACTGCATTTTCCTACAAAAACTGTTCCTTCAAAAATTTTTCAACCAGCTCTACCCACTGATTTATATATTACTAAGTGTCATTGAAATAAAGCAGATTTTACAAGGTAGAGGTGCAGAAAAACCGATATAAAGCAAAGTATCTTTGGCCTCATAAGAATGGGCCTTTCAGCTTGGAAAAGAGATGACTAAGGGGGGGATATGATAGAGGTCTATAAAATCATGACTGGGGTGGAGAAGTAAATATGGAAGTGTTATTTACTCCTCATAACACAAGAACTAGGAGATAACGCCGATCAGCGGCACTTCGGCGGCACCTCAATCACGCTGCTTCATTCTTCTGCGGCAATTCGGTGGCAGTTCCTTCGCTCCCTTTCTTCCTCTTCGGCGGCAGCTCAAAGAGGAAGAGAGGGACTGAGGGACCCGCCGCCGAAGACCCAGATGTGCCGCCCCAAGCACCTGCTTCCTTCCCTAGTGCCTGGAGCCGGCCCTGACTAGGAGTCGCCAAATGAAATTAATAGGTATTAAGTTTAAAAGAAACAAAAGTATTTTTTTCACACGACACACAGTCAACCTGTGGAACTCTTTGCCAGAGGATGTTGTGAAGGCCAAGACTATAACAGGGTTCAAAAAAGAACTAGATAAGTTCATGGAGGATAGGTCCATCAATGGTTATTAGCCAGGATGGACAGGGATGCAAAACCATGCTCTGAAGTGTCCCTAGCCTCTGTTTGCCAGAAGCTGGGAATGGGCAACAGGGGATGGATCACTTGATGATTACCTGTTCAGTTTGCTTCCTCTGAATCACCTGGTATTGGCCACTGTTGGAAAACAGGATAGTGGGCTAGATGGATCTTTGGTCTGACCAAGTACAGCCATTCCTATGCTCTCATTTCATCAAGGTATTTAACTGTTTTGCTAACTGTAAGCATATGAATAGTCTTATCATCTTCAATGGGGCTTTCCAGTTGGATAAAATTAGGTATGTGCTTAGGTCCTTGCTGAATCAAGACCCAAGACTATAATAGAGTTTTATACAAATATACATAATTGAACCAGGCTTGCATTTATGATCAACCAGACTTGAAACTATGGCAACAATTTCAAGGTAGGTTATACCCTTCCTAAAACCATAGAGCAGGTTGATCTTACCATTTGACTCTGTCTAAAGTCTTGGAGATGCTACTGCCAGAGCATCACTAGAAGCTCAAACCCACAGCCAAATGTTGTGTTCAGACTCTGCTAGGGGCAAATAAACTTTTCAAAAAAGCACTCCCCACTGTCCTTTCTGAATGAACCTGGGACTTAATTATAACTCCAAGGAAGGGAGCCATCCAGACTAGATTGTTTTCCCTTCAGGAAAATTTCTAGAATGTAAATGCCGTGAGTTTCCTTGGCAACTTGCATGTGACCACCATAACATTCTGTGACACATCTCTAATAAACTTCAGCATATATCTGCACATCTAATATACTTTTGGAATTCTCAGAATGGCTGAAAAAAAATCAAAACCAACACAAAAAGCATGTTCACACTACTGTGGAAGTTGCTGTTAAAAGGATATGAAGGTTATGAAAAAAACAAGTTTTTATGTTAAAATTCAATAGAATGTTTAATAGGAAATCATTAAATTGTTGATGAAGTAGGCCTTGTAATGCCTATTAATTAGAGCTACAGAGGTATTGTGTATTGATTAGTTAGCAGTAGAGACAATAGGGCAAGGTTTTTATTTGCATGTTTTCTTTGTTCTTGATTTTTAATTTCAAGGTTGTCAGTCTATGTAGTGTAATTTCCTTTTCTTTCTTTCTGTTAATATTTTAAAGTGAATAACTTCTTCCCCCAAGATCAAAGTAGCAGGGAAGTCACAACTGCAATCTTTGTCTACCCAGTGACATATTATGCAAATAGGTGAAAAACAAACTTTTGTATGCTGCACCATCAATAGTTTCAGAGTAAAGGGACCCTGCAGTGTTTTAAATCCAAACAGCTGTGTGCTGGCATATGAAAGGTGCTAAGATAATGTGACAACTATGCCATTGTAGGAACCCACACAGATGAACTGGAAAAAGTGCAAGGGATTATGGACACAAAGCAGAGATGACCTGGATCACAATCTTCTGGATCAGAATCCAGATTTCCCCAAAGTTCAAAGAGGTTCCCAACTTTTGTTACAATTCTCCCCCCACCTCCCTGTAGAAAAGATGGTGAATTACCCAGAATGGCTTCCTTGTCCAAACTGATTTAAAATGCAGAAGTTCAACAGACAGCATAAAGGATGACAATTAAATCAAAATGTCAAGAAAGCCATTAAGTCTATCCCTATTTAAAAAGAGGGCATTTTTACCTATAATAAAGGTGTAAACATGCTTTTTATTCCAAAAATAAGAAAAACTTGATAGAATAATATAACTTCACCTTTGAGCAAATTCACCAGTTCTTGTGTAAACTGACAATCTAAAACCTTAGGTTTATTTAGAAAACCTGACTGAGAGGAAAGGTTAAAAAACTGGGCCTGTTTAGTCCTGAGAAAGGAAGATTGAGGGAGGATCTGATGATAGTTTTCAAATATGTTCTTCTTCTCCATGTCCACTGAAGGTAGGACAAGAACTAATGGGCTTAATTTGCAGCAAGGAAGATTTTAGGTTAGATATTAGGTTAGATATTAGGTTTTTTTTCCCTAACTATAAAGGTAACTAAGCTCTGGAATAGGCTTTTAAGGGAGATCATTGGAGGTTTTTAAGGACAGGTAGGACAAACATCGATCAGGAATAGTCTAGATTTACTTGGTCCTGCCTCAAGCACAGTGGGCTGGACTTCATGACTTTTTGAGATCCGTTCCAGCCCATCATTTTTATGATTCATATGCAATCGTGGAGAGTTCTGCACATTTCTGCTAATAGCACGCAAGTTTTTCACTGCCCTCCCACCTCTTGAACTGTCAGGAAAAACTGACTGAAGAAGCGGAAACTCAGCTGCACCACTGCTAATGATCCCTTTAAATATAGCTACAGAGGAGTGTGAGCTGAGCACCCCAAACATAGCTTTGAAACATTTTTCATTAATATATGACAGGAAAAGGGAGAGAAAAGACGAAATACAGGACTTTTAAGTTCCCTCACTCATTTTAATTGAACTCCTCCATAAGTTCTATTCTCAGAGAACTTGAAAAGCTTTTCTTTGACTTTTAACAGAAATCCTAGGCGTCTCTATTCGCTTCCTGCACAAAAATGCATGAAAGTAGATCACTTACCTGTCCTCTCTTCAGCATGTGGATAGTAGAGAAATAAAGGGGCTAAGTAGGAAGCCTACCAAGCCATGCAGGCCAGGGATCTGCTAGAAAATCCTAGAAATACCCAGTTACATATGCAGAGATGATAACTCTTCAGGCACCTCTGTTTCCAGACCCCATCACTGGTAGTATGGCTGAATGAGGTGCTGTTGGCTCTCCAGCGCCTACTATATGCTATGCTCCCAGCCATGGTATCAGAGAACTGGTGAGTCTAATGGTCTTTGACTGTTGTCAGGTACAGTTCCTAAACTCAACTGCTCTATTTTTGTATGATGTAAAATGCTCTGTATTTCCAATAGTATTGAGCCAGACATTAACACCAGCTATGGATCTGGCTATTAGTTTCAGCTCTTTACACTTTCTGCTTTAGGAACTAGATATTTGTTCTAGTCTTCAGTATGATTTACTGATCAGCTTCTTTAGCAGGTAAATAAAGTGATTGGGTGAAGTGATAAAAATTCACAAGTCTGAAAGGAAAGAAGACATTAAATAGAAGATCGAAATAAAATAGTAGGCTTGCTCACAATATGTTAAGACCAACTTTACAAGTAAGCTGTATAAAAGCATATATACTACAGGGAACAATACTGCACTGAGTAGTGGAATGAGCTGCTACATGACCTAACAGGAATTTCCAATCTCTAAATTATATGAATAATTAAACTAATTATTTTCAGGGAGTAATTTCAAAATAGCTAGTATGTAAATGATACGTACAATTCATTAGTTTTAAAAGATCAAGATGGTGTTCCAAAAGTCCTTGCTTCAGTAAATTCTAGGTGATAACAAGGAATGTAATGTGCATTAAGCTGTTTGATTTAGATCTTATATTGTATGAATACTGAAAAATCCTGTTTATCCATTGATTGTGTAGTATCAGCTGCTACATAATTTTTATTTTCACATGTCTAGGTTGTTTTAAGAAAATCATGTTATCCAGTTTGGTTTTTTTATTCAAATTTCAAAAATACTTTGTTAAAATGTTTGAGCTGGTTGTTTTATTTAAATGCATTCATTTGTGCTGTGTGTGTGTGAGAAAGAGAGAACATATGAAATGTACCAAATTTACCATCCTGAAATCTTCTACCCACAGAGTAAGTACTTCATGGGAAGGTGAAGTGCAAGCTTTCCTCATATATGTGTGCCACAATCCTGTTCAGAAGGGGTTCAGTCTATGCCTCTTTAATCCTTGGCCTTCCCGCTGTATTTAAGGGCATTTTTTAAAAAAAAATCCAAATCAGTTCAGCTATCTCTAATCACATAGTCATGTGATAAGCTTCATGAGAATCAGAGTGATGACATCATAATACTCATGCTCTGCTTTAGAAGCCCTATGATTAGATTTCTAATTAGTCTATAATCATTTAACTGGCCTTGGCACTCATACAGTAGTGAGCGCATGATTCACTTAACACTCTGTTCTTTATCACTGCTTAAAATCAATCCAAAATGGAAAACTCTAAAATAACAGAAAATAGCAAAATTCTTTGTTTTAGAAAGAGAGATCTTCTTAGAAGCCCGTCACTTGACTTGTTGTAGGGAAGAAGGAGTGTACCATTATCTAATAGATCTCATTTCTATGATTCTATTAGTCTGGGGTTGCCTTCTTCTCATTATCTCTATCAGGATGAAAAGTTTGCAGTCTTAAGTAGTTTGCTATGCAATTATATGTGGATGTAATTGCATAAAATGGATTATATTTGAAAATGTGCTGTGTCACCGTCCACCATGCCATTTCAGTTCAGAACAAAGCAGAAGTCACATGGTTCATTTTCTGTAAAAAAACAAAAAAACAACACCATGCAGGGGCAGATTTTGTAAATATTGTACGCCACCAGTGTTTTTCTGCAAAAAGGTATATAGAGTTTCTATTAACTATTCCACCTTGCTTTTGCCAGAAATGTAGCAACAGAGTGTCAGAAAAGAGGAAGTAGACTAGACAACAATATAATCTTGTCCCATATATTTAATCCTTTATCTGTTAATTTAGCTTATTAAAAACATAAGACCAAAGACACTTTCTGGCTAATGTCTCTAAAAAAGGGCTGTTAGGGAGAGAGTAGAAACCTTGCATAATGAAGATCCTCTAGGAGATTATGATGGTGATGGAGGTGGCATTATAGAGTACCATCTTTTAGTCTTTTTATACTTTTCAAATACTCTCTATTTTAAAATAACCTTGTGTAGGTTCCCCCATCCCTTCTCACCCCTCTTTCCACTCGAATTTTCTAAATGCACGTTACTGATGCCAAAGGATTGCAATGACCCCCAAGGTCCACAAGAATAATACTTATGTGGAACTACAGATATCTGCCCAGGGTAGAAGCAGAGACTGCATTTAGCAGATGTGCATGTCCTTCTATTGAGCAGCTAGTATCAAAGGGGCAGCCGTGTTAGTCTGGATCTGTAAAAGCAGCAGAGTCCTGTGGCACCTTATAGACTAACAGACGTATAGGAGCATGAGCTTTCGTGGGTGAATACCCACTTCTTCGGATGCATCCACAGGACTCTGCTGCTTTTATTGAGCAGCTGTGCACCTTACACTTGAACCCCTCTGCACCAGGTCCAAACAACCCTGAGTTTGATCAGATTGGAACACCACTGTACATACACAGGAGTAAAGAGCTAATGTGCTCCTTGGTTCCGTGCAGCTGGGCCTGGAGAGGTGGCCCAGCGAATCATATATATTCAAGAAAGAATAAAGATTTTATATGTGCATTTGCTTGTTTAAAAGAGGTCTCGCTGGCCAAGAGATCAGTTCTGAACTGCCTTATGTGTCCCCGCAAAGGAGAAAGAGGGCCTTAAGCACTCCATAATACCCTTGCAAGGGCTACCTGTATCATGGGTTGCAGCGCAGTGGGGACAACAGCCTGCATGGGCATTCTCTCCCCCTACTGTACATGGAGTGAGAAGATCTCCGGCTGCCTGCACAGCAGACCCAGCATGCAGGGGGAAGTAATCTGTACTATCTATATGATCAATACAGACTACTTCCCCCAGAGCATGGGGGGAGTCTGGAACCAGGTCATAATTGTAGGTCTGTTACTGGGGCAGTATCAATACAGACTGGCCCCTTGCTCAAGGATTGTGGCAAAGTCCAAATTGATCTTTGAGCCATAAATGTAAATCCAGGTCTCTCTGAATGAAAGCACAATTGCTGTGGACATTTAAAATGTGACATGTCACCTTGATTCCATATCTGTCAATCTTTCCTGAGCTTTTTAATATTTACATGTTGATGCCATCACAGATCATGGGCTTTGTGAACAGGAGGGGGAAAAAAGAAAAGAAAACTCTTGGCAGCATTTTACAAATGAATTTTGCAAATTGTGATTCATAAGAGATGACATCTTCTATAATCGCATCTGAGTATTCTCTTATGCGTGTTCTGCCAGGAATATATTAAATTATACTCGCTGCCCCTAGCTAGTCTTTAAGGTTTTTTGGTACTTGCCAGGGTCCCATTCCCAGAAATCCTTTAAATTCCTCATATTTCATGCAACTATCTTGGTTATCTTTGTTGCTACTTTGTACAGTGACTATTTATTGGTAGAATTGATCCCCAGGGTTTCATTATTTTTATTACGTTTCACCGAAAGGTAGAGGAAAGGAATGGAATAGTCTGTCCACCTTGGAGGTTACAGAGAGATGATCTATTTACTTCTTGTCTAGAAGCTGCCTGGGAGGCCATTCTGTTTTTGCTTGGCATGGAAACCTTTGTATCAGACACCTTGCTGGAGCCAAATGTAAAAGCCAGATTTTCAGTGGCTTTGAACACTTTTTGCAGTTCCCCATTGAAAAATCAGATGAGAACTGAAGTTATTTTCTTCTGCACTGGTGACACTGTAGCAATATTTTATGCCAGGGCCTTTGATACCAAGTTTTATCCCACAGTGAATTTTTACAGACAAACTTTCAATAGCAAATTTTATAATAGACATACTAATTGATCCTTTATATTAATTTTATAATAGACATACTAATTTCCATTACATGCGTCTGACGAAGTGGGTATTCACCCACAAAAGCTTATGCTCCAATACATCTGTTATTCTTAAAGGTGCCGCAGGACTCTCTGTTGCTTTTTAATTGATCCTTAATTACAAATGGTTTGTATAGGATTATTAGAACATGTCCTTTTAGAATGTAAACCCCATAGTTCTCCTGGAATTTCCACTTCATCCATGCCTGTGTTCAGTTCTGCTCTTACCAAATATATGAGAATAAATATAAATGTTCCTATATATTAGGAAGTGAGGAGTGGGTTCAATGGTCAAGAACCAAAGGCCATATTTTTGCAAACAGTGGTCTACAGTATAGCATACAAAATTATGTGGTGGGGTGAAGATTAGAATCGTGACCCAAAGTCAGTAGGAACCTTTCCAATTAACTTCAATGGGCTTTGGATCAAGTTCCAAATTATTGACCCTAAGAAAAAGCATCAGAAATATTTGCGTGGATGCAGTATGTATTCACTCCAGAGGCACAGCCATCCTGAAAGTTTTGTGTAGTTGTGAGTGTCCTCCAGTCAGGGAACTGAAACACTGGGTTGCAAATCAAAGGGCATGAATAGCTAGTTCTGGACTGAAAATGCTTCAGGCAATAGTTGCGGCAGCCAACAGTTTGAGTAGTCCATAGACTGAAATGTTTGCATAAACCATTTATTGAATAGTTTCAAATAATGAATATATCTATAAAGCTTAATGGCTGTTTGTGAAAAATTCATGAAGAGTAAAAGACTGGGCTTGTCAAATATATTTTCTTCAAAATAATTTGTTCAGTAATGAAGAATTCACTGAAGAGGAAAAAATATTTTGCCTGATGCTACAATTATAATACAAAATAATACAACTGCCCAAAAGCTTTATTTCTCCCCTTCCCTCCCCCCTCCCCCAAAAAAATTCTGCTGGCATGTGTGTATACATGCATGCATGCGCGCCTACACACACGGGTGGGATAAAACTTTAGCACTTCAAAACCAATTGTTTTAGGTTCAATCAGTAGCAGTACATTAAATACTGTATGTAAAAAATGCAACTAAGTTCTCTCTATATAGTGAGGCAGGCTAATCTATAATATGAAGTTCCAGTAAGGCCATACTAACTGCCCTTGCTTACAGTAATCAGTAAGCAGCATTATATAAATTGTTAAGATAAATCAAGATGATATACTGAATCTCCATGCAGCAGTTTATAGTCCTGCATCCTTTTGTCTGTTCCATATTGTCTGTGGCTTGAAAATTGTTTAATATTAATACAACTTCCATAGGGAATAGGACCATAACCAAGTAACACAAATATTATATGAACTCATTTTCTTGCCAACTTGTCATATTAATCATTACCATCTTTCTTCCATTTAATATTTAAAAACCACAAAAATGATCAGAATCCTATACATATTAAAACTGACATTGCAGCGATACCCTAAAATAGTGTATTTTACCACAATATTTATTTAAATTAAGAAGAGAAAATTGATTCTCAACATGATATTTTCTTATCTTATACCTGTTTAATAGCAGTTAGCATATGCTTTAAAGGTGGGTTGAGCTAAAAAAAAGTTGTTCATAGTCACATTTTTACCCGCAAAAATCGAGGGCACCCACCTATACCCTACCGAGGGCTCAAGGTATGACCTGGTCAATTTAGGGAACTCTCACCCTTTCCCTTCTGAGGGCTGAGGGTATAAGGCACCTACCCTTAACCACACTCAGGAAGAAACCTGGTCAATTTAAGTACCTGCCCCTTCCCTCGGAGCTCAGGCTCTACAGGTCTGCAGAACCTTTTCCCAGTGAAAGAGCCTTAAACAGCTGTGCTCTAAACATCTATTTATTAGTAACACAGACAGAATACATATACGAGGAAAGCTCTTATGCTCACCACTCCCAATATACAGACAAACTTCACCTGATGACCAGTCAGGATCCACTCATCTAGGGGTTCCTGCCGATGCCTCTGCACGTCACGGTTGTGTAGAAGGGTCAGAGTTTCAGCAGCTTGATGTTGAACTGCAGTCTGGAAATGGTTCCCAAAGAACATAGTTTTTCATTTACATTATATAGGTAAACTAGCTCCCGCCTTCAAATTTATTAAACCTATCACATTATCCCACACTCCTAAATAACAAAAAAATAACCAATTACAAACTGGCACCTATGTGTCCTCCTTCCTGCCTAAGTTTTTTACATTTTATCTTTCGTACCTAAATTCTAACTTAGTTGTGAACTTTTCTGTTTATGAAGATGGTCAGCATAAAAATGCTGGTCAGAGTTTATCTTACCATTTATTGAATCTCTTTCTCTATGCTCCCTAATTTCCCAGTATCTTTACAACCTTGGTGGTTATAACTCTTAGTAGGGACATTCCTGAGGTGGGGATGCTTTATCTGCAGCAGAACATTTTTTTTTTTTTATTTTGCTTACTTTTTTACCAAAGGCTTGTTTTATTTTGGGGGTGGGGGTGGGGGGGGGGGAGAGTACTGATCAAGTCTCGGGCCTACAACATCATGACATCTGTTTAATAATATCCTAATATTTGGGTTTCTGTATTTAATTAAGACTTAAGTGCTGCACTCCCTGAGGCTAAAATAAACAGAATATCACCCATGCCTTTTTTGTGGAAAGCAGAGTTGTACCTCAGTATATTGCACCTACTTTAAACAATTTGTTTCTTCACTAATTAATTTCTTTCCAGAAACTTGGTGCCAATTTCTTGCCGCAGATTAATTATTATTATGAATTTGTATTGTATTATAGTGGCGCACAAAAGCACATACAAATAGCATGAGATAGTCCCTGGCCCAATGACCTGATAGTCTAAAGAGATAACACAGATAAAAGGTGGGAGTGCAGAAGTGTGAAATGGCTTGCTTAAGGTCACATAGTAGGTTTGATGGTGTACCAAACCCATACAGGGCCTGAATGGGCTAAAGGGAGCCTGTGAGCACGATCAGCCTCATCCTGCTACACCTGAGGTTGGTGTGAAGCCTGAGGGAGGAGATAAAAGAAGAAAAGCCCAGTTTAGTCATTGCTGACCAGGAGAGGGAATAGACCTCTTGAGATAGCCCTGTGAAGGAAGACCTGGCTAGGTCTAGAGATTAAAGACTACATTTAAGCTGCCTGGATGGAAGGATCAACTGGGGCTAGAGCCTAACTAGAGACTCTTAAGTGTCAGAACTACCTTGGGGCAGGTAGGCATGGTGCAAAACCCTTTTATTTCTTTTGGTTCCTCAAGTAGTTTGGATCTCCTTTTTTTGGCTCCTGCAGAGCATCTGCTGGGCAATAGATTGTGAGAAAGGTCTAATGGAGGCAATGGTAGAAAGCAGCCCAGGGAAAGACCAAATGATCTGAATGAACAGACCTCATCTGGAACCCAAAGGAGAGGATGGGCCTGTGTTTCCCTACTGGTATACTGAAGGCAGGGGTGCGAAGGCCCCGACCCGGAGCCGAGGGCTGAAAGGCCCAAAAGCCTGAAGTGGAGCCAAACGTCTGGTGTGCAAGCAATGATATGTGGGACTCTGGTTTCCCCAGAAGGGGCAGGACTTTAAGTGATCTGGGTAGAAGGCAAAGTCACAGGAAGAAACAGACCACCACAGGGACAGAGTGACTGTCGGCAGGGAGCACCAGAGGAGGAGGAGAGCAACTCCACTATGTCCAGCCAGCAGTGGTGCACTGGCAGCGAGTCACAGGCTTAGAGTAGGTCAATGGCAGACATGGGAATAACTCCCACTGAAGTCTAGCACTGAGATGGACTCACTGGTATTATGGAGTTCATTGTGGAGATAGTCTAAGGCTACATCTACACTACAGCACTTACAGCAGCACAGCTACACCAGAGTTGTCTCCTATCAGCTTAATGATTCCTGCCTCATGCTCTCCCACCAACATAGCGCAGTCTACACCAGCGCTTAGGTCTGTATAATTTACATCGCTCAGGAGTGTGGATTATTCACACCCCTGAGTGATGTAAGTTATACCGCAGTAACCTGTAGTGTAGACAAGGTCTAAGTGAGAAAGTCTTACAGTTCTTCTGTCTTCACAAATATGGCTCCAGTCTTGCAGTAAAATGAACTCCAGCAGAGGCCTGCTTCTGTGTGGCTCTTCATGAACTTCAAAGGGGCTCTGTGTGGGAGCAATGGTCCACCTGGATGCATTTTCTTACAGAATTAGGGAAAGAATAATTTTTAAATCTTTATAAAAATCTAGATACATCATTTTAGAAACATCTGCACTTGCTTTCTAAAGATTTGTGTGGAAAATGTTTTTCATGAGCAATTAATTAGAATAATATTTTCTGGGTGATGTTACATATGTAAAGCAGCAGAAGTGTGTGTGTGTGTATGGGGGGGAAGAAGGGGAGAGACAGGCAATTCTCGAAGAGAAGCACTCCCTCCCCCCCAGATAACTCTTTAGCCCACTCTGGTGGCTGGACGGTTCTCTTTTCCAGGACCCTGGTGTGACATTTTGGGGAATATGTGTTTCCAGATATTAAGTCATCTTTGTTTTATAGCACATATGATTGTTATCTCCATGTGGATTAGAACTTCCATTTTAGAGTAGAAAACAGGCTACGTCTGGGGAACTAAAAAGGGGCCATCAAAAAGGCATCAGCCTTAAATAACTCTACCCTGGTAGAACAATAGGTTGCTACAGGCAGAGCCATTGATTTTTAAAGACTGTCTGCCAGTGATCCCATCTGGGGTGGCGGTAGGGAAAATCCCACTAGGACAGGAACAAAGGAAGGTATCACAGACTGCTTTTAAAAGTGGTCTGCTGTCTAAGCAAGAGAAGCCTTTTCATCACCAGACCTAGAAGACTCAGCAGGAGGAGGGGAGGCAGGAGAGACTTGGCCAACCTTAAGGATTCGACTCAAACCTACAGACTCACAAAAAGGAGCTGAGATCAGCCTAAGGGGTATTGCATTAGGTGTTTTTTGTTTTGTCCAGCTCTGTAAGTTTTGTGCAGTCTAGAAGTTAAGTATGTGTTTGTGTGTGTAAGTTCCTTTTCAAAGTCCATGTTTCTTATTGGAATTGTTACCTGGTCCCTAAAAGAGTTAACCTATAATTCAGAACACCCTTAGGAGTGGACTCTGGGACAGCATGCATAAGCAACTGAAAAGGACAGAGGCAGGGTGACCAAATGTCCCAATTTTATACGGACAGTTCCAATATTTGGGCCTTTTTCTTATATAGGTGCCTATTTCCCCTCACCCTCGTGTCCCGATTTTTCATCCTTGATATCTAGTCACCTTAGACAGAGGGCATTTGGACTGCAGGGACCCGTGTCCCAAGAAGTGGTACAGACAAGGAAGTCTGTACTCCAGGAATGTTTTTGAGAGGCCAGAAAGATAGGGTTACCATATTAAAGGTTTTTAAAAAGAGGACACTCCATGGGGCCCTGGCCCCGCCCCTTCCCCACCCCCGACTCCGCCCCAACTCCCAGGACCGGCTCTAGGCACCAGCAAAACAAGCTGGTGCTTGGGGCGGCACATTTTTAGGGGCGGCATGGCCAGCGCCAGAATGCCGCCCCTAAAAATGTGCCCCAGCCGCCCTAGCTCACCTCCGCTGCCGCTCGCGTGCCGCTTCTCCCCCTCCCTCCTAGGCTTGAGAGCCTGGGGGGAGGAGGCAGGGAAGGGGCGGAGTTGAGGCAGGGCCGGGGGTGGGGTAATTAAAAAACGGGGGGGGGGGGGCGGCCAAAATTGTTTTTGCCTTGGGCGGCAAAAATCCTAGAGCCGGCCCTGCCAACTCCGCCCCTTCCCAAAGTCTCCGCCCCAACTCTGCCCCCTCCCCTGAGCGCCCCGCATTCCCCCTCCTCCTCCCTCCCAACCACGCGAAAAGGGCTGCCCGAGCGCTACCGGATTCATGGTTTGTTGGGCAGCCCCCAGACCTCCAGACCCTGCACCCCGGGCCGGGCGCTTCCCCAGCGCAGCCGGAGCCCGGGAGGGGAAGCGCCCGGCCGGGGGCGCAGGGTCTGGAGGTCTGGGGGCTGCCCGGCAAACCGTGAAGCCGGTAGCGCTGGGGCAGCTCCGCTCTTCAGCTACACAGAGCTGAGGTGTCTGGGGGGAGCAGCAGCAGCCGCCACCGCAGCGGGGAATCCGCCTGCAGCTCGCAGCCTGCCAGAGCCGCTCAGGTAAGCAGGGGACTGGGGCAGGGATGCTGGCATTTTCCCGGACATGTTCGGCTTTTTGGCAATTCCCCCCGGACGGGGAGAGCACCAAAAAGCCGGACATGTTCGGGAAAATCCGGATGTATGGTAACCCTAAGAAAGAGAGTGTGTGTCTGGATGCTGCTCAGACTCAATTGGCTTGAAAATATGTGGGATCCAAAAGCTGGATCTGGTTATAGCAGCCCAATGACCATTCACGGGGGACTCAGCCAGGATTCAAACACCTGGCATAGTGGACTTTGATACATTTTGAGCCTCTATAGAAACTAACCAAACTGTAAGACTGCTGTTACTTACTGGAGATGGGAGGGGAGAGAGCCTGGAGGAGAATGAGGAAATAGAATATTTTGAGATTCTTTCTAATGGTAGATCAGCTTGTTTAGTACTCAACATAAAAAAACTGATTTTTTTAATGTTCATATCATGGCAACTTAAAGTTTAAATCCCTACAATATTAGCATCATGAGAGACATGCAAACTGGTAAAACAGGACTGACTGATCTGTAATGTCTAAGAACCATCACAGATAAGTGAGGAAAAATAAATTGCTTGTGAGAAGGTCAGAAAAATCCAGTACCAAGTAATATGTATGTGTTTAATTCTGAAGATGGTTACAATAACCATCATCACATAAATACAATAACGTTCAGGTTTTATTATTGTATCACTATTATTTTTAAGAATACAGCAGCAGAGAATTTTGTCCAAGAATTTAGATTTTCAAATTTGTTTAGAGAAGAGATGTGACAGTTAAGCAAAAAGGACACCACCTCTTATCACCTATTCACAGTTAGAGATTGGGGCCAAGATTCAGCAAGGTACTTGAGCATAGCACTTCAATGGGAGTACTCATATGATTAAATTATGCATGGTCTTAAGTAATGTGCTGAATCAGGGCCTAGTATGGCAGTTAATTTCAGAGAGAGAAAACAATTGAGAAGTCTGGTAACTGTTCCTCCAGCAACCCACTAAACTGCAAGATTGCTGTCACCTATAGAAGAGGAGTTGACCAGGAGGAGAAAGATTTAGCTATATTAGAATGGAGGGGAAAGATAAGGCTCAGCAGACTAAAGTATTAGGTTGGAATCACTTAATGAATTCTTCCTTCCCGTGTTTGGAGTTGAAAAATGTACTGTATGCACACTAGTGCAGCCAAGATTCACATTATGACCTTGAGCTGAAGTGAGATTGTCTCTTATTTGAATCACTGGCTGCTTTGCTAGCCATTTCTTGCGTTGGAATACATTACACCATCAAGAAACAAAACAGTGGTTACAAATCTAGGAGTAAATCATAATTCTGACAGTTTGCTTTCCTTGGGAAATAGCATATCGTATTATTTTCTGACTCATTCCATCAAATAATATGGAAGATGCTAACAAAAGGTGGTATCTGTCATGGTACATCATCTTACAGATTGACCTGTATCAATAAGGGAAACAGGAAAGCAAACAAAATCCCTGACCTTGTAAAGAGATCTGTATGGGAAAAGTCCCAGTAAAGTCAGTAGGAGTGCAAGTAAGCATAAGATACTGCCAACACAGATCCTTTTGCAGGAGTAGGCATGCTGGAACAAATTTTATAGTGGGGGTGCTGAGAGCAATTGAACCAAACTGTAAAGCCCTGTGTATAGGGTGACCACATAGCAAATGTGAAAAATCGGGACGGGGTGGGAAGTAAAGGCACAGCCCTAGGTCCAGTACCTATCAGAGTGGGGGCCAAGTTAGTTTAAATGGAGCTATCTCACAATTCCTTTGCATTGCCACCATTTAATCTAAATTACTTGGGGGGGAAAGTGGGTGCATTAAGGCAGAACTATTTCTACTGCTCACACAGGAAACATTAAGAGGCCATTGTATATAAGAGATCTTCAGTATGTGAAATACTCCTTCGTAGTCCCACTACCAGTAAAAACATTTAGCTTCAGAATGAATTAGATTCAGTAAAGAAGAGAGAGACTACATATTCTTTTCTTAGTGGTAACAATTAAGGAAATGAAAAAGCAACCACAAAAAGATAATAGATCAATGGGGCTCTTGAATATTCGGAAGCTAAATTCTTTTGAGATGCATAATGTATAAATTGCCCCTTGCTTCCTTCATATTTTAACTTCATGCTGATTCCCTCTTAATCACCGACCAACCTGAGGGCCCAGAGATATTACAGATTTTTATTACCAGAGCTGAACATGAACCAGAACCCTAATAATCATTAGACAGCACATCTGTAAAGTGAGCTCAAAGGGAACATTTCTCGAATGAGCTGGAAGGAGCTGTAAAAAGCTTATTTCCGGTGCTACTATGGGACTGAAGCATGTTTTAGTCCAATGTACTAATCAGTATTAAGTCTCAAACATCCTTTATTAATACAGGATCAGGTGTCCCTGCATTGTCTGTCTGCTCATCATAGAACATCTTGGTGTTTTTTTTTTCCTTGTAAAAAATGTCTTGCTTTTTGTTGAAAAAGTAAAATAATGAAAACTGAAAAGTTAAATAGAAACTGAAATTATTTTTTTACGTTTTTCAGATTTTAAGGATGAGGAGGGATGATGACATTTGAAAATTGTCATAGAAAGCAGACACTTTTGCAGAAATATTTAAGCTAAAATCTTAATTTTCTTTTGCTGGATAATTTTCAGTGTGCCTTAGCTCATCACTTTTTCTTTCTTCTTATGCACTACTGATCTTCCAAAAGCAAGAGGTGTTCACCGACCATAAGATTTTCCTAGAAAGTACCTAATTACAGAATACTTATGAAACACAGGAAAATTCTACCATTAAGTTCTCCATATACATCACTCAAGCAATGGTGACATGTATTATGAAGTTATCAGAACCCTTCAGTGGAATTATTGTATTGTGTGACATGAGTGTTTGTTATATTTACTAATTATATATACTATTTAAATTGATTTTTGAGGTGTACCTCCTTTGTCTAGAACCAGGGCCAGCGCTTCCACTAGGCGACCCTAGGCGGTTGCCTAGGGCGGCAGGATTTGGGGGGCGGCATTTTGCCGCCCTCGGCAGAAATTCGGCGGTGGGTCCTTCACTCGCTCCGGGACCCGCCGCCGAAGTGCCCCGAAGACACGGAGCGGAAGGACCCCCATCACCGAATGGTCAAAGGAGGAGCACTGCCGCCTAAGGCAGCAAAAACCCTGGCACTGCTCCTGTCTAGAACTATTTGTCCACAGTGATCTACATAATTTTAAGTTCCAGCTATATGGAAATGTTCTGTTTCTTTCCAACTACATTTGCTTGAAAATAACTAAATCAGAAATTATGATGAATAAAATCCCTGAAAATAGTGGGTGTACATTTTCCTTTGTCTTTTTCTTGCCCCTAATGTATTTATAGAATCTTTTCTTAGTCTTATAGTTTTCTTACTTAGACATAATAGCACTCCATTTTTTTTTGCCTTTCACACAGATAACCAAGCTGGTCTTTCCCATTATATTCCTTTCCCCTCCGAATACTGCATAGACACTATAGCTAAAATCCTGGTTCACTTGAAGTCAGTGGCAAAACTCCTAGTAATGTATTATAAATCTTTAAACATACTCCTTGAGAGTATGCTTTTGAGCTTGAAAGGGAGCAAGATAGCTGTGAATCTCCTTAAAAGACCCACATACATACTATCACCGCTGAACGGACAACAGCTCCCCACAGTTACATCAGAGTGATATCAGATAGGACACAGCTATTTCCTTTCTATCCTGTGTTTTGCTACGTACAATGATAGGATCCTTGGTGAGACAGATCCTATGTTTTTTTTTATTTTATTTTATGTAATATAGCTAAGGTTTCATGTTGGGTTAATACTGGTTTTTATAAAAGGTGACCTTGCACTCGATAAATGACTTCAGATACTGCAGAGATGGGTGGTGCAGAAATTAATGTAGTAGTAATAAACTTGAGTGTTTAAATGTAGAAAAAAGAATGAAAACCATTCTGTGAAAAAGGGAAAAATCCATTTGGAAGTGATATTTTGGAATGTGGCAAACAAATTGATTTGGTGATCTATAGTAGACCCCCCCAATGATGTCACTGTGATCTACTGGGGCATCCAGACTAATGAGAAGCTATGTCACCCGTGTCCTGTAACCTGGTGTGTTCTTGCTGATGTAGCCTCCAACCTGAACTGCTCACAAACAGCCTCCAGCATGAAAGTCACTCCCAGATATGTTTGTGTGTAGCTGCAGCCTGCTAGCCACACCTTGGCTCTTACCAGCCTCAGTTATGCTGCAGGGAGACTCCCACACACCCTCAGTCCCAGATCTTCCCCCAGAAATGTATGTCCTGTACTGCCCAGCCCCCTCCTGGACAATACACATTTAAATAAAGTCCATTATTTCTGGACAGTACAAATATGTTAAGTCTGTTATTCCTTTAAAGGGACAATATGCCATCTTATTATTTTACATAGAGTTTCCAGACTCTCCAACTTAAACACACTGGATTAGGTAAAACAAGAAAGAGATCTTGGAGTCATTGTGGATAGTTCTCTGAAAACATCCACTCAATGTGCAGCTGTAGTCAAAAAAGTGAACAGAATGTTGGGAATAATTAAGAGAGGGATAGATAATAGGACAGAAAATATCATATTGCCTGTATATAAATTCATGGTATGCCCACATCTTGAATACTGTGTGCAGATGTGGTCACCCCATCTCAAAAAAAGATATATTGGAATTGGAAAAGGTTCAGAAAAGGGCAACAAAAAGATTAGGGGTCTGGAACGGCTGCCGTATGAGGAGAGATTAATAAGACTGGGACTTTTCAGCTTGGAAAAGGGATGGCAAAGGGGAGATATGATTGAGGTCTATACAATCATGACTGGTGTAGAGAAAGTAGATAAGGAAGTGTTATTTACTACTTTTCATAAAACAAGAACTAGGGGTCACCAAATTAAATTAATAGACACCAGGTTTAGAACAAATAAAAGGAAGCAACAGAGTCCTGTGGCACCTTAAAGACTAACAGATGTATTGGAGCATAAGCTTTCGTGGGTGAATACCCACTTCGTCAGACAAATGTCTCTTCACACAATGCACAGTCAACCTGTGGAACTCCTTGCCAGAGGATGTTGTGAAGGCCAAGATCATAACAGGGTTTAAAAAAAAAACCTAAATAAATTCATGGAGGATAGGTCCACCAATGGCTATTAGCCAGGATGGGCAGGAATGGTGTTCCTAGCCTTTGTTTGCCAGAAGCTGGGAATGAGCAACAGGGGATGGATCACTTGATGATTACCTGTTCTGTTCATTCCCTCTGGGGCACCTGGCACTGGCCACTGTTGGAAGACAGGATACTTGGCTAGATGGACCTTTGGTCCAACCCAGTAGGGCCGTTCTTAAGTTTAACAACAAAGAGATCTTAAGCAAGTATAAGTAATGAGGCATAAAAGTCTGAAATGTTTACGAGAACAATAAAGATAAAACGTTTACTAGTGCCTAACTTAAATTACATTAGATTCAAGCAAAGTTTCTCACGACATGCAGATTACTGACCAAATTGTCAGGGTAGGACTGCCCTGCCCCCCACCAGAGTCCAACAGCAGGTTTCCTTTGTCTTCTTAGGTTCAATGCCAGAGACAGACAGGGAGAAAGAGGAGGGTGTCTTGCAGTGTCTGCACCTTGTTTATATAGTCCTGTTCCCCCACCCCCTTTGAGAAGCATTTCCAACTGGGAGCAAGGTGACAGGTGGGTTGATAAAGAAAGGAAACTCCATGCTGTTTCTTTGCTAAGGCTATGTCTAGACTAATGACCATACAGCGGCGGCACAGCTATAGTTGTGCCAATGTAAGGTCTCCTGTGTAGCTGCTCTATGCCGGCGGGAGAGCACTCTCCTGCTGGCATAATTAAATCACCCCCAATGAGCAGCGGTAGCTATGTGGGCGGGAGAGTGTCAACTGCCAAAATAGTGCTGTCCACACCAGTGCTTTTGTTGGTGAAATTTGTCGGTCGGAGATGTGTGTTTTCACACTCCTGACCGACAAAAGTGCGAGTGTAGACAAAGCCTAAGTAGATTTTTGTTCCTGCCCCCTTCCTTGCCAAAAGATGACCACTCACCAGGTAATGGTCCATCAGCCTTGTTGACACCTGGCTGAGGTGGCAGCTTGCCCTTTGTCTCTGGGGAACTGGTTTAGCTACTCCCCAGACTTATCTGGGAAATTTCCTGTTTGTTCTCTATACTCCATGCATTTATGTATAGACATCTGGGAGGTTAAGCACATTCCTCCACTGATTTCCTTCTTGTTGCCCCTATGACCCAATTGTAATTTTCCACATCTCCCTCTCCCCCAACATCTAGCTCTAAGTTAAGGTCATCTCTTTTTATATCTAGATGTGGGCTTTTATCTGCCTTCTTTTTAACCTTGTTTAAAGCCCTGCTCACTAGGCTGGGGAGTTGCTGTGCAAAGATGCTCTTCCCGTTCTTGGCCAGGTGGACCCTATCTCTTCTCACCAATCCTCCTTCCTGCAACAGTATCCCATGGTCAAAGAAGCTGAAGCCCTCCTGTCCACACCAGCTGTGCACTTATCTCCAGATATGTGTCCCTCTGCTTGGGCCTTTACCCTCCGCTGGGATCATGGATGAGAACACTACTTCCACCCCTGATTCCTTCACATTTGCTCCCAGAGCCCTTTAGTCATTGCTGATCTGTTCAGGGTCATACATGGAAGTATCATTAGTACCCACATGGATGAGCAGCAAGGGACAGTGGTCAGAGGGATGAATTGAGTTTTGACAGTCTTTCTGTAAAGTCACAGATGCAGGGTCCAGGCAGGAAGCACACTTGCTAGGACCTTGTCAGGTTGGCATATGGATGCCTCCATCCCCCTCTGAAGAGAGTCCCTGCAAGTCCCCCAGCCCTGGAAGTAGGTGGCAGCAGCCAGTCTCCTCCCCATAGAGCAGCTGGTTCTCCTTCTTCCTATGGTGCTGCTGTAGTAATCTGTAATCAGCTAGCTTCCTCCATCCTGGATGTCTCCATGTGCGTCCTGTCAAACTTCTATTGATTTTAACAGCAGTCACGTACAATTATCTAAGAGATGAATTTGGCTGTTAGTCCTTTGGGCCTTTTAGCAATCATCTGACCCTTTCCCACAAAAATAATCCTGTCAATTTTTGGCTTCATATAAAGGTCAGAGTTTTTCACTGACAATATTTTCCAGAGCCTTGGGTGTTAGACTTAAGTATATGACAGTGGTCTGGTATTTTTTTTTACATTCTGCAGGTCAAAACACCCATGTGTATTTTTGATAATAGCAAGAATTGCTTTTATCTGGGAATGACTGGATACATTCTCTCTAATGGACGAACATTATGAACAATAACTGTTCTGGTTTTTTTTTTTTTGGTAATTAACCTTCTTATGCCATTTGCATTAATAATGCACTAGATTATCCTAATGTCCTAATGTAGCTGAATTTCTATTAATGTTTTCTCTGCTAAATAAATAAGTGAATTGAGTAAAAGAGATGACATTTGTTTTAATTGTTCATCATGGGCTTTTTTCCCCCTTCTTCTAAAGCCCTGGTAGTTTGTTAAATACAAACCCTTAAATGGATGGCATTTCATGATGGGTTTTGAACCTAATTATATCAAATGTCATAGCATTATTTATTTAAAAGGTTTTGCAAAATTACTGTACAAAGGAAAAACATGTTTCTTCTCTTTTAAAGACCTTAAATCATTCCATTAACTTCTACTAATTTCTATTTGGCAAGTTCAAAAATGCACTCAGTCAAGCTCACTTGTATTGTTTTTTTTAGCTTCCTTTAAAAGTGAGTCATGTTCTTGTAACTCTGTTAACTGTTATTGCTTCTGCCTTTCAAGACTGTTTATAAACATGTCTTTTGGAACTGAAATTAGGAGAGTGTGGCATATCCAGGGGAATCTCAAGGTGGGCCTGCAAGTATGGCAGATAAGTGTTTCCACTTGAGAAGAGTAGAGTAACCCAAGTGGCTCCATGCAGTTTAATAGGTAGCTATTTATTTAGAACATGCTAGGTGAAGAATCTAATGGGGAAAATATTGTCCATCTCTATATATAAACTCATTAATGTCAACACAGCCAACGAGGTGCCACCGGACTCCTTGTTGTTTTTGTGAACACAGCCAAGAATTCATTCTCTGTGCAAATGATGAACCCTCTTGTTGGTGTCTATCAGGTAGAAAGACTATGTGACTATGCTTCATGCAAGGTAGTGAGAGACTAAGAACCTACCTTGAGCACGTACTAGGGCTAACCGGAACCTTAGATCTGGATCTGTAGGAGTAGCAAGACTACTTCTTCCCTGGAGCAGGTGGAGGGAGAATGGGTGGAGCCTTGGATTTATCATTCCTTAATCCCTAGTCACAGTAGTTGAGCCAGCATAGGAGAGAGGGTGTAATCATTTACTGCTAAGACAGGCAAGCAATAAGCTATTAACTCACAGAAGGTAGGAGGAAGCAAGGGGGGAATTGTGACTCAAAGAAGAGTCTGTCACAATGCTTCTGGGGGGTGAGAGGGGTGCTGCTCAGTCCCCTGCTTTTGGTCAGGGTTGTGTCTAAAGCCACACTCGAGTACTGAGATGTGAAAACAAGAGCCTGCAATGATTAGCAAAAAAAGTTTAAATTCACTTTGTTTTAAATCTATCTATAAAGTCAACAGGAGTTTGATGCCAATTCCTACAAAACATAGGGGAATTCTGAGTTGTGTGCAATGTTCTCAATAAAACACAAATGCCTTTTCTTGTTGTTGTTGTTTTTGCCTTAACTCTATTGTGATAATGAAAAGCAATATTGACAACAACTTGATATAAGTGATTTAGAGCGAATAATTTACTAGATGAATGTACATATGTGATTTCCTCTAAGCTATTCAATGTTTGCATCTATTTGACTTTTTCTTTCCTATGTGTGTTTTTACTTTGTGGATTAGTCATGAATACTTTTTATTTTGTATTTGATAGCTGATATTCAGAAATTGGGCTGTTTCATCATATGTAGAGCTATCTGATAAATGTTTTTCTGCATGAACATTTTGGCAAAGAAATTGTCATTTTTTTTTTTTTTATGACTATGTTTTGGGTTTTAGTTGAAAACCAATTTTTGTTTGTGGCAACTGAAAACTGACAAACTTCAACCTGAGGCAAAACATTTTGGTATTAAAAAAAAGTCAATTTTAGTTATTTCAACAAAATCCTCCAAAATGAAATTGAAAACAAATATTTCAATTGGAAATTTCTGATTTGACAAAATAGCCAGTTTAAGAACATAATGGCCATACTGGGTCAGATCAAATGTTCATCAAGCCCAGTATCCTATCCTCTGACAGTGGCCAATGGCAGGTGCCCCAAAGGGAATGAACAGATCAGGTTATCATCAAGTGATTCATGCCCTGTCACCCAATCCCAGCTTCTGGCAAACACTGGCTAGGGACATCATTTCTGCCCATCCTGGCTAATAGGTCCATCAATGGCTATCTTCCATGAATCTCTCTAGCTCCCTTTTGAACCCCGTTATAGTATTGGCCTTCACAATACCCTCTGGCAAGGAGTTCCAGAAGTTGACAGTGTGTTGCATGAAAAAATACTTTCTTGTGTTTGTTTTAAACCTGCTACCTATTAATTTCATTTGGTGGCCCCTTGTTCTTGTATTCTGAGAAGGAGTAAATAACACTTCCTTATTTACTTTCTCTATACCACGCATGATTTTATAGACCTCTATCATATGCCCCCTTAGTCGCCTCTTTTTTCCAAGCTGAAAAGTCCCAGTCTTATTAATCTCTCCTCATATGGAAGCCGTTCCATAGCCCAAATACTTTTTGTTGCCCTTTTCTGAACCTTTTCCAACGCCAATATCTCTTTTTTGAGATGGGGCGACCACATCTATATGCAGTATTCAAGATGTGGGCATACCATGGATTTATACAGAGGCAATATGATATTTTTTAGCTTATTATCTATCCTTTTCTTGATGATTCCCAACATTCTTTTCGCTTTTTTGACTGCCACTGTACATTGAGTGGATGATTTCAGAGAACTATCCACAATGACTCTAAGATCTCTTTCTTGAATGGTAACAGCTAATTTAGACCCCATTATTGTATATGTATAGTTAGCATTATGTTTTCCAGTGTGCATTACTTTGCATTTATCAACATTAAATTTCATCTGCCATTTTGTTGCCCAGTCACCCAGTTTTGTGAGATTCTTTTGTAGCTCTTTGCAGGCTGTCTGGGACTTAACTATCTTGAGTAGTTTTGTATCATCTGCAAATTTTGCCACCTCACTGTTTACCCCTTTTTCCAGATTGTTTATGAATCTGTTAAATAGGACCGGGCCCAGTATAGATTTTTGGGGGACACCACTATTTACCTCTCTCCATTCTGAAAACTGACCATTTATTCCTACCCTTTGTTTCCTATCTTTTAACCAGTTACCAATCCATGAGAGAACCTTTCCTCTTATCCCATGACTGCTTATTTAGCTTAAGAGCCTTTGGTGAGGGACCTTGTCAATGGCTTTCTGAAAATCTAAATACACTATATCCACTGGATCTCCTTTGTCCGCATGCTTGTTGACCCCCCTCAAAGAATTCTAGTAGATTGGTGAGGCATGATTTCCCTTTACAAAAAACCATGTTGACTATTTCCCAACAGATTATGTTCATCTATGTGTCTGACAATTTTTTCTTTATGATAGTTTTAACCAATTTGCCCGGTACTGAAGTGAAGCTTACTGGCCTGAAGTTGCCAGGGTCCCCTCTGGAGCCCTTTTTTAAAAAAATTGGTGTCACATTAGCTATCCTCCAGTCATTTGGTACAGAAGCTGATTTAAATGACAGGTTATAGATGACAGTTAGTAGTCCTGCAATTTCACATTTGAGTTCCTTCAGAACTCTTGGGTGAATATCATCAGGTCCTGGAGACTTATTATTGTTTAGTTTATCAATTTGTTCCAAAACCTCCTCTAATGACACCTCAATTTGGGACAGTTCCTCAGATCTGTCACCCAAAAAGAATGGCTCAGGTTTGGGAATCTCCCTCACATCCTCAACAGCGAAGACCAATGCAAAGAATTCATTTAGTTTCTCCGCAATGGCTTATTGTTTTTGAGTGCTCCTTTAGCGTCTCGATCGTCCAGTGGCCCCACTGGTTGTTTAGCAGGCTTTCTGCTTCTGATGTATTTAAAATAATTTTGCTATTACTTTTGGAGTCTTTGGCTAGCTGTTCTTCAAATTCTTATTTGGTCTTTCTAATTATATTTTTACACTTCATTTGCCAGAGTTTATGCTCTTTTCTATTTTCCTCATTAGGATTTATCTTCCATTTTTTAAAGGATGCCTTTTTGCCTCTCACTGCTTCTTTTACTTTGTTGTTTAACCACAGTGGTTCTTTTTTTGGTTCTCTTACTATGTTTTTTAAATTGGGGTATACATTTAAGTTGAGCCTCAATGATGGTGTCTTTAAAATGTTTCCATGCAGCTTGCAGGGATTTTACTTTTGGTACTGTACCTTTTTAATTTCTGTTTCACTAACCTCCTCATTTGTGTGTAGTTCCCCTTTCTGAAATTAAATGCTACAGTGCTGGGCTGCTGTGGCGTTTTCCCCAGCACAGGGATGTTAAATTTAATTATATTATGGTCACTATTACCAAGCGGTCCATATTCACCTCTTGAGCCTGATCCTGTGCTCCACTTAGGACTAAACCAAGAATTGCCTGTCCTCTTGTGAGTTCCAGGACCAGCTGCTTCAAGAAGCAGTCATTTAAGATGTCAAGAAACTTTATCTCAGCATCCCTTCCTGAGGTGATATGTACCCAGTCAATATGGGGATAGTTGAAATCCCCCATTATTATTACTGAGTTTTTTTAAATTATTATTTTAATAGCCTCTCTAATCTCCCTGAGCATTTCAGAGTCACTAACACCAGCCTGGTCAGGGGGTCTGTAATACAGCCCTACTGCTATATTCTTATTTTTCAAGCATGGAATTACTATTCATAGAGATTGTATAGTGTAATTTAGTTCATTTAAGATTTTTACTTCATTGATTCTACACTTTCTTTCATATATAGTGCTGCTCCCCCACCAGCACGACCTGTTCTGTCCTTCCGATATATTTTGTACCCTGGTATTACTGTGTCTCATTGATTATCCTCATTCCACCAGGTTTCTGTGATGCCTATTATATCAATATCCTCATTTAATACTAGGCACTCTAGTTCACCCATCTTATTATTTAGACTTCTAGCATTGGTATATAAGCATTTTAAAAACTTGTCATTTTTTGGCTGTCCCCTATTGCATGATGTAATTGAATGGGACTTTTTTTTTCATTTGACTGTTTCTCATCAGATCCTCCCTGTATTTTATCATTTTCCATCCTCTCCTTCTTATTAGGACATAGGGAATCTCTATTTATAGATCCTCCCCTAAGGGATGTCCGAACCACATGCTCCTCCGCACCTGTCAGCTTTCCCCCAGCCCTTAGTTTAAAAACTGTTCTACGACCTTTTTAATTTTAAGCGCCAGCAATCTGGTTCTGTTTTGGTTTAGGTGGAGCCCATCCTTCCTGGATAGGCTCCCCCTCTCCCAAAAGCTTCCCCAGTTCCTAATAAGTCTAAACCCTCCTCCCTACACCATCGTCTCATCCACGCATTGAAACCCTGCAGTTCTGCCTGTCTAACTGGCCCTGTGCATGGAACTGGAAGCATTTCAAAGAATGCTACCATGGAAGTCCTGGACTTCAATCTCTTACCTAGCAGCCTAAATTTGGCCCCCAGGACCGGTCTCCTATCCTTTTCCCTACATGTACCTACATGTACATGACCACCGGCTCCTCCCCAGCATTACACATAAGCCTATCTAGCTGTCTCGAGAGATCCGCAACCTTCTCACCAAGCAGGCAAGTCACCATGCGGTTCTCCCAATCATCACAAACCCAGCTATCTATATTTCTAATGATCAAATCGCCCATTACTCATACCTGTCTCTTCCTAATAACTGGAGTTGCCTCCCCCAGAGAAGTATCCTCAATGCGAGAGGATACCACATCATCATCTGGGAGTAGGGTCCCAACTATGGGATCGTTTCCCTCTGCTCCGTTTGGATGTTCTCCTTCCAAACAGGGCTGCCCGGGGGGGGGTGGGGCAAGTGGGGCAATTTGCCCCAGGCCCCCACGAGAGTTTTTTGGGACCCCTGGAGTGGGGTCCTTCACTCGCTCCGGGACCCCCGGAAAACTCTCCTGGGGCCCGGGCCCCCGGAGCTTCTTCCGCTCCGGGTCTTCAGCGGCAATTCAGCGGCAGGGGGTCCCTCCGCTCCAGGACCTGCCGCCAAAGTGCCCCGAAGACCCGTGGCAGGGGGTCCTTCCGCCCCGGGACCCGCAGCCAAAGTGCCAGGTCTTTGGTGGCGGGGGCCCCCCCACCGCCGAAGACCGCAGGCCCCCAGAATCCTCTGGGCGGCCCTGCTTCCAAATGGAAGTTTCCATTTAAAAACTTCCAATGGGCTTCCATTTAAAAACCTTTTGATGGAAACTTTTCAACCAGCTGTAGTCATATGGTATTATTTCTGTTTCCTAATTTGATGTATATAACTCTTACAATCAGGAAGTGGAGCTTGAAGACACCACTTGATCTTTGAATTTTTTTGGAGAAGAAGGATATATGCATGGCCGGGGAATGCTACCAAACTGTTAACCTTCTTTCTGTACCATACAAGCTTTACCTGACATACTATATCATTCCTAAAAAATGTAATTGGATAGATGTAGTTTTCTCTTAATACAGTCACACAACATAATTGTGTCTTCTTGTGTGGTCCTACTAGGTAATGATGAGACCACATTCCTTATCTGACTTGATTTTTTGCCACTTTGCTATGGCTCTGAGAAGGGATTCTATAAACCTGGTCCCTCTGCTGTCTCAACCAATGTCCCATCCCATATATGGCATACTAATTTAATTTGCATTTATTGGTCTGTTATTTTCTATCATCACTGCAGTCAGTGACACAAACGAATACTGTGCAGAGGTCTAGCTGCAAAGGGTGTGGGCAGAACATAGACTGCTACACCAATTGCTGCTGTGCAGGATTCTGGTAAGGAAATCTCCCTTTTTGCTGTGTCAATCAGTGCCCCATTCCTTATAAAAATGTAACATGCATGGGACTTTAACATTTCCTATTCAGGAGTTCTCAAGTATACAAGCTTCGAATCCATTTCTTAGGCCCATTCTACAAGTATGTTATGCCCTCTTTGTTGTTTATGGAAGGTGAACTCCAAAATGCGTTCAAAGACAGCAGAAGCAAATTTAGTTTTAAATGTAAGCAAATACTGATGAGTTTTTCGGTTTTCCCCCAATATTCATTCAGCTCCAGAGGACGGAATCTAGCATTTTAGTGGAATTACTTGATAAATTCAAACTAAAGTTGTATTGGCAATCAACAGGTGCTACTAACACAGCTGGACAGCTCTTTTTAGCCTTTTGTAGCATTCCAAAGAAGTAATTTCATGCAGGAAAATACTTCCTTCAAGCTTTTTCTTTTAAATTTAGAAAAAGCTAAACAAATTGTCCAACGTACCAACAATCCTGAAGAGCCACAAACCCTGAAGTTCCCATGTTCAGACCCCAGAAAAGGAGCACGGTGTCCTTAGCTGGTGTACATTACTGTAGCTCCACTGAAGTCACTGTTTATCCACAGCTTCTCCCAGCTAACTTTAGTCTTTTGACAACCAGCTATTTAATAATCCTGGTTAGCATCTACACCTCCCTAAACGTATACACTGAAGTTAAGGCACTACACCAATTTATATCAGCCGAGTATCGCTCAAGGGTGACGCATATTATGCCACTGTAGTTCAACTCCGTAGTAGAAGGCCACAAAATATTTCAGACTAGAGCTGAACAAACAGTGTAAATATTTTCTGAAAGTGTTTGCTTGCGCCTAAAACTGAATAGTTGAGTTTTACTCACACCAGTGCTTGCAGAAAGCAAATTAACAGCTGACACACACTTCAGCATTTGCATAGCATGTAGGATATTTTATCTGCAATGAAATATTGCAAGATACAGCAGAGATGCAAGTTTTCCAAAAACACTTGCCAGAAAACCTGCCATAAAGGCTTTTAATAAACCAAACAAAGATCCGATTGTGCCCTTCACAGCTATGTTCTTTTAACCTTTGTAATACATGAAAGTGATAAGACAAAGAGACATGGATTCTGTGGAAGTGGACTGTCCAAAACCTGGCACATCCCCCCCAAAGTATCTTAACATGGAACCTTTCTACAGTATGTATGTAGCATTTTAACATGTTTTTAAACTAAAGTTCCCCCATAGTACTTTTAGCTTATAGAATGCTTGGTAATTACAAGGCTTTGTTGCCTATAAAATAAGGATTGTTTGGTTAAGATTCTTTAGTCCTTCAGCTTTTGAGCAAATGTCAGACCCCAAAAGATTTGAACAAGAATCTGATGCTCTATGTTGCCACATTTTGAGCACTATCCTGTTGGGAATACACTGCAGGAATGTTAAATAAATAACCTTATGTACCCTTTACCTTTCAGCTCTAAATGTTTACACATAAAAGCATTGAACTTTTCAGCAGGGGAAAGTCTCTTCCCCCCCCCTCCCCCAGCTCTTTCTGCTATGCCTCTTCTTGCCGGGGGATATTAGAGATATGCCAGCATTAAAATGCTACTTACAGCTACACATGTGGAGACCCATTATACCATTCACTACTATTCATTTACACCCCCGTGGCTAGCGATGGACAAATCAGTGGGAGAAAAGTGTTTCCCTGAACCCTTTGCTAATTTGTTTTAGAAGGCCCTGAAATTATTAATTTTCCCATGCTCCCTTCACCCCACTTCCCCAATTATTTTTCATAGCTGCAACCCTCTGTACTTTGAGTCTGTCCAGAACTGGGACCAGAAAGGCCAAGATACCCTTAGGACACCTTCTCTTGTAGTATTTTCAGCCTGACTGTAAGCAAGAAACACCAGAAATCTGAGAGCCCCTACCACAAGATTGCCAGCCAAATTTTGCAATCTGAAGAGTTTAGAATAAAGGTGAGATTATCCAAAGTTCACTCATTGGTCAAAATAGACACAAACCCATGTTAGCTGGCCAATGGAGAATTCTCCCTGCCTAGGCTGATCCTCAGGTAGTGTAGACCTGTAGCAGCTTCTACCCTGTGTCAAGCTTAGGGAGTGTAGCTGGCAATCAAAGAGCAATGGCTAGGGCACCCTGGGGCGCCGCTGACCCCCAGCAGAAGTAATAGCACATTTTGGACTATTGGCAGCCTTCTGGCTTCTCTCATTGATGCTGGGGACAGGGAAGCACACAGGGCCAAGCTCTGCTCCACTATTCCTCCCTCCAGCTGCACAGAGTAGAGTTGGGTGGAAATTTTCCACTAAAACATTTTTGATGAAAAATGCAGATTCATCCAAACTGTTTTTTTGTGGGGAAAAGGTCGATTTTCAATGAATTTCTCCACTTAAAAAAAAATAGAAAAACAAGTTTTGAATGGGTTGGAACATAGCATTTTGCCAAAATAATTGCCTTTTCCATTTGAAACAACTTCCTTTTAAACTAAGCTAATTATAGTACAAACGTTTGAAGAAAAAAATCAAAACATTTTAATTAACCTAACCTGGGAGAAGAAAAAGGTTCAGATAAACTTTTAAAAATTCAACTTTTCACCCCTATTCACGACAGGAAGAATGTCCCCAATATTCACAGGATGGGGAAACCATTTCCTGTCCAGCTCTAGCACTAAGAACTTGGCTGTAACTAAGAATGTCTAAAATCTTTTGATCTTTAGCCATCATCTCCTGAAAACTCTTAGCCAACCATCAGAAACTGAAATAATAAAAATACACATGAAATTCTCCTAAATGCAAGGCCAGCTTTAGGATTTGATAGGGCCAAAATGATCAATTCCTTGCTCTAAAACTTTGGAACTCCTTTAAAACTCACTGAGGTGGCTCTTAAGGTCAAAATTACCAACCTCCTTTACTGAAGGAGAAATGGGGACTGGCTCTGTGACTGCACCATAGTTCCCAACATCTGAACACTTCACTAAGGGACAATTCTCCAAATCATTTGGGATCAGGGGGCTTCCTTCCGCCACAGGTGTTTTGGGCTACGCAGGCAGCTGGGAGAGAACACACAGAGAGGCCTCTGAATGCCCCTACAAGCCCAAACTCTGTGACCCTGCCCCTAAAACTCAGGGAATCCAAAACCATGTACTACTTAGGCACCAAATGACAGTCCTGGCTGCTGTGGGAATGTGATGACCTCTGATTCTTATTTGAAATCCCAGTGACAAGTGTTTGACTCCAAGCAAACAATGTACATTTTGATGGTAATTGTCACAACAAAAGACTCGAATTTTACTCTATATGAGAGGGAAAGAGGTGAGATTAGCCTGGACTTTTAAAGTGTCCCAAAATTCTCCTGATTCTCTAGCAACTTTTTAGACCCTTCGTCCCAAACAAACAAAAGAGCTCTGCTCAAACGTACAATAAACAAAATTAATGCTCTAATTAGCCTACTCTCTTGCATCATTTTCTTGTACTGAAACTCAATGGTTTTTAAAGTCACTGTGGGCAAAGTGGCTATGCAATACATAAATTACAGCTCCTTCTATTTAACTTAAGACATTCTACCTATGCTGCAGCCAACGCAATGTTATTTCTTCCCAGCACACTGTACTTGGAATATGAGATTAAAAGGAGTGATTTTTACAGCTCTTGCAGATCAGCATTTTTAGTGCTGAGCGTATCACATCATTCCCAGATGTATTGTCTTTCAGAATCAGTACCTTAAAGAATAATGGCAAGAAAGATAATGTCAATCCCATGTGTCAGCAGCGGTGTAGACAAAATCAAAAGACCCAGGGCTTGTGTGATAAGAAGTAACTCATATTCAGAGATACCCAGTTCTTGCTGACTATGGATAATTTTACACAATGTATTATTAGCAACAATACATGCCACTAGTGGACATCATTTACCAAGCTCCTAAATGGTAGCAAACACAAACAAGATCTGTAGTTTCAATACGTAGGCATAAAGCAGTCACAGCTCTTTCAGATGATGCTACCAAACCTACAGTTGCAGGGAGCCCCCACATTGTGAGAAGCCACCAATGATGCTACTGCTCACCCTCTAGTGTGATGCTGTGTTGATTTTGAGTTGAGATGAGATGACTGAATACTCTTAGCGATAATACATTTGCCCCTCCCTTCTTTCCTTCAGGACCTCTCCCTCTTTAGCACAGCTTTTCTCGTCCTCCTGCTTAATGGAAATTCTCCCTCCACTAATTCCCTCCATGAACACACACCAGTTATGGATGCACTACATGTCATTGCCCACCTCCCCCACATGTCCAACTGAAATTGCATCGGAGTTAGTGGAAGTCAGGATGGAAAATAAAGCTTTACATGGAAACCTGAGCTTTGAAAGTAGGGAACCCAAATCAAATGCCATTGCCGGCAGCCCGCAGTCTGCATGAAGTGGCTCTGAGAGCACTGGAAGTGTCTTTCACTAAATTGAGGAGACGCAGTGTGATGCATGAAATTTTTTATATGAGAGAGAGAGAGTGCAATGGGAGAAATATTGCAGAATGGCAAGGAGGCCCGCATTGATTCTGAGAAGCATTCATTTAGAGATGCCTGGGGTCTTGTACTCTTATTTGGAGTTAGAAGTCGAAGTGTTTTCCAGCATTTACTGTACATTTATTTCAATTGCAATGCAAAAGTCTGTTCAAAACCAAATGGTGCTCTAAGGAGTCCTGGGAGCGTCATGTGGTTTTGTATGAACAGATCTTTTACCTGAAGGGTGGCCTCTGTCTCCTTGCTAGAAAGCCAGGACCTCACATATCTGCAGAGGATGTGTGTGTATGCATCACTCGGGGGCAAGAGATGTCCTTGCTCAACTCACCCAGAGAGAATTCATGTTGGCCTGGTTCTTCTTTCTTGTACGGAAAGAGAGGTGGTGATGCAGGGAGTATTCAAGGTAATATGAGAGGTGGGAGAAGAGATCCTGACTGTTTTTTTGCTGGGCAAATATGGGTGGGGCAGATATTAGGGGAAGACTTGTGAGGATCCTGGCTTCACCTTTCAGAGCCGAGGGTAGTTGGTCTGCTGCCTCTGGGGTCCTGAAGGAAGGAGGCCTGGTGCAGAAAGAGGTCCCAGCACCTCCCTCTGAGATGGGAAAGTCTGGTATGATGGCAGGATGTCCCAGGTCCTACTTTTTAAAAGCTGCTCCTGCCTTAGTGGAAGCTACAATTGGACTGAGAGCAGACTGGAGGCTCTCTTCTCCATCTTGGCTGGTGGCTTTTGTCTCATGGTTCATGTAGTTGAAGCTGAAGCCTGGGCAATGGAGAACATGTACATGATGACAGAAAGAACCAACCCCTGCATTGGTGAAGCTGCTTTGCTTCCGCATTCTGTAAGCCTGTTGGAGAACTGAAGGTGGGTGGCAAGATCTGTCTCTCCTCCCCATAGCCCCTGCCTCAGTAGGCCTTGAGGAAGGTACAGTTTGGGGGGATAAGGGAGTGCAGGAAGGCTGTCAGTTGTGAAGGGCTGGTTCTTTCTCCTCTAAGGGCTTCATATACTTGAGGATGCTGTCTACTGTAAATGGGAAGATGCCCCTCAGCAAGTACAGAAAGTTTTGGTTGGCTGCTATGGAGGGAGGCAGAATGAGGAAGGTAGACAATGTAAAATAGGATTTCCCCATAGATTGATAGATTTTCAGCATAGACGCATAAGCCCCACTGAGACTTCAGGGAACACCCACAGAATTGGCAGTCTGGTCCTGTATATGATCCAAACCATTTCTACAAGACTGTGAACATATAATTTCCGTGTCAATAGCAATTAGCTAGTTGTGTGTTTGCCTGTTGCAGCTGAAAGCCAAGCTAAAGGGGAAGAGGGGACATAGAAAGTGAGGATTATTCTCCAGAGTTCAACTCACCTCAAACTATTCACTGTAGCTGTCGTTCTTAGTTATTCTAAGAGATTTTATTTCAGTTCTGGGGAAATTATACTAGTCCATGAATAATGTCATTTAATTTTAAAATACCCCCTTTCTTGATATCTTATGGACATGAGCTGCATTTGGGAAGATATTTTTGAATTTATAGCAGTGAAATTAAAGCTGTCATGGTTCAAATGTGTGCATATCTTTGAGAGCTGATGGACTGCTAACACATCTGCATATAATGAATATAAGATCACACAGATAAATACAAAGTGTTTCAAGTTCCAGGTTCCTTCTTCCCCCCATCCCTCCAACTTTTCTTTTCTTACTTCCTAAAAGCAGAAAAAATAAACTATATGTGAAAATAAAAAGACAGCTCAAGTTTTGAGGTGGTGATTCAAAGTGGGGAAATGTAGATAGATGTATTTAATTTTACTTTTTAAAGATTTTCTGGTACCCATATAGTAAGGAAGAAAAGAATGCTGTTTCAGTGGTACATAAAAATGATCTACCTTATTTTCAATGGGAAAAGGAATGGCACAATAATAGTCAGGTTTTCTGTGTTCTTTTGACAGTCTATTAACCTTAATTTCCAATAATAAAAGCCTGTCAGACTTGTTTACTTGCTATCTGAAAACTCATTTAATTGCAAGATAAAATTAAAAGCAAATGAAATCTAAAGTTTTAAATTACAGCATGGTAAAGCAGCATTGTACAGTAAAATGGCTTTATACATTTAATGATTTTTAATAGGACATGAATGGTTTGCAGTGCTATAGATAAAAGTGAAAAGCGTGCTTTTCTAGGAAGTGTTGGCCAGAACCAGTTGGGTCTGACTATAGATATACTGTACAAAGGACCTATCAGGAAGATATTTTGCTTCCTTAGAATAAACATGAACAATATGAACTTCTGTCTTCCCAACCTCCTTTAGACTCTAGTGTATCTCTCTGGCTTGTGCTATGTTCAGCAGCATTCTAGTGACATGAATGACATTTCCTGGGAGATATCTCATAAGCGTTTTTATTACTGCATCATAAAATACATCATACAATACCAAAGACATTTGGGCCAGATTTGGACATGGTGTCTTGAGTGTAACTTCAGATCTGATTTTTGGACTGTCTCAAAGTTCCAGCCACTTCAACTGAGAACCATTTCAACTGACAGCTATTTCAATAAAAATAGAAGACCTGCAGAACATTGGGAACACACAAAGAAAGGTAAATAGCTTGCTGCTTACACTGTATTATTTTTAAGTGAACAATATACAATGGTTATGACAATTTGTTTTAATTTCCCCCCATGTCAGACCCTGCTACACCTATTTTACTTGCAATTGTAGTGCTGACACATGGCAATTTCAGTTCTCCTGGGAAACACTGTTGAGAGCCATTATCGTATCTAACAGTAACACTGGTACACAAAGCCGTGCTACTTACAAGTCTATGAGAAAGTGTGTCAAACATGTTAAACCACAATTGTTCTCTACATCTGCACACACTATTGGAACTCACATGCTCGGATGCTCAATTTAGGATGGGGCTTTGTTACAAGCCACTCACCCCCACAGCATGTTTCCAATACAGTGTCTAGTTACACAGAGTGTGAACTGAAACCATACTGAACATAACCATGGTCCTGATCCACTGGGGTGGATGTCCAGTAATGGGGCACCTGAGGAGGGTGAGAGATCACAGGTGGATTTCTACATGCTCTTCTCCCCACATGGCTGACCCAGGAGGCATCCAATAGATTGTTTGCCTCACAGAGTGCAAATAAAGTAGCCCCCTCAGCTGCTCTGACCAGCACTAGCTGGAACAGCTACCTGGAAACTCCTCTACTGCCCCATGATCATTGGATCATATAGCACACTAGCCACATCCTTTGAATGATTACTATCGTGAGGCACAGAGCTAGCTATGCTGGCTTTCTCCCCACTGATGTAATGGAAATCCCCAGCAACTATGTTAGACCAGCTCTCTGTCCCTTAGCACTCCTGGATTGGCAGAAAGGGGTGGGACCAGAAACCAAGAATTCTATGACTTCTCTCTTATGAACCATTTGTCTTTTCTTACTCCCCCCCTTCTGCCCCCATCCTCCTAGCTAGCCACACAGCAGTGTGGAATGAGATTGGCTTGCCAGATGCTCAGTTGGTATCTGATGAAAATGAATGAAATCTGAATGGAATGCAGAACACAGTGAGGTTTCTTAGACTGTGAAAATGGTGTCTCTGCTAACCATGCTCTGACCCTTCTGTAAAAGAAAAACGTCTACAGAAGTCATCATGGTTTGCAGGAAGTGTTATGTGTCTTAGCAAGGAAGGTAGGACTATTTTGATAAATAAGTTATACATAGAAAACCACTCCTTTTGGGGATGTATTAAATAACTGTATACTTCATTAGCTGTGGAAAAGCATTTACTGGCTTCATTTTTTAGATTAAAGGAGTTGTCACATTAATGTCAAATAAAATAAAATACCCACCCACACAGCCTTAAATACCCTCAGGCCCACTTTTCAGCTACTGATGACATGTGTTTTATATGCATGACTACACCATAGTTAGACTTGTTCTATGCCATAATACATATCAAAGATGTATATCATGAAAAGATAAAGGGGTCTGTGATGTGTATCATTTTCTGCAGAAATACTAAGCCTAAGGGATTAGTTGATGTAAGCTACACAGGATCTCCACATACTGTAGCTGAGTTAGTGAAAAAGCACAGACAAGAGCATCTGATGGGAAATAAAGAAAGTGACTCAACTCTGGTTTGGGGATGGGAGAATTCTGAATTAATCCTTCCTTTGCACCATCTGTATCTGTTCCATATAAAGTATTTTTTCAGAATATAATATATTCATAGAGTTAAAGGTCAGAAGGTATCATTAGATCATCTAGTCTGACCGCCTGTATATCACAGGCCATTAAATTTCACTCCGTTGCCTCCGTATAGAGCCCAATAACATAGGAACTTGCTATAGATCCAGTTTCAGTTCAAACATAAGTCAACAGGTGACACATTTATGTAAATCCAAGCATAGGAGAATGGATTTATAACACTCCCATCAGCTTATGAGATAACCACTCCTAAGGAATCTGGAAGTGTATAAAACACTTATATAAATGAAGTACACCTGTCAAGCGTAGCTTAATGGTCTCTCTGGTGAATTCTAGAAAGCCACCAAAGGTGTGTGATGAAGGTCTTATACTTCCAAAAGGTTGTATTCAAACCTCTCTGACCTATGCTTGGCTGGATAGTTGGTCTCTTACCTCCCACATCACATTCACAGTCATCCACACTTGCCTGCAACTGAGGCCCTCCTAATCTATTCTTCTATACTTTTCTCCAGTGAGTTGGTTCTCTTGTGTAGGATAAGACACCAAAAGTTTATGCTAATTTAGCCCTACACAAAATGTTAAAATCTTCCAAGTCTGCAAAATTGGAGTGGGGAAATCAAAGGAAAATCGGTTCACTGTGGGGTAATTGCTGCTTCTGGTTGAGCCAAAGCTACCACAAGAATGGCCTTTTGTACAGTACTTTCCCCCATCACTTAACTAAACCAAGTTCTACTTCAGCTCAATTTTGGGGCTAAGAGGCTAACCTGTTTGTTGTCCTGAGGTTTTTGCAGGGCTGTGTTTTTGGCAGTCCTGCCATACAAGGGTTAATGGTAGTGAAGCAGAGTTTTACCAAGATTAACAGCTTCATATGAAAATTGCATTTACCCAGTTTTGTCAACTCATGTGAAACAAAACTCAATGGCTTTCCCATAGTGCAGACATTTAATTTTGGAAATATATTAATTTGTTTATTCTGCATAATCATTTGTAAAGAACTGAGGGAACCGTATGCCAATCTTAGTATTGTTGTGCCTCTCCATATAAAAATCACTCTGACTTCCCAACAATAGAAGTACAATCAGAACAATACACTACTATTTACATTAGCATTTGTATAAATCCTTTCCCTGCTACACATCATTTTGATGGATTATTTTAGCTGTTTCACCGGTACTTGCAGAATGTAATCTCTGCCCAGAATGTGAGTGACTTACTTGCTCTTGACTCAATGAGCTGTTCAACCATAGAGCATTGACAACTGCCAGGGTAAAATCCAATATGAATTGACTTGCGAAAGTCAATTAGAATCCCGTGTTTGGTTAGGGATTCTTATGCACACAACATTCAGATACCTAGTCAGTCACATTCTCTCAATGGAAATGTGCATAGGTTTATTTTCACTGGGATTTGTTTATTTATACTTTCACAGAACAAATCCTTCCAGCATTTAATCCATTGTCCTTCTCCAGCACAAAAGGAAGCTTATTTGCACAGCACTGCCATTTTAGCGGGGTAATGAATGCCTGCTTGTAAACAGTTGTATTAAAATATGCAGTAAGTCTACAGTGGCAGAATTCATTGAGTAGGATAAACCTAATCATAGTCCCATTTTCTTCTAACTGATGAAAATAATGAGCACCCAAGAACTGTTTCCTCTGAGCCTGCTTCATACCAGTTCCTGTTGTAGCCCCTCCTTGCAAAACAGTGTGTATGGTTCATCGGTGCACACACAGGGTGGTTAACAATAATGGCCAGTGTGTGTATTGAGTACTGTGGTGGTAAATTGAGGCTTATAGCATACACACTATCCCTACAAGCCATACATTGTAGTAACAGAGAAACAGCAAGAATTAAAAACCAAATACCACACTGTATTTCCTTAGCTGGCAAAAACTAGATAATCTGCTCATTTAAATGTGAATAGTATGAGAAAATAGGAGCCTTTTATTTCCCGGGTTGGGGGTATAACTGGAACTAGAACCCAGACTTTTAGACTTCTGGAGTAGTGCCCTAACACTAGACCACACTACTGCCTCCTCTCAAATCACTCTACGCTTCTTTCCCAATGTTTTCCTCCGAACTCAGGGAGAATTTGCTAGATGCTTTGTAGTTGTTGCTATCTCTCCCCTTGTTTCTTTTTCTTTTGCATTACAAGAGCAGAAATGCCTCTCTCCCCATAATTATCATCAAATAGTATCAGGTTAGTTTTCATCAGTGTTCATTGTTCAGGTAACAAACTTGATTTCGTGCTGCACTATTAAATAGTGGCTCCAGACTCAGACCATCTGTGGGGGACATGCAACATATTTTAAAGCTGCCTAAAAATGAACAAGCCAAAGAGGTGTCTTCTGTTCAGTACTTTAAGACTTTTCATGCCACTGAATGTTATTTACCTGGGTATTTACCGAAAAGTAAAAGTCAGGTAGACCATATGCTGATGCAGATTAATAAGGAGGCTGAACAGCAAAAAATCCAGCTGTGATAGCAGGTGGGTGAACCCCAAAATGGTCATTGTTGACTTAAGTTTAGAAGGGATGAAAAAGGGCAAAGAGGTGGCAGCTGTTTTTTCATTAGTTGTTTTATTGGTAATCGTACACAGATTCTATTTTTCCCCCCTTATCGTTTTGAAAAACAGCTATGGTGTCACCGGGAATTAATTAGCTGGAATGAATTTTGCTGCCCTTACATTTATTAATACATTACACTGTAAGAAATCCCTTTGAAATCAATGGGACTTCTTGCAGAACAGGGTATTTATGTATGTGAGCGAAGGTAGAAGAATTCAGCTTTTATTTACTTTCACTTATTGACTTGAAGACATAAGCAGCTGGTATAGTTCAGAGCAACCACAAGGTTGTTCTAAACTATGCTGATGGTACAGACAGGTGTTGCATTGGCCTCACGATCAGGGAGCCCAAAACAGCTTGTTAAATATGCACACCTCTCATTATGATGCATCTAGAACATATTAGAGACAGCTGAGAATCTAGTCCAAAATGTTGTAGCGAGTATTCTAAGAGGAGCTCAATAAATGATTTCTAGTGTATGAAAATCCAAGACTGCTCTAAATGTGAAAGAAGAATTATCTTCCCTTGCCACAGAGTGCGACTGATTTCAGATGGCCTTCATCACAGTGCACAATCTCTCTTCCATTCTGACTTTGCTGATCATTCTTGTCAATGTCTCTTTTGATTTGGCTTGGCATTGTTCACGGCAGAAGAGTTTTTCTGTGTGCTCACTCAGTCTTTAGTTCAATTCTGTAAATCTTAATATGTAACTCAAGGTGGCTGTATTTGTCTTTCTTTTCTTAGCTGCTTCTTCAGGGGGCTGCAGGATTTCAGTGTAACACTTCAAAAAGGTCCAAAGGTGCAGATGTAATTAAAACCTCTCTTAGCAAATACTGTTTAGCACTTTCTTCTTCTGAGCTCTGATTAGGACATCAGCCATTTTTAAAAAATAGAGTTCTAACTCATGGCAATATTGCAAAAATAATATTATACAGATTCGTTTTTGCCTGCCATTGAGTATTTTTGCCCTCCATTTAGTATTATTATGCTTTGCTGGACTAACGGAAGTGAGCACTTATTTAGCCACACAAATGAGAGATTTTATGTGCTTATTTCCCACATTGGATGCTGCAAAATCCAAATAAAGCACTAAGCAAGTCAGCAGCTATGCATAAACCACGCATTTGACGGTGCCTTCTTTGTACTGGACCAATATCAGCAACAATAAAATCCAGCAGCCAAATCCTGTGATGTAAGCCAATGTTTTTCTCTTTTGAGTTTCCCCCAGGCTATTGTATCAGATGTGGTCAACATGGAATCAATCACATAGGAAGTGGTTTCCATTTTTTTAAGCTGTATCAGATATGTAAGCAACTCAATGTGCTGTTCATAGACAAACTGTTTTGGCTAACAAGAGGTCCAGATGACTGTAGTCAGAAGCAGAATTTCAGTAACATCTTCTAATGAAGATTTTTGTTTGGGAGATACAGCTTTGTATTTCTGTTCAAAAGGTGTGTGTGTTTTTTGGGGGGAAAGATTTAAGTACATGGTACTCTAGTGCAGAGTGGCTTAAAAGCCTTTCTAAAACCTATATGTTTACTTACCTTTTGTACAGTTACAAGTGTGGTGCTGAAATCTCTGTGATCTAAGCTGCTTGGAAAACTAGTTTGGTTTACCTGTATCTCTCTGTGACTCAGAGTAATTGGCATCTTTCAGATGATTTCTGATTGTCCAAAGCTGATGTATAGTGGAGTTTGCTGTTCTCTTCTCCTAGGTTGCAGGAGTTGGAGGGTTGCTTTTCTTTTTTACCCTCATGTGTTTCCTTGTCTTTTGTTATGCTGAAAGTGTCAAAATTGTGGGTCTGGAGTAGCATGGCTTAGTCTTATGTCCTCTGGTAGCTCAGGACAAAGTCAAGTAGTCCTTAAAAAATGTGTTTTTCCTGGGCATTGTTGGCTGCCTCAGCCTGAGAGATGCAGCTGTCTTGGAGAATCATGACTAGAGATGCAGTCTGATGTAGCTGGATACTCTGAATCTGTCAGTTGGGGAACTGTTGTGAGCAAAAAGAAAGAAGGAGTGAAGTTTGAATCATGGAAGCTGGCACAGGAAGTCTCCTTCCAAGCCAGGAACACTGGATACATGAATTGTATAGGTTGAAATAGGTATTATCTTCCCTGATGTACTCACTGTTGTTCCTCTCCCAGGGTTTCAGCAGTGGAAAGTAAATAAAATTATGCATCCCTCCCACTTCTGTCTTGGGAGCTAAAGCACTGTGGGGTCACATTTACATCCTCCCTCTTCGAATATCATTTTGCCAAATGCTTTTTTTCTATATCGTAGAAATGCTTCTGCTGTTATAGATGTGCTGCCAGTTCAAGGCACTCCCAATTGGCATCCCCATGTCCCTTTTCTATGTTCCCCCTCCTCCTCCATATTTAGACTCCCCTGTGACAGACTACATGTGATCACCCTTTATCCCTGTACTGTCAACTTGTTCAGACAACAGGATGATGATGATGATGATGATGCCACCATATGCACATGGGAGGCAGATGTGTCCCACATAGATTTGACCTGTCTGCTCTGCTCACTGAACGCTTCCAATTAAACTTTTTTAAACTAGACTTTCTGACCTGAATGCACAAAAGGAGTTAGGCATCTAGGTCGCGGTTGTAGGTACTTAAGTCTCAGTTTTGGAACCTCTGTGATGCTCAGAACTCCCACTGCGCCTTTTAGGCATCCAAACATAGGTGCCTAAGTTTCAGCCTCTGGGCCTGTTCACTGCTGTCTCACTCTAGGCCAGGGGTGGGCAAACTTTTGGCCCCGAGGGCCATATCTGGGAATAGAAATTGTATGGCAGGCCATGAATGCTCATGAAATTGGGGTTGGGGTGTGGGAGGGGGTGAGGGCTGTGGTTGGGTGTGCGGGCTCCGGGGTGGGGCCAGAAATGAGGAGTTCAGGGTGTGAGAGAGGGCTCCGGACTAGGATGGAGGAGTGGGGTGCGGCTGTGGGGTGCAGGCTATGGAGTGGGGCTGAAGAGTTTGGGGTGTAAGAGGGTGCTCTGGGCTGGGACTGAGGGGTTCGGAGGATGGGAGCGGGATCAGGGCTGGGGCAGGGAGTTGGGGTGCAGGAAGGGGTGCAGGCCCCGGCTGAGGGTGCGGGCTCTGGGGTGGGGTTGGGGATGAGATATTTGGGGTGCAGGAGGGTGCTCCACGCTGGGTTAGAGAGGTTTGGAGGGTGGGAGGGGGATCAGAGCTGGGGCAGGGGGTTGGGGCATGGGGAGAGGCTCAGGGGTGCAGGCTCTGAGCAGGGCTTACTTCAAGCAGCTCCCAGAAGCAGCAGCATGTCCCTGCTCCGGCTCCTACACAGAGGCACGGCCAGGCAGCTCTGCCCCGTCCACGTGCACTGCCCCTGCAGCTCCCATTGGAGCTGCAGAGGGGGCCATTGGAGCAGGGCCATTGGAGTGCATAGGAGCTGGAGCAGGGCCATGCTGCGTGAAGCAGCCCCCGACCCTGAGCCCCAGCTGGAGTGCCAGAGTGGAGCAAGCCCCAGACCCCGCTCCCCAGTGGGAGCTCGTGGGGCCAGCTTAAAATGGTTCCGGCCCACGGGCTGTAGTTTGCCCACCCCTGCTCTAGGGGCCCAGACCTCTATCTCCCTCCTAAGTCCCAGAGTGATTGGCAAACCAGGGGAAGATTGGTGTTTGGCAGCCTAAATTGTATGCTGGGCTTGATCCAGTAGATTGTCTCAGAGGCTGTCTACCGGAATTGTGGTGGTGTCTACCTTACAATTTTAGCCTGGGCTAAAAGTGGGGACTGGATCCATGGGGCTACAGAGTAATTCTCTCTCTGTCTCTCTGGGCCAATGACTGTTTACGCATGTATCCACAGTACAACAGTCATTGGGCCACAGAGAAAAAACTCTGTACTCCAGGGGTTAGGACACCCACCTCACAGGTGGGAGACCCTGAGTCTAGTGCCTCTGCTCCAACCACTCTTCCATTATTAAGTCAAAGTGGAACAGCTTTGACAGGAGAGACTGAGGGAGCCCCATCTCAGAATATACCATAGCTATCTTGGGCAGAGACCTGTGTCTCACTGCTTCCTGACTGCGGGATCTTTAAGGCTGCACAGTTCCCTGTCTAGAGTATGATATCCCCAGCAAGCCAGACCATCTAAAAGACCAGTGTCTGTGCTTTTGTTTCTCTCCAGATGCTATGAGCAGTTTAATTTCTTGCAGTTATAGGTACCACACAGCTCTTTCTAAGCAAGCACATTTATTCTTAAGGTGAAAGCATTACAGAGACAACACATGAAAACAAGAAAAGAACCTATATGCATGCTAATAAGCTTATCAAAGGTCACCACAACTCCAGCCTTGGGCTGTGGTAGGTATCAGTCCTTCAAAATCCACACGTGGGTTTTCCCCAGGGTTACAAGTTCATATCTGTCTCAGATTCAGAACCAGAACCCCAGCTAAACCATTCAGCCATTTCTTCAATAAAAATCGGGACTGTCCCAATATTTAGTTCTTTGCCCGTGTCCTGACCGTTATACGATCAAGATGCCATTTGTCCCGATATTCAGGTGAAGAGGCGGGCGGGGAGGTGAGGTGGGAGGCGGGCAGGCAAGCGGGGTGAAGAGGAGAATGGGGAGGCAAGTGGCAGGTGGGCAAGTGGGAGAGGTGTGAGGAGGCAGGCATGAATCGGGGCAACCGCTCCGGGTCCCACGCTTTGGGGGGTCCCGTAGGCCAGTGCGATTGGCAGGCCTGGTTGGTCCTGGAAGACATAGATGTGGGAACTAGGCAGTGCAAGGGGTGCTGCAGCACATCCGGGTTCCTGGCTGCCACCCCATATGCTCAGGGACTCGGCTGCTGGCCCAGCTGCCGATGCAGAGCAGGACCCCGAGCTGGTGGGGGCTGATTTGTCCCAGGCCCCACAACCACCTGAGGAGGCAGGCGGCGGGCGGACAGCAAGGAGGGGAGTGGCGGTCAGACAGATGGGGGTGTATGCCGGACAGACGGCAAGGAGATTAGCAGGGAGGCAAGCAGTGGGCAGGCAGGTGGATGGCGAGGAGGAGAGTGGTGGCCATGCGGGTGGTCATGGATTACGAGGAGACTAGCAGGGAGTCTGATTTATCCTGGGCCCCGCACCCCCTAGGGACGGTCTCTGCAGCAGTGCAGACCCCTAGTGTAGATGTGCTGCTCCAGTGTAAAGAGTGATGTGCTCTCTTATAGCTTACTCCAATTCGAAACCAACTTACTTAAGCAGTTGGCGTACATTACTTTTGACTACTGGTGCATATACAACTGGCTGAGCTACACTGGTGCAAATATCCCTGGTGTAGACAAGGCTCTGGACTTTTAAATATGCATTTGTATTGCGGCCCACTCTTTCAGAAACCAAAATTATAATAAATGATATTTGTATTGCTGTGTGGTGAATATAAAACTTAGTTTTGGAGTTTTTGTTAGGGGAAATAATTAGCATTGCTTAAAGAGCATGATATGTCGGCGGTATTAGCAAAATAAGTTGTTTATAAAGTTACAGTATTGTATTTTCTCTTTGTCCTTTTGGAGTGAAGGTCATTTTAAATGAAAAGGGGCTTTCTGAGCCAGTAATTGCTCTCTACTGGGACATCTTCTTAAAGGCCTGTTACACAGCCCATTGAAGATAATGGAAAGACTTCCATTGATGGCAGTAGGCTTAGAACAGTGGTTCTCAAACTGTGGGTTGGGACCCCATTTTACTGGGGTTGCCAGGGCCAGCATTAGACTTGCTGAGGCCCGGGGCTGAAGCCTTAGCTCCACATCCAGCCAGAGCAGCGGGGCTTGGGCTTTGACCCCCTCTTCTCCCACCCAGGGTCAGGAAGTAATTTTGTTCTCACAAGGGGGTCACAGTGCAATGACGTTTGAGAACTGCTGGTTTAGAGATTATTATAGATCTCTTGGACAATATTCATACACACATAAGTAAATGTCCCTTTCACCAAACAATTGGCATATTCTAGAATCTTGTACCATAGGTAATGTGTCTTTTGCCAATTATTAAGTGTTTTTGTTTTGTTTTTAAGCAGTAGGGAAAAATCCTAGCTCTAATTAAATCAATATTAAAACTCTCATTGACTTCAGGGGATTTCACCCCAAATGCTGAGTGACTCTTTCAGGACTAAATTGTGTATTTCTTTTGAAAATATGTCCAAACATTAATTCAGGTTAAATGCTTCTTTCCATAGGTAATTGTCCCATTTGGGGAAGAGAGGATCTTGTTCTACAACTGAAATATTCCTTTCTTTTAACAACAACAAAAAAAGCAAATTAGTGTCAAATTGCCAAACGTAGAGTTCTTTATTAGAAGCTAATAATGTGTCCTGTACTCTCACACACATTTATGTATGCTGTGCATATGTGTGGGTACTTAACACATTCACTAATAATTGTCTTCTTCAGGAGTATCACAGGTTAATGTGTTTCTGTCTTTTTTAAACACACACAAAAGCCACCAAGGGTTTTTACAATGGCTAATGCATCTTACTCAAAAACACACTGAGTGTAAAAGAAATGGCCACTTTGCTCTTCAACTAGATAATTTGTCTCTTTCCTTTAAAAACACACACACGGAGAGATCCTGTTGGTTAGGAAGTGCCCTCTCCAGGGGTGGTTCCAAGAGACTAATGTTGCTCTCTCTTTTAAAGACACACACATTAAGAGTCTATATTGACAACAAGTGCCTTCTCCAGTGTTTGAGAGTCAGTCAATATCTTCTGTCTCTAAAATGCGATTTCCACCCCCCCCCCAAAAAACCAAAACCTCTCATGACTCTCACCTCACAGCTTGAATTCACCCTTCAGAAAAGAAGCCTTGATGTTACTTTTATGTTCCTGAGTGCATCTCAAATTGCTATTCCTGTATTTGGGCTTGCAGAGCGTTAAATCGTCATGCTTATAGTTGACTGGAGCGGACACTGGTGGTGAAGATGCAGTTGGAATCAGAAAATACAGATAATACAGCTATTTTTAGTTTAGACCAAGGATTTTTATGTGCCTATTACACAAGCTCCATTTTATTGCATTTATGTTTGCCTTTAAAGCCATCACTGCTACCATGACTGGGAAGCAGAAGCACTGGGTCAAAATATTAAATCATGGTATACAACATGGTCAGACTTCCCAAGAAATAGCAATGCTGCAAGGAGGTGAATAGAGTGACAACATAGGTCTTGTCTATCCCCTGTATGATTCCGTGCCACAACTGCAATCTTATTTTGGTCAATATTTTTAGTGGTATGGTTCCCACATACTTAACTTTCAGGATTCAGATAAAGATTATTTAGATCTGAAAGAACAGAACTGGAGAAGATGTTGCCTCCATGAACTCACTATTGCATTCTGTACATGCTACAGCCAAAATTTCCTGCTTGGTTTATGCTCACTGCAGTGTCTTCTGGATGCGTTAAACTAACCAGCTACTAGAGCTTCCCACATTGGACAGCAATAATAGATTACCCTATCAACCATCATTACCTGACCGATAAAAAGAGAAGTCCATAGTCTTCAACAATTGTTTGGCCAAATATTCATCCATATCCTCAGGGTCAGCAAATTTGGGCTATATTTATATCTAGTAATTTCTAATGTATCCATCACCATGGTATCTAAGTGCTGCTAGAATTATAGGCAATTAGATCAACAAGTGTATTCTCCTGTTTGTCAGAAGGAGAGATGTGCAAAAATCAAAAACCCACTAGCCAATTTCATCCTTATACCAAATAAAAAGCTTGTTTTAGTTGTTCTCAAAAAAATTCCCACAAAAATCAAGTACTAATTTGTTCCCAAAGCTGGGACTGCTTATGTTGAAATACAAGTTATGATTAGTGAATAGCTTTGCATTTTCCCCAAAAGAGAGGAAAATATTGCTGTTGTTTTCCCAAAAAATATTCTGCAGCAGAAGAGGGATAGGAATCTTAAAGGAGAAAGAACAATATAACTCACCAACACATTTACTCTTGCTTTCATCTGGCAAGACTTATGTTGAATAGTCATTGTGGTATAGGTGACACTAAAGAAAGAAGTGGGTTGTAGCCCACGAAAGCTTATGCTCTAATAAATTTGTTAGTCTCTAAGGTGCCACAAGTACTCCTGTTCTTTTTGCGGATACAGACTAACATGGCTGCTACTCTGAAACTAAAGAAAGAATTAATCAGCAACTTGCAAGGTAAGGATGCCCTACTCTCAAGATATGATAAACCAACAAGAGTTTATCTGATACAATGTTTCTTTCTTGTGGTCCATTGTTTTGGTGTGTTGTAATAATTAGCAAACTATTTGAGCTGGGATTTATGAAGTTTAGAAAAGTTTCCATTTTGTTTGGGTAACTTTTCTTAACTTGAAAGACAAGTAACTGATTTCCATTAGTCTAGATCAGTGTTTCCCAAACTGGGGTTCACAAAATGTTACAGGGGGTTCTCGGGAAAAAATTCCCTAGAGGCGGACAGAGCTGTCCATACGGACCCTGGGCCAGCAGCCCGGAGCCTTGGGGACTTCCAAGAGCTAAGCAGATCAAAGCAAGCATATCTATCACACTGAGGAGATTTAAACTTCAAGACTCCTTTTACGAAATAGGAAGGGAGGTGGATATTTTTTGCTGTTTTTAACATTAAACAGGCTGCTAGTGTTGTAAAATGCATTGGTTGCCTGGACTGCTCAATACCTAAACGCTTGTGTAGGAGGAACTCTTTGAGTTGGCTTCTTAAATACCTTCATGCTGTTTCACATCTGATACTCCTTGATGAAAATAAGGAGCCAGAGGTGCCAGTATGGGGGGGCGACGAGGGTCACATGCCACCCCCACTTTGGCGCCACCCTCCCCTGTGGGTCCCTCCCCTTTTTTTTCCAGCGGCCCCATGTCCCCCCTTTTCCGGTGGTGCCCCCTGAGGCCCCGGGGTGCGCAGGGGCTTTGTCCCCACACCCTTTTTTTCTATTGGCGCCTCTGATAGGAGCCTTGTCTTATAACAGGCTTAATCAAAAGTGAGACAAACTACAAACATGAGATCTTGGAAGAGTGTTGCTGTTTTCATACAGTAATAAAAATACTGTAATGATAAATAATAATAAATAGTGTGTAATAGGCATGTCATAAAAACAAATTTTATATTTCCAAGATCACTGCTTTTATCATTTATGCTGAGGTAAGGAAGAAAATCCCTGGAAATATTCATTTTTAGGCAGGGGTTCACAAGACTTGACATTTTAGTAAAAGGGGTTCACGGGTTGTTAAAGTTTGGGAACCACTGGTCTAGATAATACTTAGTCCTGCCATGAGTGCAGGGGACTGGACTAGATGATCTATGGTTAACTGCTGAACTCTTAATAACTCTTACTTCATATACAAAGGATGACAGATACATGGAAGCTATATTTAACTATCTGAGCATGTGATAAAATTAATTTTCTATGTTATCAGACTATAACATGGTAGAATTAATTTATCATATCATTAATGATGGAATATGAAATATGACAGTAGTAGGCTTGAAAGCATACAAAAATAGATTAGGGAACTAACAACCTGGCAAATTCTCTTAAAGAATTTTCTTAAGTTATAAAAAACACTGTTTGCTAAAAATATACTGCACCATATACTTATTTGAACTGCTGTCATTTCAAATCTATCAAGATGGTATTTTAAAACATTTTGGGGAAAAATGCCATTGTGCTTTAAGAACTTGCAGTTTCAAGCTTCCATTCAGAAAGGACTGAATTAAAAATACAGATTTATACTGGGACTGACAGTTAAAAATATTGATTTAGACTAGAAACCCTAATAGACTATTAGCTATAATCTATGAAGGGCATGGACTAACCAATCTGGATAAAATAAAAAATACCCAATCAGTCACTGCCATCCACCCTAACCTTTCCCCATTGTTCAGAATAAGCTGAAAACAAATCTATTTCTCTCCATGTGACCTAACTATTTATACTACACTCTCACCATAGCAAAGTTTTGAATTGTCATCATGCATGTTTTTTGGCTTTCATTTTTTTTGGGGGGGGTTGGTAATTGCTGAAAATACCTTTAAACAGTATGAGATTTTCAAATCCAATTTTGCAGATTCATAAGGTCTGGATAGTTAAGATAAGTAATAATCAGACATCCAAACTAGGCCTGAACTCCGACAATCCCTCATCTACACTGTAGTAGCAAGCACAAAAATACATTTCCCCATGCTGAGATATGGCAGGGGACATATGGATGGTAATGGATCCAAAAGCAAGCATTCTAATCAAAAATTCAATTTCAGCAGGACTAATTGTTTTCTTCAAACATCAGCAATAGCCAGTCCAATGATTTTTAATTGTTAGCCATTGTTTTCAAATGGTTACCCACAGCCAGTTGCACTGACAGATGGCTGTTGGCTGCACTACTGTACCCTGAGCTTTTTCCAAGCTCTAGTCCATGGGAATTGGGGCATAAATAAATGCCACTGTGTATTGAAAGAAATTTACAATAAAAGAAAAATTATCACAGATGCAGGTACATGCATGTATAGTGCACCAACACCATGCATAACATCACCATTGGCGGTAAATCCCTGTGTATAAAGAGTAGTTGGCCCCCAAAGATATACAATATTGGAATGTTTTATTTCATCACAATGTGCTACAGACATGCATTCTGTGAGAGGTACTACATTGCTGTTATGACTAATATGTTCAGTAAACGTTTATAGATTAAATCCAATCTTGTTGGGAACCTTAGCTCCATCTGAAAGCAGGGTGAATGGTAGGTTTAAATACAAAAGAAGCAATGTGGACAAACTGTATGTCAGCAAGGGGGAATAAAATTATATGGTAATAAGATATCAAAAAATCATAGATGTATATCTCAGTAAACTGTTTAACAGGGCTGTTAACAATTAATTTTACAGTTTGACCTAACAGCAAGTCAAAAGAGCTAAAAATGAAATCAGTCTATTAAAATGCTTGGCACACATTCAACCTGGGTTAGAAAATGTTGTTGTTGTTACAGGTGCATGACATTAAAACTACTTTGACTAAACTCTGAGAAATGTCAGTCTTATAATTTCCAAACTAGGATTTTTATGAAATAAACTTGATTTCCCAAGTCTTCTGAAGCTGAAATGTTGAATTGGCTGCAGCGCTAAGTTTTAGATAGACTGATTTTACACTCTTATTAGAGGAGATAAAAATGATACAGTTGACTGAATTGGGCCAATCAAGACACTGATTGTTTTCACAACTGAGAGACACTTCCTAATGATTAGCTCAATTAATATTGAGAACTATATTGATCATCACTCAATGGCTATCAGGGAAGAAAACAAGAAAAGCCTGTAGTATGAATCAACATACATCAACATTATTGCTCCCATTCCTAGGGAAAAGAGGAGATCATTTAAAGTCAGGGGTGTTCTGATTAATTCTAAAAGTCAAACATTTAGCTTAGTTGCTGGTATGTTTGCTTTGTAAGTGAATTATATTTTCATTTTAATAAATGAAGTTCAGCATTACCATGTAACTAAAATTAACAATGGAAAGGCTGCCTGTTGATGAATATTAGAACCTGATCTAATGATATGAGACTCTTTCCCCATTTTCCCTACTTTAAAGCCCCATTTCCAAAAGCACTTAGCCAAGCATTTAACTTTCAGTATCTGAGTGGTCCCACTAACTTCAGGTACGCTACCAGTTTCTTAGCGAATGGCCAAGATATGGGGAAACAAAAGAGGAAAGAAGGGGGGGGGGGATGTAACTTAAATGGGATTATTCACAGTCTTAAAGGTAAGTTCTACTCAATGCTTTACTTGCTCACAGCTATAAAGCAGGAGAAATTGTAGTAAATGGGATTACTCACATGCCTAAAGTCCATTGACAATGAGCATAGTATTCCTACTTCCTGCCAACATAAAAGCTATAGGCAAATCTGCTCTTCATTTTATCCAGTAACTCTATTATTTTACTGTATCCAGCTTTTAAAATATGTTCTCCGTTATCAGTGTTCCCTTTTCTGCAGGCAGTAATCACATGTTGGGTGTCATAACATTATATACTGCCACTGACTTTTGATTTAAATGATAGATGGATCTAAAACAATAATCTGTAGTTACAGTCCCTAGTAACTACTTGTCTTTTTTCCCTTTGATTCATGTATTTCTTCAGATACCAATCTATAATCAAGGAAGGCTCTTGCAAAAGCATGGCAGTGTATGGCATTTCCCAGTTCCCTCTTGCAGAAAAGAATTCTGGGAAGCTTCCTGGGCTGTATATGTAAGGCAGTGTTTAATTATAGTTTCAGTATGAGAGGAGCGCTCCCTGTAGATTACCAATATAAAGTTATTACTAGTATAAAGTTGTGCCCTGATCGTGAATGGCCCAATCGACTTCAATGGGACGTGCCTAAAGTTAAGCCCAAATGCATGCATTTGCTGGTTTTGTAACTTGTTTTGGAGCTGTATATTAAGAATTTGTAGCAGAACTTCCACACCAAATCTCGAAGGTTACGGTTCAATATGCTTTTTTAAAGTGTGTGTGTTTTTCCCCATTATGCCACAATCCCTATAAGTATTTGCCATAATATATAACATGACATTTGATTATCTAACTCTCCTAGCACAGTTGTAAGTCTTAACAACTCCAAGCCTTTTATAATAAAAACTAAGTGATATCTGTCTCTGACCCAGTCTGTGTCTGCTTTAGACTACTACACTATTTATGTGCACTTCTTTAGTCAGTCTTCGGTACAGGAGAAAATAAATATATCACTGAAAGGCATGATTGACACTAAAGTAAAAACAGCCTTTTATAAACAGCACAAAGCAAGTGTTACAAGGCCAAAAAGTACAGTTGTAATCTGTGGTTGTGTCTAGTTGCTAGAAGCTATTACCCAGTTAGCACTTATTTATTCTTGGGTGGAAACACAGAGTGAAATGAATGGCATCACCAATAGATGGGACCTCTAAAACATAATGTCTTTTATAAATAGCTCCAAACAAAACAGATCCTTCCAATTGCCACTTGCATTAATGGTTTTCCAGTTTGCAGGAAACAAAAACAACCCAATCTGAATGAGGTGGTTGGTTTTTTTTTTTTTTTTGTGACTTAAAAAATAACACTTAGGAGTTTGATGACCTCAAGTGCAATCAAGAAGAGTATTTGTCATTGACTTTGATGGGAACAGAATCAGGCCTTTAATGTTTTCCACAATGGCTCTTATAAACAAAACATTTAATTTTTAAGCATTACTTTTGGAAAATAGCCCCAAATTGACAGCAGCTGGCATATTGCTCCAATGAAAATGCAAGCATGTACTTTGGACTTTTCCTTTCCAGCTAGTCTAGGATTATCCCTACATCAAACTGACTCTGCAACTATACACGCTTGACTCATGGTGATTTATTTGTTCACTTATTTTTGCACTCTACAGTGCAAAAAAATACATTTTAAAATACTGCTGTGTCATCTGAGAAAATTTAATTGCTCATATTTCCATTTTATATGATATACCGATCTCTGATTTGCTTTTACCCCAGCTTTTGAGCTCTTAATGACAGATTTCACTATGATCACATTGATATTGACTGTAAGGAGCTATTACTTTATTTCCCCCCCCAACTGTAAACCTATTTTCAGACACTGACTCCTCTCTACTCAGTAGAGTTACTCTTTAAAATATTTCTTCCAGCCTGACAGACAATTAGTACATCATGGTTGGGTTTTTTTTTTTTGTAAACTAAGAACATATGTTGTTTATCATAATCATTTTCATTGTGTGGGAGGCCATCTCCTTTCAAATCTGCCCAAAGACACTTTGTTCTATCTTGAGCTGCCCTCTTTGCTTTACTCTACATTTTATTGCCTTGGTCTCAAGATTTAAAAGATTCGTTAAGTTTGAAAGTGCGAAAAGCCTCCCTTTTTGCCCTATTGATTTTATTTTTCCTTAACCACTTGAACTAAAGTGTACAGTAGAAAAGTTTTCCTTGCTGAAATTGTGATTCGGTCATTTTTGTTTGTGATGATTTTTATAATGTAACCATGGGATTTAAATAAACCCAGCAAAATTAAAGCAGTCATTTTTTTCTTCATGAGACAAGGACATTTTTAAGAACATTTATAATAAAATGTTCCATATCTTACAAAACTGATGAAAGTACAGATGGCATCATGCACTAGCAAAGAGAAATAACAGGGTGACTACAGTAAACCAAATTTATAGACTAAGGTCCTAATCCTGCCTGCACAATTGCTCTTTCAGTACCTCTGGTTCATTGGAAATCCATGTGGGTACAGGGATTCACCCACATGGAATAATTTGCAGGAGCAGGGCCTGTGTGGCAAAACTTCCAATTAATTTCAATAGATGCCAAATCTAGATATTCTGTACCAATATTTTCTACTGGTTGGAGCAGCATATCAAATGAGTAGAAGAACTGCGCTTGTGCCCAGTCCTTGCAGGGAATTCAGTCTGGGGTATTGTACTCTTCCCTCTATTCCGTTGGTGCAGAAACCAGCCTCCATCTACCTCACTGCAGTTTCCCCCAATATATTTAATGTCCCTCATGCTATGAAATGAAAGGCAAATTGTTGAAGCTTTTCTTTCTGGTATTATGTTATTTAGCACTGAATAAGCCCTGTTTTATCAACTTTATTTGCTAGTTTACTGTTTGCTTTTACAGATATCTGATTGGGCTATGATAATACTGGGATTTGAGCTTCAGACTTGCTTTTCTCTAGTCAGCTGACCACAAACCTGGTGAAAAGACTGGAGGGCGCAGGTTCTTGTGCTGCTTCTTGAGCCAAACCTCTCAACCTTCATATCTGCTAATGGCTTACATAAGAAGCTGAAAATGTATCACACGCATTCACGATGTGGAACACCTGTTTTGTTGTACATCATAAGTGACAAATTGTTCTTAATCATAAACATCTGTTTTAAATAACGGTAACTTTTTCTTTTTTCAAAAGAAAACTGGACAAAACAAACTCTATCAGAAGCAACCATAAAGACACCCTGTATATGTCAGTTGCAATATTTGAATGCAGGACCCCATCTCTGTCCCACAGATCTCTACCATTTGAGCCAAAAGAGTTGCTCTGGACCAACCACTGGTGGGAAACATGCCAGACATGACACACACATTGCCAGCAGGTTACACAAATATTTGCTAGACATGAATTAAAGATTGGAAACCAGAAATCCTGGATTCTATTGCTGGGTTAAATGATGGAGTTGTGATGTGGGCTAATATCCACCTAAGGCTTATACTACTGTATTTATTTCATTTGGGATTTATAATAGGATGTATTTTTAGACGTATGCCTGAAGAAATACTGGACTAGTGCATTAACCCTCTGCACTAAGCAGTCCCCTCATAAGAGGCATTGCTAATGCTTTCACAGTTTAATATATTGACCATTACTATTATTTAGTCATTATCATTAAGTGAATGGAGGCTCCCTTCTGCTGTTGTCTGAACCTAATGTTGCTAATTTAGCTAAAACAGTACTTCTGGCCAAAATGTTAACGAATGGTGCACTAAAGTTAGTTTAATCATCAATTAAGCTTGGAAAATTGAAACATCCTACAGACAGTCATGCAGGTGCTTATGGTTGAATGTGATTAACTTAGTTTAAAGACACTTCTCTTCATTCATATGCAAAAACAGGGCTATTCTCCACTTTGTGTGGGTATCACTAAATGATGCATAAACTTAATGTTATCCTGCCTAAAACAGCTGAGCACACTGAATAATGTGAGGGAATTATTGCCTTACAAATATGGCCACAATTTTATAGTGTCTATTACAGCTGTTGGCAACAAGGTCACGTGATATCAAGTTTTTAGTATTAAAGTTTAACAAAGAAGGTTAATGGGTGATCTTGATTACAGCCTATAAGTATCAACGTGAGGAACAAATATTTAATAAAGGGCTCTTCAATCTAGCAGAGAAAGGTGGAACGCAAACCAGTGGCTGGAAATGGTTATGGGGTGATTTGATTACAGTCTATAAGTATCTATATGGGGAACAAATATTTAATAATGGGATCTTGAAGCTAGCAGAGAAAGGTATAACACAATCCAGTGGCTGGAAGTTGAAGCTAGACAAATTCAGAAGGGAAATAAAATGTAAACTTTTAAGTGAGAGTAACCATTGGAACAACTTACCTAGGCTTGCGGCGGATTCTCCATCACTGACCATTTTAAAATCAAGATTAGATTTTTTTTTTCTAAAAGCTCTGCTCTCGGGATTATTTTGGGGTGTTCTAAGGCCTGTGTTATACAGGAGGTCAGACTAAATGATCACAATGGTCTCTTCTAGTCTTGGAATCTGTGAGTCATACTGATTGATCTCAGATGCCTTCTTATTGAAACTTTATATATATATATATAAAACTGGAAAGGTGATGAACATGCATGTCAGCCTGTGTTTCTTCAACTACTCCCATTAGCTAGGAACTATGAAGGAGAAAGAAGTCCTTCAGAAATGTAAAGCATTTTTTCCTCTCTATTAGGGTTATATCACATTTAGTTCTCATGCTGCTTTTCCAAACTTTGAAAAAAGTCAGGAAATGAATTTCTAACATGATACTCTACATTTAAATGTAAAAGGTCATTTATCTTTTATCTCACAGTAAGTGAAAATTTATTCACATGTCAAATCTTTCATGTCAGGGAGAATCCAGATTGTAGGCGCTAAAGCTTTTCATGTCATATTTCTAATTAGGTCTGTGACTCATTCTCATGAATAATATATCAAGCCGCATATTAGCATCTAATCCAGCTAACTCATCAATTTACAGTAACCCTTGGCTGCAGCAACTATAATAAAAATGTCAAAGAGGCTGCAGTATTTTTCCAACAGCTGTTAGAAGTTCTGTATTGTCTCTGGATACTGAACTTCAAAGCAATTTATCAGGATTAAAGCAAACACAGTGGGTATTTTGGGGTTGAATAGATTTGACTGAATCCATTACACTGAATTACAGTGAAGGACTTTTGGGTCTAATTACAAAATTTTATACCTGTATTGATGGAAGCTATTTTCCTCTTCAATGTGGAATGAAGGCTCCCCCCCCCACCCCCAAGTGCTGTCACCTTCTCAGAAGCATAACTTGAAGATAGTATATATTGTATCTGCAAGAAACTGTAGTACACTTTATACGTGCAACTGCCACACACAAATGGGGCCAGCTAATGGATTATTCCAAAGGTCTTAACCTACTCACATATTTCATTTGTGTACCCTATGATGGACTCTGACCTTAATTTTACAGAATATTTTTGCAGTACTCTTCCCCGCTCTGGATGTGACTGGTGTTGTGGATGTAGCTGGCATTTTGTTTGTGATCACACTGACAAACAGTCAAACAGTTTCACTCCATCATGTGGTGATCATCACCAATTAGTTTATTTGACAGCTATAATTTCCCAGTGCACCATCACTATTATAACTGTAAATTATCTTTGAAAGTGTCCTTAAAATGTCTCCTTTAACCACTGTTGTCTGTTTTCCATCATCTAGTTCACCAGAGGTCAATAGCTCTGACATACGTTTCCCTCTTGTTTATTGTTTTATTTTTTAGATGAGTGATAGATCTCCTTTCCACTCACAGCCCCCAGAAGAATCAGTCTTTGTGTGAGGCTCCAAGCAGTGGCTGATAAGTGTGGGGACGAGGGAGAGAGATGGAATTTAACAAGCTTTGTCCAGCTTTTCTGCCTTTCCAAATGCTATTGTTGCATTGCCACATCTGCTGAGTTCTGCGAAGAGAAAGGGAATCTATGAAAGTGATGTGGCTCAGCTGCAGTCTATGTCAGACTTCATGAGAATAATCAGCATTGAAAAAAGACATTATATACCTGTTCTTTTTTTGAATGTGTATTTGCACTCCAACCCACTTCTTCCTCTCTCCTTTCAAATGAGCAATTATAAATCTAGTATTTTAATTATAGAAAGATTTGTAGGGTACAGAATACATTTCTGACATATATTAATGAAAATCAGATTAACATATGGAAATTACAACAAATTAAGAGCCAGATTTTCAAAAGAATCAAGCTCCCATTTAGGCACCTAAATAAAATGTCCAAATTCTCAAAAATACTTATTATTCACCATATACATAAGAGTTAGCAGGAATCCCCTTATTGTAGTGGGATGTGAGAAATCCAGTTAATAACATTTCACAATATCTTTCCTTAGGTATTTTAAATGGAAACATAATTGGCCTACAAATTAGATTTCACAGATTTTATAATAAGAATACTCAATAGGCACTGAGTAAAATTTTCCAAAGCACCAAAGTGTCTTAGGAGCCTACATTGTATTGAATGTCAATGGAAGGTAAGCTTCTATGTCACCTAAGTGCTTTAGCTATTAAGTTTCTATCCAGTTGAAAATGCATAAAACTATTTTGGTGGGAAAAATAGGGGCAATGCAAGTTTTTTGGTTGTTACAAATCAATAATGAGTGCGTGTTGGTGGTAGTCCTTTCAAAGGTTCTGTGACAGACAAGGCCTGTGGCTTATGATATTTTCTCCACATCTGAAGGCCTTCCATTCAGTGTGGCCCTCAAGGCACACTAAAACTGGAACAGTAGTAAGTGAAATGTCATTAGGTATTCTCCAAGAAACTCCAAAAAGAAACCGTAGAGTTTTCTATTTTATATTGCATAGGGGGAAAGGAATAATAAAGTAAATGCCATGGATTTATATGCCCAAGAACGGAGCATGAAACTACAGAGTTAAGATACAGCACTTTCAAATGACTAACCTGTGCTTGGCAAAAGCATCAAGTAATAGATACATCGACAGAGCAATGTCAGTAACAAATTAAACATGCCGATCTCCTCTTGGGTGGTTCCCTGCATAAACTACTGAATAGCAAACACCGATAAGAGGAATGTGTCCTAAGTCGCACCCCTCTCAGAGATTTAGGTACGGATCTCCTCTTGGGCTCCACAGCTGGGAACCCTCTCCTGGAGTCAGGCACCTGTGTGGTTTCCTTAACTACTAGACTATAGAGTCATTCTCACTTTTCTTGCTGGGCCAATGAATACTTCATGTACATTGGAACAGATTTGATAGGAGATATTGACAGAGACCCACATAAGACTATCCCTTAGGACAGTAGTTAAAACGCGTCTCTGAGAGGTGGGAGAGCCCTCTTAACATCTTTTCCTCATCAGGCAGAGGGGAGAATTGAACCATAGTCTCCCATCCCAGGCGAGTTCCCTAACCACTGGGCTAAAGGTTAACAGGGAGGCCATCACATCCTGTCTCTGATATTTTGTGTTCTTGGAGCATGTCTACCAGACTAGACTGATGGGGCTCCATCTATCTTCATCTGGTCTCTCTGGGGCTTAGGCATGAGATAGGATCTGGGAGTCTGCCTGATGCAGCAGTGCACATGCTCAGAGGCAGAAACTTAGTACCTAGGGGACTTTTACAGGAAAAATGTAGGTATCTAGTGAGTTCAGGTGCCTACAAGGTTACATGGAAGTTGAGAGGGGTTTTGTTGATCACAGTGGCACTTAAATCTAGGCTTGAGGGGTGGGATATACATTGTGATGCTCAGGGTTGGAATGCTTATCCTTTTAGCACCTAGAAAGTCATAGGAATAATACTGCGATCCACAAGGCCAAGTTATATGCCTAGGCTCTCTGTAGAATGAATGGGGAGAGACAGGCACCTAAGAATACAATCCACAAAGCCAGCGTGGTAGGCAGGGAGCTGCTGACAACAGGGGTACATGCTAAGCGTCTTTTGTTTCTAAGATAGGCATCAAAGGCTGGGTTGCAGGGAGGCGCCTATTTCTGTTTAGCCATCCATGACCCTGAACCAAATGCCTGGACTCAGGTGGCTTAGGTGCCTAAAGTGTTACTTGCAGGAATGAGTTAGGTGCCTGCCTTCCTCCACATGGAACAGCTAAAGGAGGAGAAGGCAGTGCCCACCTTACAACTTTTAGTTTAGTGGTTAGAGCACTCTTCTGGTATATGGGAGACCTAAATTCAATTCCTCCCACCACCAGAGGGGAGAAACGATTTGAACAGGGGTCTCCAACTTTTCAGGAGCGTGCTCTAAGCACTGGACTATAAGACAATCTGCTGCAGGAGTCCTTCTGTCTCTTCTGTTGAAGCTGTTCCACTGTGGTTAAATAATGAAAGAGTGGTTGGAGCAGGAGGACTGGACCACAGCATTGGGGAGACCCTGAGTCCAATCCCTCTGCTCCAATCACTCTTTCATTAATTGAAAACTTAGGTGCTGCATGAGTTTAGGTGCCTACAGGATTTGGCAGGAGTTTTGTGGATCAGAGTGCAGCAAAAACAGAGACTCAGGCTGTCCTGCTTCGAACAGGTGCCATAACTTGTGAGCTGAGGCAGGGGTTCAGAGATTCTATGCTCAAAAGGGATAATTGTGATAATCTAATCTGACCTCATATAATTCCTCCTTCTTCTTTGTCAATGCTTAGGTGACTGGTCAGCCGTTGTGATCGTTCACCATTTGGTTGTTCCTGTGCTGGCGCAAGGGCTTGACAGGCCAAAAGTCCAATGTCAGAACAGACTTAGTGCACCCATGTAATAGGGGTCTGCCTCTTGGCTGCCTCCTCTCTTCAGTTGGTGGAATTTTATTCCAGATGTTACAAGCCACCTGGAGAATGGCATTTGCAAGAACGTCTTGCGGCATTCTGGCGGCATATCTGAAAAGCGTAAGATGCTGGCTGTGGATAATGGCCCCAGGAGACTGTAGTGACCGTAAATGTCTCCATTATGAATGAAGTTGGTCTACTTAGTGCTCAATATACAACGTTGGAATTTTGTGTGGAAAGCCTCCAGCTTTGCCCAGTCTGAATGCTATGGTGTCCATGTTTCACAACTGTACAGCAGTACGGAGAGGATACAGCTCGAATAGATCCTGAACTTGGTTTTCACGCTGAGATTATATTGATTCCATATTTGTCACAAATGACCCATGGCAAATGTTGTGATGCCAATCTGGTGAAGAACCTCTGTATGAGAGTTGGAGGAACTGTATAGAATCCAAATAGCAAAAGCTGGAGACTACTTCAACCAGGCCACCTTTGGAACCTTACCAACCACCTGGAAGGACGGTATTGTGATCTCACTTTATAAGGGCAAGGGACCATGAAGCAAATCTAAGAGCTACAAGCCGATCACCTTGCTGTCCATACCAGGGAAGGTATTTGCACATGTTCTGCTGGCGCATTTGGATTCCCTGCTACATCGGAAGCATCACCCCCAACAGTCAGGCTTTACAAGGAACAGGCCCTCCGCTTGTTGTTGGAGATACACCATGAGTTCAAGAAGCCCCTGAATATAGCATATGTCAATTTTAAGGATGTGTTTGATTCACTTGACTGAGTTGCACTATGGAAGGCCTTAAAGGGTATAGGTGTCCCAACCACTCTGCTGGACTTGATTAGTGAGCTGCATAATAGAACCATCTGGGGAATTGGATGTCAGCACCTTTTAAATCAGTATCTGGAGTCAGGCAGGGTTGTGTCTTGGCCCTGCACTCTTTTGTCAGGCAATGGATTTCATAATGCAGCATTCCATCAGGTCCATAAGCATTAAGATCTGACCTTAACTATGCTGATGACGTTCTTCTAGTACAGAGCCCCGACGGGTTTTGCGAGGCACTCCAGCAAATGGAGCAGGAGTCGGCCAACATCAGCCTCCATGTTTCATGGTCAAAAACAAAGCTGCAAAACCTAGGATCAGGTCCATCCATGACACCAATCTCTTTGAATAATGAAACTGTTGAAGTAGTATAATTCCTAGAGCATATATTTTAGAAAAATGTCTAATCTTGATTTTAAAATTGTTGGTAAAAGAGAATCCACCACGACCTTGGGTAAATTGTTCGAATGGTTAATTACTCCCATCATTAAAAATTTATGCTGTTCAAAATTTAATATCAAGTCTGAATGTATCTAGCTATAACTTCCAGCCACTGGATTGTGTTATACCTTTCTCTGCTAGATTGAAGAGACCATTATTAAATATCAGAGGGGTAGCCATGTTAGTCTGGATCTGTAAAAAGTGACAAAGAGTCCTATGGCACTTTATAGACTAGCAGACGCATCTGACGAAGTGGGTATTCACCCATGAAAGCTTATGCTCCCATACGTCTGTTAGTCTATAAGGTGCCACAGGACTCTTTGTCATTATTAAATAGTTGTTCCTCATGCAGATACTTAGACAATTCACCCCACAACCTTCTCTTTGTTAGGCTCAAGGAGCTCAATCTATTTATCCTATCACTATAAGGCATGTTTTCTAATCCTTTAATCGTTCTCGTGGCTCATCTCTGAACCCTCTCCAATTTATCAACACGCATTGTGAGCACCAGAACTGCATATAGTATTCCAGCAGCAGTTGCATCTGTACCAAATACAGAGTTAAAATCACCTCTCTGCTCCTACTTAAGATTCCCCTGTTTATGCATCCCAGGATCTCATTAGGTCTTCACGGAGTGCCTGCAGTGCCACTCTTGGCCCAGCAGGGGTGCTACAGAACAGCCACACATGTAACAGGCTGTTAAAAATAAAAATTGAGAAGCACTTATAAATGACTGGTAGGAGACAAAATAGCCACCCAATTCACTATGAAGCCATTAATGTGCATAGTGTACCTAGAAGTTACAAAAATCATTCCAAAATGAGAACATATGTCAAGAAATAGATACCTTAAACTTACTGATCATTATCTTTACTTTAAAGTGAAATGGATAATGATAAGAAAAGGTCAAACAGGTCAAACATTGAAAATATTCTTCTTACCAAGAAGAATGCAAATAATTGTTTTGAGGAGAGCAAAACAAGCACTCTCAGAGAAGGGGGGGGGGGGAACTGTACCTAAGATGTGATTTACGTTTTTTTGTAAAGCTGGAATGAAATAACACAAAAAGGCGAAGTGAGCTGATGTACAAAATTGGAGATTATTGCAAAAAGAATTGCTAATTAAATATAAGAAAGTAGCCTTAACAAAGGAGGAAAAATTAGCTGTCATTAATGCATTTAAAAGAAATAGAGCTAAAACTAAATATGATAATTTAAGAGATTGACATCAGTAATCAGTATCTGCTGAGTGATGCTTTTCAAAAGAATATTGAACCGGCCAAGATCAAAGTTACTTGCACATGCAGAATTTCCAAATGAAAACTATATGAGAATGTAGGACTGATATAGACTTAAAACATTTCAGAAGGTATTCATTATCTGAAAATAACAAAATAGCCAACATTGATCAGACCTCCGAAAAAGTGGAAGTAATCAAGGCTACGACCAAGTAGGTACACTTGATCTGCTGAAAGTCAGAGACTAAAAGAGATCGCACAGTAATTTGAAAGCCGAGTCATCATTCTGATAATTTATTCTCCCTTGAGAAGGACAGAGGGCCTAAGAACTGAGGATAAGAAGGCCAGGCACCCAATTTAATTTGACATTCTTTCGGGAGATTGGGTTAGAATATTATTTCCCCCAACTGAATGAACAAACAGGGTACCCACCAAAATTCCTGTTTGCCTAGTCATAATCTCAGTTGAGCTGACACCCCTGTCATTTTAATTATGAGAAGGATAGAAGGGTGTTTTCAGTAATAGGTACTTGCCATTAGAAGTCACTTTCTGCAGCAGTTTGACAGAACCTCTATTTGTTGACCATCAGAAGATGATGCTTAAAGGTCATTGTTCTTCCAGGTCTTGGGTAGAAGGAGACAGAGAAATGAGTAGTTGCGAGAAAGCACTGGAAGAGTCACTTTTAAAAAGCCTGGGATCATTTTATGTTTACAATATATGTGCACGCACTCAGGGAAAGGCACATTCTTTAAAAAAATCTACATAAATGGCTAGATAACCGTGATTATGCTACAGGAAAAAAAAAATCTTTCCAAAATCAGCTTTCTGCCTGAAGGCAAACTTGTCTAAAACAATTATACTTTTGCAATCCATGTAATTAATATTAAATATTTGCTAGTGGTTCAAAGTTAAGCTTTTTATTTAGGAATGATCTGAATAGAACACCTCTACCCCGATATAACGCTGTCCTGGGGAGCCAAAAAATCTTACCGCGTTATAGGTGAAACCGCTTTATATCAAACTTGCTTTGATCCGCCGGAGTGCGCAGACCCACCCCCCTGGAGCGCTGCCTTACCGCGTTATATCCGAATTCATGTTATATTGGGCCGCGTTATATCGGGGTAGAGGTGTATTTGAAACCTCATTGCTACCAAGGAAAAGGCAAAATAGTTGACCATATCTCATATGGGGTGCACCTTTATTTCAGAGGTTACATATAGTACTTTGCTCAAGATTACTGCCTTTTCTGAGCTGGAGAGTATAATGCAGCACATTTCCCTTTGCTGCTGTTACACTCTTTTGCAATGCAAGACTTGCAAATCTACAGCATATGGCTCTGCTATATTGGCCTATAAAAAAGGAAATAACTGCATATGACTTTTATTTGGATGGTGAATGCTGGGGAAAAAAACAGAGTCCCAGGAGATCTTCTCAAACTAAAAAGCCAAGGTGTTTGATGTGGTGTCAAGGACTGTTGAAATATGTAATTCATTCCATCTGCTCTCCTCAGCACAGGAGAACTGCACATCAGTGCCAGCTGCCTGTGTCTAAAACTGAAAGAGGAGAAACCTTGGCACTCATGTTATAGACTATCATACTGGTAGAGTGTGACAAGCCTCAAGTTCCACATTTTCTTAAGCAATGTCTCCTTGTTAACAAGATGGCCCAAATTCAGAGGTAAGGGAGTTACAGGGATAATCTACTGGTGCAGCTGACACTTTTCTTCAATGTATGTTGCATCAACTCAAGCTCCTATGGACTTCATTAGATTGACTTACTTACACCTACCTTCACATCCACTTACAAATATGCAACTCAGACCCAACATACGTCACCATTTCAGCCCAAATTAGAGTCAAAGTGAATCTAAGAGAAAATAAATTGGTGTATCTCCTACATCAATAGACCAAAAAAGAGGAATCTAACAAGATAACGACTGACCAGAGCATACAAAAATGTATAAATTGAAGTAATTTGTGCTTTATTTTTACGTATTATGAGAACTTGTCAGAAATTTTCTGACAAAAAGCTTTTCTATCAGAAAATGCTGATTTATCAAAAGAGGAATATTTTGTGGAGCTCACCTGTGACAAAAATGCATTTTGAAATAAAAATTGGAAAAAAGCATTTGAATAAGATTGAAACATTCCATTTAGATGTTTTCAGAATGGACCATTTTGATTTTCCATTTCAAAACCATTTTTTCTTTGAACTGTTTTTATTTTATACTATAAAATATAAAATTAATATCAAAAGTCAAAATCAGAATGGAATGTTAAATTGGCTTGAAATGATTTCCCCTAGAATTTCAGTTTGCTGAAAAATTCTATTTTGATGTGTTGTTTTCATTATATCCCAGAACAGAAGAAATTCCACGCAATTCCACCTGAAATGAAAAATCTGGTTCCTGCATAGCTCAGCTTACTACTTATTAGTGTCATGGTTCAGAGCTTCATGCATCTCTGATGCCCTCCTTGGTCACTGAGTGCACTGCCTCAAGTGTTAGCCCTCTTGCCTTCATTTGTCCTATGGTGGAATCCAACAATTCTCCCACCATTAGACCAGGGAAATGGTACCCTATGTACCCACCATGATTGCTCAGCAATTCTGACTGTGTTTGGCTACCTGACAGTCTTCCCTTGAGGAGTTGGGACCAGTGGTGAATACGGCAGAGGTGAAAGTAAGCCGGTATGCCCGGTACGGCATACCGGCAAGAGCCGGTGCGCCGTACCGGGGCTGCCCAACTTCCCCAGGTGGCAATTTAAAGGGCCTGGGGCTCACAGCAGCTGCTGGAGCACCAGGCCCTTTAAATTGCCACCAGAGCCCCGCTGCTGGAGCCCTGGGGTAGCGGCAGCAGGGCTCCGGGAGTTATTTAAAGGGCTGGGGCTCCCACTGCCTCTACTGCCCTGGGACCTTTAGATAGCCGCTGGAGCCCTGCCGCCACTACCCCAGGGCTCTGGGGGCTATTTAAAGGGCCCGGACAGTAGAAGCAGGGGAGTCCTGGGCCCTTTAAATAGCCCCCAGAGACCTGGAGTAGCAGCGGGGCTCCGGGGGTTAGTTAAAGGGCCAGGATGGTAGAAGCAGGGGGCAGGGCCGGCTCCAGGCACCAGCTTACCAAGCAGGTGCTTGGGACGGCCACTTCAGAGAGTGGCGGCGCGTCCAGCTATTCGGCGGCAATTCGGCGGACGGTCCCTCACTTCTGCTCGGAGCGAAGGACCTCCCGCCGAATTGCCGCCGCAGATCGTGATCGCAGCTTTTTTTTGTTTGTTTGTTTTGTTTTGTTTTGTTTGGCTGCTTGGGGCGACCAAAACCCTGGAGCCGGCCCTGGCAGGGGGGCCCTGGGCCCTTTAAATAGCCCCCAGAGCCCTGGAGTAGCGGTGGGGATCCGGGGGCTAGTTAAAGGGCCCGGGGGCTCCGGCAGTGGTTTAAAGGGCCCGGGGTGGTAGCAGCGGCCAAGCCCTGGACCCTTTAAACTGCTGCCAGAGCCCCCGGCTGCCGCTGCTACCCAGGCGGGGGAGTGGGAGAGCACTTACTGGTACAGGGCGGCTGGGGCTGGCTCTAACCCCCCATCCCCGCCCCTTCCGCCTGAGGCCCCGCCCCTTCCGGGGTCCAGAGCCAGCCCTAATCCAGCCCAGTACCAGTGAGTCCCTATTTCTACTTTCACCCCTGGAATACGGTCCCCCAAACAGACTTATCAAAACAAAGTACTGTTTAATCTTAACAGAAGGAACATAGCATGGAAAGACAAAAGGTTTTTTCACCCAATAAAAAGTTCTACACACTTATCTTTCTTACCTATAAGATTAGGTAGGGCTAATTTATACCAAACATCTAGGGACTGGGGTTCAGTCTTCTCGCCAACAGGTTGTGCCTCACTCACCTTTGTTCTTCAGGGACTTGCCCTTTAATCCACCCTGAAGTCCTTTGTTTCAGTTTTTTCTGCCTGGATACTACCCATCCCAGACAGGGATAAAAGCCAGCCAGTTGAACTCATAATGATCAGAAGTGGAAACTTCAGAGTGAATGACACCTGCACAAGTATCAGTAATTGGGGCTATCTGACGTGATTGTCTGCTTTCCTACCTACCCGCAATCTAACCCCTGCTTGAAATAACCCTTGTAATCACAGACACACAAACACACTACCCCTAATTTTAACTACCTATCAAACTGATCAAAATTGAAAATTGAAATTTTGACTGGAAATAAAATCTTTCCTCTTGCTTAATTTTTGTGTGTTTGTGCATTTTTTACTAATTTTCCCCTCGCCCTCTTTCTTCCCCTACCGGATTGAGAACCCATAGTGCTGAATGCTATAGGTACATGTAGTAAGAGACAGTCACTGCCCAAAAATATATATAATATAAATTACAATAATATACAACAAATGATGTAATTAATTCATGTTCCTTAACAAGTGACACCGTTTGGGCAACAATCTGTAATAAATCAATGTACTAAAATCTACAGACACAGTTATTAAAATAATTACACATAAATGGCCATGGGTCTAGAACTCTGGTCCTTTAGCTCCAAAGCCCTATGTCTCTACTATTTGATGCAAAATAGAATTTTTGTAGTTACTGCAAGTAGGAGGTTCTTTATCCTTTTGGGGGGTGAGCTACAAGAGGGAAACATAGCTCACTTATACTCAGAAGGGACAAATTTGCCAACATATTTAAATATGTGCCTAACTTAAAGAATGTGAGTAGTCCAAATTGAATCAGTGGGAGCATTCATGTGCTTAAAATTAGGTATGACTTGCTGAATCAAGTTCAAAGTCAATATTCTGCATGAGTCTAACTGAGTATGCCAGCTCGGTGTAGCACTCTGTCCCCCTCTGGTGGTGTCTAGGCAAGGTTGATATTGATGAGCCTGCGTCCCCCATGGCTAAGGGAGTGAAGTCTTTTAACTCAGGCAATAGAGCTTCCTGCACTGAGATCTGGAGATCCTAGATTTAAAACCTGCTACTGACAACCCATCTGCAACATAGACATTACAAGTTGTGCCCCATATGGGAAATTGAACTGGGAAGCCTCTGCAGCTTGGGAGAGGGGGAGTATATAAGCAATGCACATGGTGTGGTGCTCTCTCCCTTCTTAATGGTGGCTAAGCCACATGGAGATAGATGATCCTGCTTCAGCCTTGGATAAGAGAGAGGAGTCCTTTAGCTTAGACAATAGAGCAGGGATCAGCAACCTTTGGCACGCAGCCCATCAGGGAAATCTGTTGGCGGGCCGGGATGGTTTGCTTATCTGCAGCATCCGCAGGTTCGGCCGATCGCAGCTCCCACTGGCCATAGTTTGCCATTCCAGGCCAATGGGGGCTGCAGGAAGTGGCGGCCACACATCCCTTGGGCCACACTGCTTCCTGCAGCCCCCAACAATTGACATCCAAACAAGAAAACTCATGGCAAAACATAGAATAATGAAGTTCAATCAAGATATGGACAGGAGGAGATAAAGAAAGGAGAAAGCAAATTTCCAAAGAAAAACTTGAAACATTTACACAGCAATCAATGTACAAACAGTGATGGAGAGAGACCAAACCCATTAGTGATCACAGGTTAACAAACTTGTTGAGGGATATCTCCAGACAGAGACAGAGTGCCTCGTTATGAGTGCCCAAGATCAGTCCTTGAGGCTTAATTACATTCAAAACAAAACTGACCAACAGAACTACTCTCCAAACTACAGAGTCTGTTCTGAAAAGGAAGAGATGGGTGGAACATTGTGTTGAATGCCTGCAACAGCCTGGCCGGGGGAGAATATAAGAACTGACACAATTGGAGCCTCTGTGGCAAGTATGGATTTAAACAAATCATGAGGTATTACGATCACTGGAATGAAAGCTCTCTAGAGAATGAAGAGGCTAAGATTGTATGGGATCTGGCAGTTGCCACAGAACAAATGGTGCAGGCAGACTAGACATAGATGTTATAGAAAAGAAGACAAACAAGACCATGTTAATTGATATTGCCATACCAGCAGACAGAAACATAAAAAGAAACAAGGAGAGAAGATGGTGAAGTATGAAGAACTCTGACACCAAGTGGAACGATTATGGAAAACTGGAACAAAGATGAGTCCAGTGATTAGTGGAGCACTTGGAGCAATCCCTAAAATGAGCAGCTCATGAACACATTAGGAGTACTAGCCACCATGAACAGTGACCTCCAGAAGGTAGTTTGTAGGCCCTGAAAGAATTTTAAGGGAAGTTAAAGGAGAGCAAGTGCATTTGAGCACCTAAAATACAGAAATTCCACAGAAGGGAATAACAAAACTCCTGACTACCCAAAACTACAGAGTTAGTTTGTGGGGAGGATTTATTGGTGACTCATGGGGATAAATTAGATGACAGCTTTCCCCTTTCCTTGCTTATAGAGCTTGTTATGTTGTGAAGGCTATTTGTTTTAAAGATAATCCCCATCACGTAATAGTGAGGGGTAATACTAATAAATAATAATTAATAATTTGCCACTGAAATGCACTCATCTCTGAAATGGAAATGTTGTAGCCTCTGTATGCCTAGGAGACTACACAACAGTATTTTGGAGAGAAGAGAAGAATAGCTTATCTAACTGAAACTACATAGGGAATTTAAGAACAGCAGGCAAAATTTATTTACTTAAGCTGGAACTTAGCCAGGACACAAAGGGTTATTACCCTTGCTCTTACAAAAAGTGCCATGGGATTTTTAATAACCATGAGTAATCAGCAGACCTGCCACATCTCACTCATTTTGGATTAATTCTAAGGCAGGTTTTAAAAACATTTTATTCTTGTAATGAAGGGTTTGATAATGCGCTCCGCTATGACAGTTAAAATCCCCTGTTTCTGAAATCTCACTTAGTTAAGTTTTCACCTCTTGAAAGCCCTGTATCAGGGAGTTCACTTTTATATCTCAGAGCATATTATTGTCAATAACACTTTTTTTTTATTTGCATAGTTTTTGTTCCTCAATGAAATTGTAAATTGCTGGTATAGTAATTGATTATCAAGGTTGAAAATACGATTTATTTTTCTAAAACCCCGTGAAGTTAGTAGGTAACATATGATTATACACCCCCCACATACTGTTATATACAACAAAATCCTAGATTAAATGAATGTTCTTTAGATGGCAAAGGCACAACTCAAAATTAAGAAATGCTAGATTTAAGGTTGCCCAGGTAATTTTAATTTGGCCTCCTTGTATGTCTTTCATTACATGACCTCATACTATTTTTTTCTACAGGGCTCCTGGCTCATTCAGTCCATATACTTTGTGAGGACTCTATGTACAGGAATGAACTGACCCTTTTTTAGTATGCTTAAATGTGTACACATACTCTCTCTCTCTCTCTCACTCTCACACACACTCTGATGAGGGTGTATAAACCCCATATTAGCAGTGTCAAAATTAGGGAGCCCAGCACCTGTAGAGGACACAGGTAATTAAGGATTAGACCCATGTGAGGAGAACCAGGCTAGGTGGTTCATATAAAACAATGGTTCTCAACTGGGGGTATATTAACTCATCTAGTGATTTGCTTAGTTTTACAACAGGCTACATAAAAAGCACTAGTGAAGTCAGTTCAAACTAAAATTTCATACAGGCAGTGACTTGTTTATACTGCTCTGTATACTACACACTGAAATATAAATACAATATTTATATTCCAATTGCTCTATAATTATATGGTAAAAATGAAAAAGGAAGCGATTTTTCAGTCATAGTGTGCTTTGACACTTGTATTTTTATGTCTGGTTTTGTAAGCAAGTAGTTTTTAAGTGAGGTGAAACTTGGGGGTACACAGAGAAATCAGACTTCTGAAAGGGGCATAGTAGTCTGGAAAGGTTGAGAGCCACTGGTATAAAGGAAGGACTGCAGGGCCATTAAGGAGGATTGAAAGAAAAAAAATGTATTAGGATGCATGTAGCCTAGTGGGAAAGGGCAATGGGAAGTAAAGGGTCCAGGTGGCTGTGAACTGCTATGATAATGAGGAGGCTCAGCCTATCAACAACAAACTGGCAGGAAGCAACACAGGGAGTCAGACTTCCAAAGAGAGAGAGAGAACTGGAGACTGTGGCCCTGGGAAAAGTGCAAGTGGACAGGTGGAGGTAAGAAGCAGCAAGGGCTTATAAGGACCAGGTCTTAGCTGTTTAAACACAGAGTCCTTGGGCTGGAATACAGAGGTAAGGGTGTGTCTGGTGTCCCCTATTATGCCCAGAAAGGAAGACAGGAAACCCCTTGGGGAAGAGGACTGTACACACCAGAGTAGGACTTGGGCTGATAAACTGATGCAGGGTCATATGACTTCTGGCCTGTAGCACTCCCATATTTCCCTGGAAGAGATCAGATTATAAATGAGCTGGTTAGATATGAGACTGGTGAGAAGAGCCTGATTGTCCCAGAGCCAACCAATTGTCTGGGGGATGGGGAAGAACTGAGGTTGAGTTGCTCCAATGCTGCACCCAGCTGTGAGAAGATGCTGTCTGCTGAGTTTGTTACATTACCCTCCCCATGTGTGCACACACTATTCTGCCAGAGATAATACAGCCCCTGACTATAGTACTTCCTCACAGACCTTCTTTAGAGGTAGGTATCTCTCCTTAAATGGATAATATTTTATTAAAACATTGTGTACATTATTGAAAGTATACAAGTGAGTGCCAAATGCAAAAAGACTGAGCAGGTCTGTTCAGATAAGCCACCAAGTCTTTCCTTACACCACTTGAATGTGAGAAATCTCACAAAAACAGCATTGCTTGCATTATTTTACTTTTTCTTTTGGTCCGACCTGGCTTCAGTTGAGTCAGAACTTCTGGGAGATTAGCTCTTCTCATGGTATGGCATTTTGGCACTTCCTCTTCTAGCCCTCAATAGAACCACAATGCTTAGAAGCAGCCACAAAGTAGCCCAAACCTCTAACTTAAGTATCAAATTTTTCCAACCCTTGGTTATGAATTGGTGATGGAATGTTTGGTTTGGTTTTATTTCATCCCAGCTGCTTTGCTCATCTGTGTGTAGCAGGTACATAGCTTCAGCGGAGACTAAATAACTGAAATGATCAGTCTCTTACAAATACTGTAACTGTCAGAGCTATGAGCGTTAAATTCTGGAAGGTGTGGGAGGTAATTTACAGGTGGGGGGGAAACCTCTCTAAAATTTGAAGAGCTGTATTCAAGCTATTTAGTTACATATAACCATGAACACCCTTTTAAATACTGTGGAAACTTTACTTACTCTTGTGTAGAAGAGAATGGAATTTATTTTGAATTCATTTATTGCTTGCCCTAGAATAGGCCATGGTGCTTGATTTTTATCAAGTAAAATCAGACACTAGCTCGAAGAGCTTCCAATCAACATTAAATTTAATCATTTGTTTATCCCCTCAATGTTGTTTATGCACTGTTTAAATTGAAAATATGGAATTCTATGAAGTACTAAAATATTAGGCGCTAATAGGTGTTTAGTCTTAGGGTTTTTTAATCTATGTGAAAATTATATAATATATCCAATACTGAACTTCAATTTGATATATAAACAGGATTCTGAAAACATTGTATTTTTTCTGTGAAAACATGTATTTGATTTTTCTCCTTACAACATGATCTAAACAAAACAAAAAAAAATTTTTTTTTTCCCCAGAAAGGTAGGAGCATGCCTTTTGAGTGCAAGACTGTCAGGTTTTTAGAGTGCTAACAATCTTGAAAGAGGCACATTTTTTAGTTTAAATGGTACTTAAGTACAAAATTGGTCAATTTCTAAGCAATTTGATACTAATTACACAATTACTTTACTTTGATAAAGTACAAAAAGATACTTGCAGTATTTTTTGCCAACTCTATGGAAGAATCAAGAACGCTATTACTTGATTTAAAACTTTGTTGTTAATAATTCATCATTATACATGTCTGAGTGAGTACCCTGAGTGCACTGAAAGAAGCTAGTTGTATCTTAAAATAAGAGCTGTTGAGCTCATCGGAGTAAGAAAAGCATTCAGAATGTATCTCCTGGCCCAAATTAATCCAGACTGACTGGGCACAAGTAAAAGTGTGAGGGGAAGGAGGTAAATGTGAGTTAGTCACCACTATGTTCTCCTGTTTTTTGGGTGCTGCTGGCTGGCCAAGGCCCTGGAATGAAATATGCTAACCTGGAGGTTGCTCAGTCATGTACCACCTGCCAACACTGGATTGGGGCAGGGGGATGGGGGTGCTGTTGGTTTTGGCCACAACCCTTTTCCTGGGCACACCCCTTACTCAAGGGTCAGGAGAAGGGATAGTGCAGTAGCTGCTGCAGCAGCTGCTTTATATGAATAGAGGATCACCCTATGCACAGGGAATCCTTTGCTGGCTAGTGCTAGATTTAAACATGGGTTTGTACCAATGGAATAGCAGCCTTAACAGACTGAGTCTAGCCCTGTGACTTAAAGAATTAATTTTTTACATAAACCATAAAATAAGACCACGTACAGCAGATAAAAACCCTTGGTATTTTGACATTGTCAAGTGCAGAGATTAAAATGAATGCTGCTCTTGATTGTTCACGTCAAAGACAAGAAGATAGCCGTGGTCTCTTTCTGAGCAGTGTCATAGAAGGATCTGTAGGTTCTTGTATAGGTGGAAGAGACTCCAATGACTTAAGTGTAGCAGGCCCAATCAGACCACCTCCTTATGTCTGGGACTCCCACTGGAACAACTTTCAGCAGCTTGTTACTCAAATTGTACCCCTGGCTTTACACCACAAGTTTTCTCAGTCTACCACAAACCTGCTGTTATCAGGTTGTCCAGGGTTTAATTCAATAGAGAATTAGGCCTACTATGTGTGTCAAACAGACACACTGTTTGCTGTTGCTTTAATGTCTGTCTACCAGATACTAATCCATAAGGCTAAATTCTCTATGGTGTAACCAGGCACAGCTTTAATGGAGTTTTGTCCATTTAGATCAGCAGAGAATTTAGCCCTAGTCTTTAGCTGTCTTGATGCTGTACCTAAGCAAAAAGAGGTGTTACTGCAAATGATTAATCCAAAATTATAAGTTACACTGGCTCTTTTTTCCACTCTTCTCTTGATCCGTCCCACAGAATTCCTGTGTGGATACCTATTTTGAGTCTCCATTAACATAGGCCAGAAATTTCATAAGGTTTCATGTCACAGGGTATCTGGCCTTTGTAAAGGTACATAGGTCTCAGTCTATTGGTGGCATAGCTGATTTTCCTCCCTAGGTGGAGAGAATTATATGGGGGGGAAAATAGGCCTTGGGTGGATATGGTGCTAAAAAAACCAAAGGCCTGTGTACAGCCAAGAGGTGATCCGCAAAGCGAAGCGCTAGGAACAGTCTCCTGTAATGGTCCCAGAGGAAGGCAGCCATGGCTGAATAAAAATTCTGTCTGGAAGCTTTCTTCTCTTTTTGGTGCAGAAGGCAAAGAAGACAATCCAAGGTTTGTATCTTTTACGGTGGGTCAGAGTAAGACAGTACTTCAGGAAGTAGGGGCTGTGGTGAGCTTATGACTAGAAGGGAAGGCTTTTTTGTGTTTACACACTGAATTTCATGTTAATAAACTAGACCCCAAGAAGGGTGGTGGTTGTTGGACTTGTGAACATCTCTTCTGAGTATTTGAGTCTAAGAAGGGACAGTGAGGAAAGATGCTGCAGAGCTACCACTGTGCCACAAGGAGCTGTTGGGAAGCAGTTGACCTTGTTAGAGATCAGCTGCCACAATCAGTGTTTTGACTTTCAGAAGAGCTCAAATCCTACTTAGGCACCCAAATATGTGCTTGCGTTTCACAAGAACCTGCTGAGTTCTTTTGAAAATCTGATCAGACATAACATTTGCTGCTGGGTGATGAAGATATTTGCATACCTGGTCCTCAAATGCATAAATGGGAGCAAAGCTGTCTTGAAAATCTGGCCCCAATTGTGGATGCTAAGTGTAAACTTAAAAATCTGGCCCTAAGCTCCACCATATCAGTTAAGCATGTAACTACTTTTGTCTTTCCTAGTCTAGCTGTTCTTCCCTGCTACAGAACAGCATTTAACCAATGTATTTAAAACAGCACATCTTTCCTCTTTATCTTTCCCACTTGCAAATACCTCTTCATCATTCCAAATGGGAAGCAGATCACTACTTATGTATAAAAATATTTTCCCCTTCTTACCCACCCTCTTCCTGTCCTTATTTTAATCTAACCCATAGAAAAACCCAATCTCTCCTAGCATTTTTAGTCTTCTTGCTAGAGTTACCTTCTTTGCTTAAATAATTGACTCCAGACCCAAATCCTGAACATACTCTGAATCTGTAAGTTGCCCATTGCGTAGAAAGTACATGTTTTCATAAAAATGATGGTTTGGAATAACACAATGGCTTGTTGCTGGTTCAGTTAAATTTGGAATTATTGAATTGCTTATTGCTTTAAAGCAGTTACTACTGCGGTAAGCTTTGACCGACAAGAAAAGCCTTATTCAGGCTCACAAACATCTACAATAGAAATGATACAGCAACTATAAAAATACCGATACATAGGCCACAAAAAAGAACAAATGTAAAAATGCCTTCTGTTTTCCAATCCATTTCAGTGAATACTTAGACTTCATAGGATGTCTTCATTTTGTAGCAGAATATCACTTTACCATACTGTAGCAACAATATTCTTTGCAGTTCTGCTGATATTTGAGAACAGTGGCTACCTATAAATACAGACACCTATTGAGACTCATTCAATTTGCCAACAACAGATAAAAAAGACTAGGGCTCAAAAATAGTGAGACAACGTTAGGTCAAACAATAATTTGTATCTCGAACAGGAAACTGAAAAGCTCAGTTAAATGCAATGCAACACAAGAATGAGGCCACTCTCAACTGTAGAAACATTAATTTGACCTTAGAAATATTTCATAGAGAATGAAAGGAGGCAAGTATTGGAGTTAAGGAACTAGGCTGTTACTCAGCTGAGCTAAAGCCTTCTTCTATGACCTTGGGTAAGTTACCTTCAATAATCTAAATATTTTGGCACCTGAAGCTATAGCGGTGTGCCTAGCACTATTTTAAAAATCACAAGGTGCCTAACTCCCACTGAAATCAATGCCTTAGTTACATATCTGTAAAATGAAGAAATAATATTCCTCTACCTCACACAAGTGTTGTGAGGATAATGCTGCTACTGATTATGAAATGCTACCATGGTAAGCACCATAGAAAAGCCTGTGAATAAATAAAAAGTCCCCTCTTTTATTATTCTGCAGTTGCAAAATTTTTCCTCCCAATTGTTACTGAATAAATGTGTGGCTCCAAAGCAAACTTAGCTATTGTCTGACAATTTTCTCCCTGTGTCTCAGTCCAGCGAGCAGGTGGGAAGCATCATTCTGCAGTAGCTGTAAGACATTCTTTCATGTACAACATGCAATTAACAAAAAGCCTCTCCGCTCCCATTGTGACACTATGGGTTACCCAGGCCAGTAAGAGGTTCAGTCAACACCCTGTCATGCAAGTCTGGGTGACTTAAATGTTATGCAATGGTATCTCTCAGCCCTGACATCAACAGCAAGCATGAAGGTCTCACTGTGGTTTCCACCATCCAGTTACTCTTTGCAGGGGGACCTCAGCAACCTTTCCGCACACTGCACAGAGGTGGTTTATAGTAGAAGTAAAACAAGCTTAACAACAAAAGATCATAGATTTAAAGTGATTCCAAGTAGAAGGAATAGGAATAGTTACAAACAAACAAGCAAAACTATTCTTCTAAGACTAAAGTCTAACTTAATGAGAGTCTTTTGCAGTTTTCTCACTGCAGTCATTCTTCCAGGATGGCTGGCCAACACAGAGTCCAAAGTGCTTGGTTTCTTTGTTTCCTTCGGTGAAGGCTAACCCAAAGTCCTTTTCTCATTCCATATATTCCTCCAACGTTTACTGTCCTGTCAAGATCCAGGAAGGGATTCAGTTTCCTGTCTCCTCTAGCAGGGTGAGCCATCTTGATCAATGTCCCCTCCTGAGTCCCCATGTGAGGTTTCCTTCTGCAATTTTGCAATGCAAATGAAGTCTTCCTATCCCCTGCTTGTGAGCTGATGGCTGTGTTTACTGCTGATGTATCCCCACTGTCCATGGCAGATGAGGCAATTCACAACCCTTTGTCTATCAAAACCTCTAATAACTTGTATTGTCGGAACTAAGGTGTTTAGAACAGGCACATTTCCATCACATCTGTATAGCTCATTGAATAGTAACTGTACATGCATGCTGCAAGAATATTAATGACAAGTGAGTTACTAGTTCTCCAGTGACACAATACAAGACACCTTCTAAACAAATATTGTGACTACAGGGTGTGGGGTCCACCGAGACTCACTGCTACATACCATAGAGCCACCTCGCTCTCTGGCTTTCGAGTGCTCTTAAGGTCACACCCATGCCTTCAAAAATAGACATAGAACAGGCCCTTGAGGAATCATGCTCCACCAGGATCTTGGCATAATGCTTCCCCACAAATTCAATGGTTCCATCCTCACAATCCGTCTGGATCTGCTGCAGCCCAGAGCCCTTTGGAGGGAGACCCTGTAACTTTCTGACAACTCTAGAATCATCTTGGGCCTTAACAGCAATGCAGGCAGGTGTCCCAAGCTGCCCCTGAAACTCCCCCTAAAGGAGATTTTTCTCCAGCATGAAGGGGGAATCATGAGATTAAATTATGTTCTGCTGTACTCCCCATGAGGTTTGAAATGACAATGACCATTACCCCTTGGCCCCCACATCTGTCCCTCCTCTTCCTCAAATATTCGATCCTCAATGCTACCAGGCTCCATGTCATGCAAGGCAGAGTAGATGTGAGGAAAATAGTGACTGAAGTAGCTGCAACTGTTATATAAGGCTGTGGAGTTTGTCTGCACAGACAAATAAAATCCACCTCCATTTTGGATGGTGGGGGTCTTGACTGCTGGGGACAGAACAGACAGTGGTTGGGAGCAGCTTGTTATAAGCTGCTATGGCTGTATTAAGTAATGTTTAAATAATAATGCCTTAAGTTCTGCCTTAAGAGCCATACCTGGACCATTGAGGCATCTGCCTGCTCCCCCTTTGCATGAGGCAGGGAAGAGCATCAAGGGAATCAAGCCTCGTTTTCATTTGCTCAAAAGACTGCCAATAGAGGACGAAATAAGATAAAGTGGGAACTGATGCAATCCTTTCTGTGCCACATGGTAACACACTTTGGTAGCATGAAGGTTCAGATTTCCAGTATGCCAAAAAATATAAAACGTGTGAGCAGTAGGCAGCAATTTGATACTGTCATCAGTTTTCACTCAAAACTCCTATGCAAGTCAATGGGAGCTGATGGGTGCTTAGCACTTTTGAAAATCAGACTACTTAATAAAGTTCTTTGGGATGTAAGAGCCTAACTTTAGGCTTTTGGAAACTTTGGCCACTCTGAATGCTGGTATTATACATCAGGCTTCTGCTTTTAGGTTTTAATTGATAAAACACTCCCAATTTTTTTAAAAAAAAGTGTTTATTGCATAACCACCAGAAATCTAAGGGCTTGTCTACACAGAGCAGTAATGTGGACTGTGATTTCTAAAGTGCATTAATGTGTCGTGCATTAATTTGTCCATGTAGACCTTGCTAGCATGCACTAAAAATTCCTTAGCATGCTTAACTGTTGTAATACCACACTAGGAAACATTACAAAAATATGACTTTATTACAATATACTGTTATAAGGAGTAATATGTAGTACATACAAAAAGCCCTGTTTTTTGATATCTAAAAATTCAATTTGCTACAAATAAACTTTCAAAATGAAATTAATACACCCCCCCATTTAAAAAAAACAGAATCCCATTTCATGTGCTATTTGTCTTAGATCAGTAGTTTTCAACCTTTTTTCATTTGTGGACCCCTGAAAAATGTCAACTGTCAGTGCAGACCCCTTTGGCAATCTTAGACATTGGCTGCAGACCCCTGAGGTCAGTGGACCACAGGCTGAAAACATTGTCTTGTCATGTAACTTTATCTCATTCCTATATGAAAGGAACAGATCAATAGAATAGATCTGTAAAGATTACTGTATATCCTTACTGACCAATACCATACAGGATTAGATTTTTTTTTTTTAAGAACTGAAATTGTTGATGGCAATTGCCTGTCTAATTTCCCCCTAAACAATGCTAAAATGCAACCTGATTTATCTTTTCTTCTCTGTAAAGCTTCTTGTCCACAAATGTGTAGAGAAATAATTGACTTAACCCATTTTGACATACCATTTTTATGAGATTTTCCTCAGGAATATTTCCACTGGTGCAGAATTTGCACCTATAATTTTATGACTGCCCTTCCACAGTCTTCAAATACTGATTCTGAACAGTATCTAAGAAAAAATCCTCGGAAGTTGCATCTATAATATCTCAATATGTGTTCAGTGCCATGTTCCGTGCAGAATATTTGACCTGAGATCAGGTATAGAAATTACAAAAGACTGAAGGAGTACTATTGTTGTAGCAGTAGTCAAAAAGGACAGGTGGAATGACCTGGGAAACTATAGGCTGGTTAGCCTGACGTCAAACCTGGGCAAAATAATGGAAATACTAATAAGGGATTAGCTGATAAAGAATTAAAGACTACACTTCTATCCTTAGTATGCTAGCTCTTATCAAGCTTGTGTAGGTGGATCTCCTTGAACTGGAAACTATATCTCCAGCTGGAAGTGTAGACGTACCTTCAGTCTTTTGTAAGGTTTTTGACCTAGTACCATATGACGTTCTGATTTGAAAAACAACAAAACCTCTAAATATCAATAGAGAGCACATCTTAAATAGGTTAAAAACTTCCTAACTGACCACTACTTTGAGATCTGCCAATAGGGAATCCCAATTGAATGGGAGTGTTTCTAGTTGGGTTCTGTAGGGACCAGTACTATGCTTCATGCTAATCCATGTTTTCATCGATATTGGAAGTAAATCCGGAAGTAAATATAATATCACTGATATTTCCAGATGACAAAAAGATTGGCAGAGTGGTAAACGAAATCAGAGCAATCACAAGAGTGATCTGGAGTGCTTGGTAACTTGGACCAATTCAAACCTAGTGTGTCTTTAATGCAACCAGATATGCAGTCCTACATCTCGTAGTAAGCAATGCAGGCCAAACCTAAAGAATAAAGATCTGTATCCTGGAAAGCAGGAGCTCTGAAAAAAGATCGAGGGGTCACAGTGAGCAAGCAACTCAATATGAGCTTCCATGCAACTCTGTGCCATCCTCCCCCCCTTCAAAAAGCTAATGTGGCCATTGGATGTATAAACTGGGGAGTAGAGAGTATAAACAAATAGGGTGTGTTTTTAACCTCTGTATACAGCATTGGTGAGAATACTTTCCACTTCATGTTAAAAAATTGGAGACGGTGCAGAGAAGAGCCACAAAAATGATTTGAGGACTAAATTAAAATGTTGCATAGTGAAAGACTTAAAGAGCCCAATCTGTTTAGTTCATCAAAAAGATTAACTTGCTTTGATAAGTTTACCTTCATCAGGAGAAAATCCTGTGTATGAAATGGCTCTTTAATCTACCAGAGAGAAGCATAGCAAGCATCAATGGCTGGAAGCTGAAGTCAGTCAAATTTGAATTGTAAACTAGGCACACCATTTTAACAGTGAGGGTGATTTACCATTGGAATAAAGTACCAAAGGAAGTGGTGTGTGTTCTCTCTCTTGGTCTTCAAATCAGGTCTGGAAGCTATGGTTCAGCCAAACACAAGCTATTGGGCTCAATAATGGATAACTGGTTGAAATGCAATGACCTCTTTTATACAGGAGGTCAGACTAGATGATCCCTTCTGGGCTTAAACACTCTGAATCTGTGACTCTCTGAAAGGTAACCTCCCAATTTAAGCAAAGTAACAGATCAAAGTATATTTTTGTCCCAATGTCCTGTTCTGTGCATAGACTTTAGGGATGATAAACATGTTTATTTTTGTTTATATTTCACCCCTGATATTTTTCAATAGTAATATTAATTTCTACAGAAGCATTTATTGCTTCCCTTTAGTATAATTTTTATTGAGTGGGTAAGGGGATGACAAATCAACAAGACACTATTCTGCTGTGTGGGAATGGGGGAATTCCAAATCAGTGGGTGTGGACAATCTATGTGATCATGGTACTGCTTGTGGGTTCCCTGCATCCTGTTGTGAAGCAGGTGTTGGTAATGAAGTGTGCTGCAGTATTCTCCCAGCTCTGGGGATGGAACTATTTGCTGTGCCTTAGTAGTGATACTAATATAGCCCAAGGTTCAGTGTGCTTCAGTAACAGTGGTGGGAACTACCAATTATGGTCTACAAACTGTTGCATATGGGGAGAACTTCCTGGTTCCTGACAGAGAGTCCCTCTGCCATGTCATCAGGATGTTTTAGTACTGAACTGAGAGAATGAGGCAAACAGAAAAGGCAGCTGGACTATAATCCTGTTCTATATTTCCTTACAGAATAAAACTTTGTTCCTGATGGTTTGCTTGAGTGGATCTGCTCTGAGGTGGATACACACTGGCACACAATTTAGAAAACATTGGGAAATCTCAGGCTCAGTCCACCAAAGTTGTGTAACAGCCACAAGGCAAACTTGCCCTATGTTGAACAACCCAATACTGGGATGGTGAGCAGGAGAGGACATTGTTCATTCCACACGTAAAGGAGCATTAAATACATCCCTTTGTCACCTCCTATCTCATTGATCTCTTCACCTCAGCACTGAATTCCTTTCAGACTGCAGTATAACATTTTGGATCATTAATTATTACTGGCTGTGCTAGTGTTTCTGCATGTGTTCCCTATAAATAAACAAAGGCAATTAAATATTATTGCACACATTAGGCAAAGTGATGCTCACATGCCTGTATTTTGTGTAGAATGTAAAAAGTACTATAAAGTAAATAGTGTAATGTAAATGATCACATTGCATGGCTTGTTATAATACTGGTTTGTTTTTAAACACCTTTCCCCTTTAAAAGAAATCCATTACATTTCCATAACTGGGATGAGAATATCACCCTCGTTGAGATTAATACCTAACTAACTAATTTGTACAGCTCTTGTTAGCATAGTTTTTTTAATTTTTTTGCCCCCTCCTGTCTTTCACAAATAATTGAAGTAAATGTGATAGGTTTTGGAGAACCATCTGTCGTGTGTGGTATCACATCCTCAACTCAGACAGAAAAGTGGTCTTGTGATAAACAAGTAGGCAGTTTAGGAACATAAAGTGCTTAAACCTATGAAGAAAACAGCTTTCCTTCTCTCTTCCCTTCTCTTCCCCCAACCAAGCTGGTTGGTATAATATAATCACTTCCAGCATTTCAGTCTTAGTTTTTTGACAGAATTATCACCAACTTGACTAAATAAAATAGGCAAGGACAGAAAAAGCTCTCAGCTCTGTTATTAATAGTTAGTAGCAGAACTTTCATAATGGCCTCAAGGTTTTCCTTGGTAAAGTGAATGTTACACTGAGAATTTGGATTATAAGTGAAATACTGAATGCAGCTGTAACATTGCACTCTATATGATTCTATGAAAATATGCTAATGAGTGTGAATATAATATAACTGGAATATGCTTCATGCAAAAGGTTTCTTGTAAGGTATCATTACAAAGCTTATAATCAACTGAGTGTGGTACATTTATACAAATAGAATCACTCCTGTATCTGGAACTAGAAATATAAAATATAACTCTGAGGTCCTATTGTAGTTATGCAAAATGTGGGCCATTAATGGTGGTTTGGAATCTTGATGGCTCCCATCAACCAGGATAATTGACTGTGGATGGCTCTGTTTGCTTGCAGGCCTTCCTGTGAGTCAGGCTGGGAGGAATGGGGGCTTGAAGTCTTACAGTGACATGTGATCATGTCACCTGAACTGGAATCCATCTTTAACCTGCTGTTTTCCGTTTAGAAGGAGAGGTGGGAACCCAGAGAGGGACAAAGGATTCCTGCCTTGTGCAAAGCTATATAAGGGGGTAGAACAGAACAAAAGGGGCTGCAATCATGAAAAATCCCCTAGCTACCACCTGAACTGGAATAAGGACTGTACCGGGGGAAGGATTGGGCCCAGACTGGAAGGCGTCCAGTCTGTGATAGAAGCTTATTGAAACATCTCTGAGCGTGAGATTTTATCTATTTTCAGTTTTCTTACTGTATTAGGTTTAGACTTGCGTGTTTTATTTTATTTTGTTTGGTAATTTACTTTGTTCCATCTGTCATCACTTGGAACAACTTAAATCCTACTTTTTGTATTTAATAAAACCATTTTTTACTTACTTAATTAACACAGAGTATGTATTAATAGTTGGAGGGGCAAACAGCTGTGCATATCTCTCTATCAGTTTTATAGCGGGTGAACAATTTATAGTTTACTCTGTATAAGCTTTATTCAGGGTGAAACGGATTTACTTGGGGTTTGGACCCCAATGGGAGGTGGGCATCTGAGTGTTAAAGACAGGAACACTTCTTAAGCTGCTTTCAATTAAGCCTGCAGTTTGTGGGACATGGTTCAGACCTGGGTCTGTGTTTGTAGCTGGCAAGTGTGTCTGGTACAACCAGGCAGGGTTCTGGAGTCCCAAGCTGGCAGGGAAGGCGGGGCAGAAGTAGTCTTGGCACATCAGTTGGCAGCCCCAAGGGGGTTTCTGTGATCCAACCTGTCACAGCAGCTTCCATAGTGAGTACACTTCCCCCCCACACACACACACTCTCTCTCTCTCTCTCTCTCTCTCTCTCTCTCTTTTGGAAATGAGGGAGAGAGTATTAATTTTTAAAAAAAAAAGTACAGGTGTCAATTTGTCAAAGTAAGAATCCATTTTGCTGATAGTAATTGGCATGAAGCATACTCCAGGTAATTACAATGATTCAAATATACAAAATACACAGTACTTAAGGCTTTGGATCAACTGTAAACAGCTGTTTAAAAAAAAAAAGAGTATAAAGTGATGTTTACATTCAAGGAAATAATGAAATTCTTGCCGGAATCATACTTCCTATAACTGGTTTCTAATGTCATGTCCAGTGCAGCCAGTCTGAGCTTTAAGTTTTGCAAGTTATGACTTGGCTTTCATATAGCACTGCTGGCCCTAAAACTCAAGGGAAGATCACACATTAAAGGGGAATCCCATGATATTTCAGAAATGGGAGTGGCACCTATACCACCACACCCCTCCTGCAGCTAGCTTAGATGGTATTGCTTGGGTTTCTATGTATCCCAGTGATCCCTGACAGCCATATTGGCCATTTGGGACTGTTGGATGCTGGCACAAATTAAAGAAACCTTCAGATTTTTTGGCTAACACTACAGGAGTGGCCCATCTGACAGTCAGCCCAAGACTGGGGGAATGCATATGTGGATTTGAGGTTTAAAGTCACATTTGCATCCTCACTGAGTTTCCCTGTAGAGTTTTCACATGCACCTGAGAATCTTGATCTTCATCTGCAGATTTCAAAGATGTTTTCAAAGGAAGGTAAGGATTGTTATCCCCATTTTGCATATTGGTGACATCTGGTGAAAAGCAAAACTCCCATTTACTTCACAGGAGCCAGGATTTCACCCCAGCACTCCTGACTCCCGGTTCAGTGCCTATCCACTGGGTCATACTCCCTCCTCCTCCTCAAAGTATCCTCTTATTTCTTCCATTAAAAAAAAAAATGCCACCTCTAAGTCACAACCTCAACTTTGGCAAACTATTGTGCTCCTCCTGTTTCTTCAAGGAACAGATCAAGGTAACACATGCAGGAAAGTCTTGTTAAATAAAATATTCAGCTTTCACTTTCCAGTTGATTTCTTCTGTTGAGTGCATTATATCTGTATAAATCCACAATTGTATCATTTTTTTGTTCCTATTTAATGTATTTTTTTCCTACAAAATCTTCCACACGTACAGCAATAGTTGGAATCTATTTCAAGAGGGCATCATTCAACAATGAGTTTACTCATGACAGTCACAATTCCAAAGCATTGACTAATATAGGGAGTAATAGTGTCAGATAGTGATGCACTTATCCTATTTTGAAATAAAAATTGTAAATTGGCCTAGAGTCCTATGGCCACTTGGAGTGGTCTATATAAAAGACATTCATTCTTTGAAATGCTACCTTTTTAACCTACCCAATGCCCTTTGTTTTATACTGCCATCTTTCATGGCATTTTTCCACAGTGGGATCCATTTTTTTTTTTTGTTCTTTAGTCAAAGATAAATAGAACTTAAGTTCACTATTTTTCATTGTATAAAATGTGCTTTGTCATATTTTCTTGGTGTATGTACATAAATTTAATATATAAAATTGACACTACTTGTCTTCTAAAGAGAACTCACCAATCTTTTCATTTGCTGCTTCAGCCACTCCCATAGGCAGAAGCTTGAGTAAATCAACAAGCTTTTCACCATGCCCTGATGATCCATAAACTTGGACTTTGTCTGACTAATGGTGGGTGTGAGGCTCAGTCAATGACCCTCCACTGCAAGAGCTTTGTCACTGGACACCAAAACTGAAATCGAGGGATTGGTGGTGAGAGCAGATCACCTGACTTCTTCTTTTAGGAAAGAAGCAGTTTCTGAGATAGTCATCAGGGATTTATAACTCCAAGTCACTCCATGATGTGTTGAACATTTACCATGGTTCTGTTCCTTTGTAATGATGCTGCTTTTAGAACACTGCCACCAACAAATGGCTTTCACACAGTACATAATATTTTCCAACTTCCCCCACCTGCTATATTTTCAGTGATCTGGTGTACTGAGTGAGTATTTCATCAGGAATAAAAAATCAGGTTCAAATACAGGAAAAGACTAGTGCATGTCTCTGTATACATCTAATTTTAAGTTTAAAATGTGCAATCTGATTCTTGTTCAGCCCATACAGTAAAAACACCATACAGGCAAGTCCATATTACTGCCAAAGAAATACAAAACAATGGACTTCTTTGTTTATTAAGGCTTCATTTTAGGCCCAGGTATTTTTAGTAAAAGTCATGGACAGGTCATGGTCAGGAAACAAAAATTCACAGCCCATGACCTGTCCATGACATGTACTATATACACCTAACTAAAACTTGGCCCCAGGGGATGGTGTGGGTGCTGGGGGGGGGGGGGCACCACACAGCTCCCCAGGAGCAGCTGTCATTCCCCACAGCTCTGGGGGAGGGAAGGCCAGGGTCTCTGTGCAATGCCCCCGCCATGAGTGCCAGCTCTGCAGCTCCCATTGGCTGGGAACCACAGTCAGTGGGAGCTGCAAGGACGGTGCCTGCAGGCAGGGGCACAGAGCAGAGCCCCCTGGCCCCTCAGCCTAGGAACTATAGGGACATGCTGGCTGCTTCCGGCGAAACCCTCACGAGGTAAGTGCCATCCTGCACCCCAACTCCCTGTCCCAGCCCTGAGCCCCCTTCCACACCCTGCTGCTGCTGGGGCAGGGGGCAGTGCACGGTGGCCCAAGGCTGCCCCAGCAGTGGCTGGTGAAGCTGGCCCTGGGGCTGCTTGAGCATCCCCGGAGCCAACTGCATCGGCTGCTGCAGAAATCACAGCGCTCATGGAAAGTCATGGCATCGGTGACAGACAGAGACACAGCCTTATTTATGATTCCTCTTAGCTATTAACAGCCCTGGAAGTTTATTTTAGTTTTTTTCTGCTTGCCCAAAGATGGAACTGACAATTCCTAACCCCATTCTATTATAAATCGTAACAGCAGAAAATTAATGCTGTTCAGTGCAGGCCTTAAGTAATCTATTGTATGTAATTTCAGTTTTAATTGGGTAGGAGCTCCTACATAAACTACTCCTAGGGGAATTCAGCAACAAAAAATTAAGTTCTGTGCACAATATTTTAAAACCTGCAAAATTCTGCATATTTTATTTGTCAAAATAACACAATATAATTATACCAGTTTCAGTTATTTTTGGTCATTTATTTCAAAATACCTGTCAGCAAGTATGTCTGTAACAATACAGACAACAAAAAATTCAGGAAATTTTTTTGACAAATAAATTCCTTACTAGTCATATTATTACAGAACTCTGAGTAATAATACATTTAAACTAGAATACAGAACCATATTTCTTGCACCTCTCCAAAGAAGTGCAAAGCCTTGGCATCCGGGATAATTGAGGAGCTGAGGGAGAGGGAAGTAATTCCTGGGAAGGAACCTGGGTGTGAATTTGGAGGGTTGTTGGGTATGGGTGGGGAAAGTATGGAACAGATTTTTGAGGGTGGAAGGGAGGGATTGTTATGGCGCTTCCCCCATGCAGACCCTGGCTGACCCCTAGCCTCTCCCATTCAGTCAAGCACATCTGCCCCGTCCCAATCTGTCCTTGCACCTCCTGTCCACATGTGGCCCTGCACCTCCTCCCCTCCCCCCCTCAATCACCATTTGGCTCTTCACCACCACTCCCATTCAGCCCCTGCCCCAGTCTGTCCTCCCACTTATGAGACCTGGTCTGATTTCCCCCAGCAGCCCCATGCTGTTTGTCTCCCCATAGCCCCTGTCTCCTGACCTGGCCCAACAGGATCTGTGAAGAAGGCAGGCTCTCTCTCTTCCCTAGCTGGCCGGGAGCTGCTACTCTGTTCTATCGCTACAGCACCCTCTGGTGGGCAAAAGGCAGAACTGCAGCAACTTTCCAGCAGAAGCTTTTTTCTACACACAATGTTATGCAGCTCATTAATTATGCACACAGAGTGGTGCAGAATTGCCCCCGGAGTAATAAGCTTACCAAGGTAGGAAACTGTGACATTGAAGGAAACTGTGACATTCTACTGTAATAAAAATCCTTTTGTGTATTCTGAAACACTGGCTTGTATTTCTGAGATGAATTTGAGAGCTTAGGGAGCAAAAGTTTATTAATAAAAATTAATATAAAAGTATCTTTTAATGTACTGAAAACTCTATGCACAAAAGCACAGTGGAAGGGAAATAAGTAAGCTGAACTAGAACCAATACTGAATGGTTGAGAAAAGTGACCAATAGCCCAGAGCCAAAATATGTGGGGGGGATTCTCATTTTGTAGGTTAAGTATGACACATTTCTTGAGAGTGGAAATCTTGGTGTATCCATAGTTTGACTTCATTGGTGCTACACCACAGCTGAATATGGCTCAGTATCTTTAAAATAGTTGCAATTTGGTAAGAGTGTGGGAGGACTAATGGTGAGATATTTGGGAAAGAATACAAGAAACTAATACAACGGAGAAAGTAGTAGATATCTCTATAGACCTCCAGGCATCATACACAGTAGAAAGAATTTCTCAGACTCAACAGAGAATACCATCCAAGAGGACCAACATGATCATTTATTAGAACATTACAAGTACACAAGACTGGACCTAGCAGAAGTCAAGAGCTATTGCTACAACTGCTCTGGAATCTGTTCAAGACAACAAAAAGCATGACTATAATGGAAAGTTGATTCCACTATTGTATAATTCATGGGTGGTATTGGCATTCTTGGCGAAAAAACCAATGGATAAGACATCCTGAGGTTCTAATCAAACCTGCCACAACTCTGATCTGTTTAAATTGTTTTACAGGATCAAATATTCCTCATAAAATATATTGATTGTCTTACAAACATACCTTAAGGAAAGTTTAGTGTGCTCCCTGGTAAATTTGTCCAATTGACCTCCCATTATTCCTTCAACTGGGGCATCTATGGCCTTATTTTAAGCCTATTGAAGTCAATTAAAAGGTTCCCCATTGTCTTCAGTAGACTTTGGCTCATGGCCCTAGGCACCCGTTAAAGAGTTTGTAATGCAAGTCTTCATGTTTTGTTTAGAAATAAAAACATAATTAAAATACTGATAGGAATATATCCTAAAACAAAAACATTGTATACACTGTGCAATAGGTTTCAGAGGGGTAGCCGTGTTAGTCTGTATCCGCAAAAAGAACTAGGAGTACTTGTGGCACCTAGAGACTAAGGTGCCACAAGTACTCCTCGTTCTTTTTACTGTGCAATAGTTTTGCTTTGTGAGAGTGTTCAAAGGCACTGTATGATAGCCTGACTCTGATCTTGCTGAAGTCAATGAGTTTTACCACTGACTGCAATGGAAAAAGAGGTAGGCCAATGCTGGTGATTTTGAAAAATCCCATTAGGTACAGAGAGGTGCCTAAATACCTTTACAAATCTGCGCCATAGTCTATGGTATTGCCCATATTCTACCTTTAATTACAGCTGTCCAACCACGTGAACTTAAATTCTGCTCTCCCACTTAATTTCATCTGCCACAATTTACATTTATCTTAATATATGCCAATAAAGGATCTAATCCCATGAACTGCTATTTGTGGGTGTGGTTTGTAGGATTCAGGTTAAAAACTTTTTACAGAACATGATGAAAATATTCCAGCACCTTGTCAGTAGCACGGTAGTGGCAATGTAAACCTTTGCCCACTGAGAGATCCCAATACACCTAACAAATGGGATAACATTATTGTGATCAGGTCTTGGTAACTAGAATAAAGATGCAAACACCAAGACTTGATTTATATTGGTGATTTCACTCAGAGATTTCAAATGATCAGTGTTCCAAAAGCATATGCACAAAGTATCCTTAGTCCAAAAGTCACAAAGGCATGGCAGCTGATTATCTCCGCACTCACTTGGGTTTTTGGTATTGGGTTTTTTTTTGTTTTGTGTGTTGGTTTTTAGGATTTGGGAATGAGTAAATCATTAACAGGCAAAAGTGGCAAGCTCTTGAATGCTCTGAAAGTGAGCAGTACACTTTTAAAATCAATGCACTATCTAATGCAATGGCTGGGGAGCAAGAATGTCTGTATGGAATGATTAAATAGCTGTTTAGTATTTTGAAAAAGCTAAAGCCCAGAAAGCAATATATCCCATGATCAAGAATTCCAATAGTTTTAATTTTGCAGTGACTGATGCATAGACCAACATCTACACATAACTTTAGGAAATAGCATGTTTAAATGGAATGATTTTCTTCAGAGTCTGGAAACTGTTTCCAAAATGATACTAAGATCAAGATCTTAAGATAAATGTGGGTGCTAGGCAACTCTGAAATCCTGACAGACACTAAGAAAATAAAGCATCAAAACAAAGGAAAAGGCAAGGCCGAGGTATCAGCAGAGTAATGCAGCATCACAACAGGTCAATGGAAAAATTGAGGCAGAAATCAAAATTGCACATGTAGCAAGAAAAATAATGTCCCTAGTATGCAGTTTAATGGGACATTTAAGATACACCTTAATAAACTAAGCAGAGGAGGAATCAGATATAACTATGTAGAAGATAAGATCAAAAGCATAGTCAGTTCTCAGTATGCATTCAAACAGTGGTCAGATTATGCCAGTAACACCTCCTATTTTCTGATATCAAACATTATAAACTCATCCAGAACTAACAATGAAGAGACAGCTTTCAAATCAGTCAAAATAATTGCAATTGAAAACTTTACCAAGTGCCATCTTGAGTCAATTCCTGAACTAAGTGATTGCTAGAATGTGTATGCATTATATTATTTTCATATCACTGCATATATTATCTTATAAATTAACCTGGATCTGCTCATTTTCAGCCTTTTGAAGGATCTTAGCCTTGAACTGCAAGGTAGAAATCATAGTAGGATGATCATAAAGCAAACCAGCAAGCTTTATCATCCAAGGTCTAGTAATTTCAATCTTAAAGGCATTCAGAGTTACACCAAAAGTCAGAGACTTTTATAAACTGTGTGTACGTCAAGATCCAATGGAATGAAGTAAACTTTATAAACTAGACTCTTCAGGCCAGACATCCAAAGAACAGATATTCTTAGAAATTATCCAAACAATTCTCATGTAAGATGTATCAGCACTTTAAGAGCTAGAGTGATAGCCAATGGAATATACATGGATTCAGTTGTTGAAAATAATGACTACAGGTCTGTCGCATCTTACGTGCATTTAACATGTGCGATTTCAACTTTACGCGGTCGGCAAAAACAAAACAACAGTTTTAATACTATACCTGTAGTGCGGGCAATTTCGCCCGCCATTGAACTCAATGGGGTTTTGGCTATACGCGGTTTTCGCTTTACGCGCTAACCGCGGAATGGAACCCCCGCGTAAGATGAGACAGACCTGTACACTTCTTCCATTCAGCCATGGAAGAGATGGCAGCAGGAGATTCACAAGCCATAAACGAGGTCAGCATTATGAGATCGCTGCTTTATCTTTTCCTTTGCAAGTCTGTGCAAAAGTCAAGTTATTTCTATATGTAGAAACATTTGACCTTTTATAAAGTAAAATGGATATAAAATCCACTGCTTTTCCATTTATTGTCCAGTTTGTGAACTGCAATCATCAGAGCCAATACTGAAATGTATTGAAGATTTTATTTAGATTAAATGAAGATTTTTCTCTTCTAGGGAAATGGCAGAAACATTAACAATATCTGTCATTGTGGTATTGGATAAATACTTATTTCTATGTTAGTATGAAAATTAATCATCGCCTAAAGTGGTGATGCTGATATGACATATAAGGATTAAAGGTGGTTATGAGTAATTTGTTTTGGGGCAGGGAAGGGAGAATCTGCTTTCTATGGACTTGATCCTGAAAGGAATAGAACACTCTCAACTCCCATTAGCACCAAGAAGTTAGATATTTTTTTTTATTTTAAACTGTAAATTTATGACTACTACAGCAGTCAGTGGAAGGCCATAGTGCTATGACAATTTACACCTGTTGAAAATCTGCCCCTAAATATTAAGAAAACATTAACACTATTTTTGTAATTTTTACATCTAACTAATTCCTCTCTGTTCAATGGCAACTCCTAGAAACAGTGCTTTATTTACTACATCACCTTTACAAAAATTCTTTATCTCAAACAGAAAGCACATATATAGCAGGCTTCTTTTACAGTCCTGCGCAAAATCTTTACACAGAAGGTAAAATCAATGGGACACCTCAGAGTCACCTTGCTCCAACCTTCTGGAGGAAGGTTTAGGGGGTGGCATTATACATTGTATAAATCCTCTAGGAAACTATTCAAATAGTTTTTTGGTCAGTTTGGGCCTCATCCTTCTCCCACTGGAAAAGGATAGGATCCTGACTGGAGGCCTAAAAGCCTGATTTGTTTCCATTCTCTATTTTCTTCATTCTTATCCGCTCAACACATCATTTTGCTCAATCCCATATTAAACAAAGTGTCAGGTCATGATAAAAATACTCTGAGTTTGACACTCATTCTTTAAGAAAATCTTTGCCTTTAATCTTGTGGCTTTTAATTTATTTTTCATTTTTTTTTGTTTAAGTTTTTATCACATCCCCAATCCACTCCAGCTAGTCTGATCTTCTCGTAAGTTTTATGAAGTGGCATATCTCAACAATGTCGTGGCCCCTGGCCAAGGCTAGCTTACTCACCTCCAAAATCTGGCTGTGGTCGTGCAGGGTGGTAGTGACTTGTCAGATTGCTGCGGCCACCTCTGCAGCATCATATCCCTTGTCTCCGGACCATGAGGAAGGCTCTCCATGGACTTCAAGCTATGGAGAAAGTGTGTCCTGTGGCTCAAGGGAAAAGCAGGGCTATGTGCATTGATGTCCCGCTCTGGAAACTGAAAAGTGTATGTAGCCTGTAGCTTTAGGAATGCTTAAGTATTTGTGAACTGGGGAGCTTCCCCTGTGCTTGTAGGAGAAGCTCTGTCACCCTGATTCCCTTTGAACTATGGTGAAAGCTGTGAAGGTGATAACCACATGTGGTTAAGAGGAGGCTCAGAGAGTACCCTACTATCTTCTATAAGATCCAAAGGGCTTGGAGACTGCTGTCCCCTACCCACATATTTTTAATGCCTAGGTCTATACCTGAGTTGTTTTCATTTCCCTTGCTCTTAGCCTTTTTTCTTTCTTTCAATCGTGTCAGATCTCTCAAAGAATCTGCAGTGTGTTTCGATGAAACATTCAAAAACTGTGTGTGTATGAATTCTACTCATTTGAATTGTCACAGCTTGAGAGTTCTGCTTTTTTTGTGTTTTATTCATAAATCAGACATAGGGAAACCAACAAGGTATTTATAATTAAATTAGATTCAAGCTGTAGATGTAAGTGGTAAAGTATAAGTTTGTATCTCTGAGTGTGTATTAGGTATATAAGTTAGATAAGGGTGTACCGCAAGGCCTACAAGCTTTAGGTCTGTAAGATGTAGCTTGGCCATAGAAGGTCTCAGGCCTGAAACAGGTTGGCATGACTGCTGACCAAGAGAGAACTCTGTACCAGGAAAAATTTAACTTTATAGTAAAAGATGAGTTAACTTGTAAATTAGAAACTATGCAGCAATAGATTGGAAAATATGTCCCAATGTAGCAGTTAACATTGCAAGTTGACTAGTAGTAACATCTTGGGAAATTTTAACTTGACCACAAGTTATGGAAACTATTTGATGTTAATGAGTAAGAAAGGAGCTAATGAGGTAGGGTATGAAAACAGGGCACCCCTAAATTAGTGGGGTGTGGAAGTATGGATAAGGAAAAAGGGGTTGCAATACGTATTCATCTGTATGAGCCTTAATAGGTATGAGTGTAACTCAGGATAAAAGATGCTGTTCAACCTGTGCTGTAGAGGGAGCACACAGGGAGACACTAGGATGACAACTACTGGTGGTGGTGGTGATGATAACAAGGAAGGAAGAATGACTGACACTCCAGAGTCTCTCAGCAGGAGATGTGAGTGATGCACGCTTTCTCTCTCTCTCTCTCTCTCTCTCTCTGCTGTTGTATTTCAGTGTATGTAGGATTATTTATTTGCTTAGTTGATTCATTCATAGAGGGACTTGTGATGAATTGCAATTGTTTCTCACTTGCTTCTACAGTCTCTCATTCTAATGATAATGATAGTGATAATAATATTCTTGATGCTATAGCCCTCAAGAAATTTAACCTTTGTTGACCACTGCGGTCCAAGAGATTGATCAATACGCCAATCCATCAATAAGGCTACAGGCTACTCAGGAGTGCTTAGCTTATGATGTGACATTGGATATCATATGATACATGATATAAAGAAGAAATATCATGGGAACATTTATTTTGATAAAAGAAATCTCACAGTAAGATCTTTAGCTCCTATCTGGCAAACACTTACACATGTGATTTAGAGTTATACACAGATGTATTTGCAGGATCAAGGACTTAGACTGGAAACTCTTCAGGGCAGGAACACATTATTATATAGAATAATAACCGCTACATGGGTTCTGGAAACAGAAAACCAAACACAATGTAGATTAATTTTTTGTTTTTATTATCCTGTACAGCTTCTTAAAGACTTCCAAACAAGGCATTTCCAGAAAGACTTGAGTATTTTTTAAACCATAGGCACCCTTTTCCTCTTTCCATTGTGCTATAAATGTATATCCACACTGGTTTACGATGGGATTGATTGGGGGGCCGCCATCAGAAAGGCTCAGAGGGTCCCCTGTGTATGGATCTCCCACAATCCAGATAGAGTGGGACAGTCAGCAGCTTCTGCAGAACAATTACTCCTTGTGGGGGGGGCTGAGGGGGGATTCATTGCTGGGAGGGGTTGAGTTCACACATCATCCTGTTATCATTCTCTGTTGGAAATCCACACAGAAGGTAGGAATGCAGATATCCTGGTGATGAAGGTCATGTAAGTACATACCCAGATAAACAGATAATGGGAGCTAAAGGTGATCAGCACCTCCTAGAACCCTTCACATCTCTGGGATAGCCTCATCATTTTAGTCATTTAGAACTGGACTGGACAAAACACATGAAAATATATTATACAGAACCATTCTGCACTGAAAGAGGGATGAACAAGATGACCTAACAGGTCCTTTCCAACTATGATTTCTGTGATTCTGTCAACTCTCAGTACTATATTAAGAGCTTGTGGAATGGAACATTTTATTAAATAAATTCCCTTTAATAATGTGTCACTTTCACACATTCCCTATTATGCTATACTTTCATGCTGTCATTTGATCCTTCAGCCTGAATATTACCTCATCCTAGGTGTTTTTTTTATGTGACAATGATAGTGATTAATGTAAATGAAGTAATGGGTGTAATTTACCTGCTATGTCTGTGGCTGATTCAAGCACAGTGCCAATTTAACTTCATAAGGGTATATAGTAATAGGGGAAATGAGTGCACAAAACTTCTGTAGTTTCACTGTTATAAGTGAAATTCAAAAGTGGCTGATGAAAAGGCTGTGAAAGAGGCAGGGAGAAAGTTTCATTAACAGCAAAAAACAGCTGCGTGGGAGCACATCTTTACACTTCTGCGGTTTCTGAACTTAAATGGCATTAAACAGACTAGAGGGCAAGAGAACAAACTGCAGTGAGAGAGAATCTAGGGGAGCATGTAATTTAGTTTATAGGATGGAGGATTGAAAGTGGCTGAACAATGAGATTTCCAAAAAGGCACTTTAAGGACATGTAAAAATGTTATGGAGCAAGTTATAGAAATGTGAGTCTTAAAGGAGTCAGCAGAGAAGTAATAGAAATGAGTGAGGAGTCAAAAATGGAAATGAACAAAGTAGAGAGGCAGGATATATGTGCCTAATGAGTTTTCCCGAGAGAGAGAGAGAGAAAATTTGCTTGCTTTCTCTTTCTCTATCATGCAGGTATAAGACGGGTTCAGGAAGATGGAATATTTATCTGAAATTCTCTGGAATTTCAGCACACATGAGAGACATAATATTATGGTAGCTCAAACACATACAAAATATTGCTGATTTATTTCATTCCTTTACGTTTGGGATTCACAATATGGCTGAATGTGTATGGTTTTAGTTATGTTCCTGTATGCATCCAACTTGTAATCATCCAGGGCCAAGGACCTGATCCAAAGACAACTGAAGTCAATGGGAAGCTTTCCATTGATTTCTGTGGGCTTTGACCAGGCTCCAAATCCTGTTGCTTTACTTGTGAGGAGAGGCCAGTTGACTTCAGTTGGACTGCTTCCACGAGCAAGGATTTGGGCCATGAAAGAAGGGATGAAGTCGAGAGTGGGAAAAGGATCGAAGGGGTGTAATTTGGAGGGATGTTGTGTTAGAGAAGTTGGCAGTTACGTAAGCACAATGTGGACAGATATTAGAAAGGCAGGGTTGAGGCTGAGCAGTCTAAACCAGGTGTGGAAAGAGGCAATAAAGTGGGTGACATAGGAGAGGCTGAAGAGGCTCTTAGCAATGGATCATTCAGAAGTTATTTAAGTTCTTGTTTAAATGCAGTTGTTTGACACGAAAGGGCAGACTTTCAAAAGAATTCCAGGGTGAATGCACATGTTACATGTGTGGTGTTGTGCCATAATCCCCCTACTGCTGGACACCTCATGAAACCCCAATTACACTCTGTCCCAACATGCTTCCCAAGCAAAACATGGCTGTAAATCAATGACTTTATTGAAATCCCATGAACCAGTGTAAAGTATTTAGCATCAGCTATAACAGACTATTAACAAGCAGTCACTGTGCTCCTGTGTCTGTGCATTTCTTGTGCAGCACTAAAAGCAATAGTCCGGGGGCTGCATGAACTAGGGGGAGAGGAGGGAGGGAAAGGGTGAGAAAGAGAAGGGGAGGGTGCAAAGTTTAAAAGGGCCTGGAGGGGGAAATAACAGTTTAATGACACTTACCCCTCTTCCCCCCCGCCCATCTTTCCTTCCCCTTACAAACAAGAGCCACGCAGAAGGGGAAAGGGGGTGATTGGTGGCTTCTGTGTGTGCCCCACTTGATCCGGGAAGGAAAAGGGAACTGTTCGTTTGTCTGAGGAAAGTCATAAACGTCCATTCTCCCTGCTGCCACTTCAGTGTTTTGTACTGTTCCCAAACCCTGGTGTGTCTCCATTCCTGCTCTGAGCCACTCTACAGAAGCCCAGAGAAGTGGATGGGGTGAAGCATCCACTCTGGCAGTTGCACAAACACAGAGCCTTGTCTCTTAGCAGCGGAGAGACCACTGGCTTGTGGTGTTAATCCAAAAATGCAGGGAAGAAAATACACTTCTGAAGTCATTCCTGTCCCTTTCAATGCTATTCCCTGCACACAGGGATCGCAGTTTCTGGCGATACAGAGGGTAGTGGTGGGTGTTCTTTGTGGGTTCTGTTCCCTCTTCCATGGGAACTCCACCTGCTAGCTGAGAATACAATTAAGTTCCTCTTGAATTGCCACCCAGTCCTGTGAGCATGATTCAGAAATTTTTGGTGTAGTGATATTCAAGCTAGTTCTTTGGGCTTAAGGGCAGGGGAAATGTGATTGGTCCATCTTCATAGCTCACCAAACCCCTCCACTCAGCAATATGTAGAGGAGTCACCATTAGCAAAAACATCTCTCTGGCATAGATGGCTGTGTGTGTCCTCTGCAGTTCTGGAAAGCCACTTCTCTTTTCCATTCTGGTACTTTTAAAACTGTTGTGTTCTCCAAGTGATAGCCAGCCTCTAAAGAAGAAAAAGGTGACTGGTGATGTTACCCCCCAAAGGATATGAACCCGCCCCTTGATGCACTGTAAATATGCTGACAAGGTACCCATTTTTCTGGGAGGGCAGGAGTGGCACCTCAGAGACAGCAGAGGAAGATTCCAAAGGACTCTGGAGGACCTGACTGGCACAGACCGAAGGAATCAAGAGCAGCTGGACTTTCTTAGGGCAAGGAAGGACAGTCTCTTAGGTAGGATAAGGGATTCTTACAAATGCAGAGACATCACAAGCAATGGGAGCATGAGCTCATACAGTCACTAGTCCAACAGGTGGCTGCATGCGTTCGGGCCTTCCCACCACCATCATAGCTGCTTCTTTCCTGGATCAGGCAGGACCTCCTCCCCCTCCTGCTTCTGCTCCTCCTCCAGCTGCAGCCCAGACTGCTGATAAGGAAGTGAATGGGAGCATGCTAAATGACCAGCACAACATACTCCACCAGCACCCAAAACACCTTGCAGGGGAACTCCCCAGATCATGCAGGAAGGAGCCGATGAATCCCATCCTATCCCTGTCGTCCAGACTATCCTCAATCCCCAAAATCCACAAAGAAGATATCCACCGTTTGTCCCCCTCGCACAATAATTCCCAGTTGTTTCCCCCCATACACATACTCTCAGGGAAGGGAAGAGCAAGGGGATGTTTCCACAGACATTGTTTATCCACTTCCCTGGGATCTGTTGTTGCTCATTTGTTCCTGTTTTATTTTTATTAAAAAAATTTGTTTGAAATATGCAAATAAGTTACCGTTCACTTCACCTGTGCACACCTTATTTTCTGAGTATGATCAATGTGATACTTCCCAGAGATTTGGGATGGGGCAGCAGGATTCACTGTGATTTATAAAAAGTCTGGTGCCTTGGAAGTGCAAACAATTACATTCCTCCCACAAACCCTTCCACCACCTGCCCATGAATTTGCTATTTTTAAAGGGTTTTTGACAACAAAAAAAGCTGTGAAATAACCATTGCTGTCCGAAGCACCACAATGAGAAGCAGAAGAGAATTCAACTGAAACATCTTTATTTTTGTTAATAATTTAAGTGACAGTACAGAGAAAGGAAAGGAAAATAAAAGAACATTGAACATATCTTATTCAGAATGGTACGTTTACAATCCCGTCTTCCCCACCCCACCTAACAGTTACAACTGGTAACCATGGGAATACTCAGACGATAGGAGTGATCATGCATAACACCTAAGTGAGGTGAGCAATGCTGACAGAAAACGTTGTGAGGAAGGAATGTGAAGGAGTGATGGGAAGGGAGTGGAATCTTTGGTCAATGGTTGTGGTTAATTAGTGGCCATAGCATCTCACTAGACCTGCCACTTCATGGCCTTTGGTTGAGATGGGGTTTCATGCAAGGATCTATTGGAATTGGACCAGGCCATGAGTTTCCAGGAGTGAATCATTATGGTAGCTTCTTCTTACTTGGAGCTGGGGAGTGTTTGATCACCATCTGGAAGAGATGGTCAGTCCAAGATAGGTGAGGACAATTGTCATGTTCCTTATGTACACATCCATCCAATACATCAGCTCCAGGGTGTAAGTTTGTAGTATATTCTGGTTTTTGATTTATAGTTTTTGTGGGTCTTTCTTCCAGCTAAGATTTGAACTGGGCAGAAGAATTGATTGCTAATTCTGGTCATTGGTGTTCATCCAGGGATGTAACAAATGCCCCAAATATTGTCAATGCACCCCAAGCACTGTACTGAAGATAGAGACAAAAGCTTCACTTATGAGAGTGGGGATCTGGGTGTTTGGGGGTAAAGAAAGGTATAGCCTGGGTTGTGCAAAGTTATATGTAATATGAAAAATCTTCCTGGAGCAATTCAGAGTTCTGGTTATAATAATTCAGTTGTTTTTCTGATGTACTTTAAAATATGAGATAATCTTTGGAATAAATAATAGTGCTTTTGCACTAGAAGCTCCAAATTCTTCAAAATATCAAGCTGGGAAAATATTAGTATACTTGATCTAGAATACTTTGCTTTTAACCTCTGATATAGTAGGCGGTTTCCTTTGGGATCCACCATTAAACACCATTTTTATAATGCCATTGCAACACTGAGTGAGCAAACTGTGTAGTTATTGTTTATTTCTCTCATCTCCCTCATGAATTTTGAACTGAACTGGAAATTACTTTTTGGTGAGGTTTTTTCTGGGGCTTGAACAACAGATTCTGAATGACTGCTGTCAGAGGTACTGCCGAGTTCAATAAGTTTGATTCTGTTCCCTGAATTTCAACAGCACTTACATGCAAAGACTAATGTTGTACACAAACATTAAAAGGAGTAAGTGCATAGCTCATTTACTAAAACAATAAACTGCAGTATAAGGCATGCTGAGGAAAAATATCATTTTTCATAAAATACTTTATGAACACCTCACAAGGCATTTAAATAGTCAAAGAAAGGTTTATATATTTCCTGGAAGAAAAATATTGTGACATTACACACAAAAATGATTAGCCATTTAAAAACTCATAACATAGATTGTATTTAAAACGTCGGATAAGAGTATTCACTCAGAGCCTTTGGTTTTTTTTAATGACTGTGCTACTATGACACTGAAGTTTGTTCTTTTCCAGCATTTGCTTATATTGGGATGACTACACAAAATTCTTTTCTGTAACCTTTAAGAATGAGATACAGTTTCTTTGTTTTTGTCAGTGTATAGAAAGTGGACTAAACCTTTTTACAATCACGTTGAGTGAGACTTTTCTAAAGATCCCATCATAAAACAAAAATATCCCCACAATTATGGCCATAGTACTGTCCACACCAAGGTGGGAACTTCCCATGATCACTGTTGTAAAGAAACACTTTTTTTTACCAGGTTCAAGCAGCAGGCCCTTGTTCACTAGGTGCCTCTTCATTTCTGACCACAGTCAGTGTAGAAACTTCTTAGGATACTTCATCATCTACCTCCATGGATAAATTGGTGTCTAGTAACTAGGTAGATACCTCTGGCCCTTTAGTTATGCAGTTCAACTTGTTGCCTCATAGACTGTTTTCATCTCTTCAGTATCTTTTGTCATTCTTCTCTTGTATATATCATAGGGGTTTTTTGTTTGGATGAACCATGACAGTCATTTGATGCTGTCACAGTTCAGAGCAACTAGACCTGTATTTCTGCGCAGTGGTTCAGCCAGGGTATTTACTATCAACTTCCAGCTCCCCAGCAATTTCCTTTCTGGGTGGAGACCGGCATCTCTCTCCCTTCTGATCAGGGTGTTCCTAGGTTGCATAGTTTCCTGCCTTCATTGTATATTTCTCAGCACAGACAGGTTGCCTAATTACACCTGCTTGCTTTCTCTTCAGAGACTGATGATAGAGTGATTGCCAACAGTTATAAATACCACAAGTTCTTTCTATGCAAGCATATTTAATTCTTAAGGTACAAAGCACTACAGAGAAAACATATTAAAAACAATAAAAGAACCTATATGCATGCTAATAACCCAGAATTCATCCCACCACTAGCATGGATTCTGATAGGCCCAGTCCTTCTAACCCTATCCTAAGTATTAGGGCTGTCCATGGACAAGAGGTCCTGTCTGTTTTCTGGATTAGGAAGAAGATCATGAGCCAGTTTAATATCAGGTTATTTACCAAAAACGCTTTTTGTCTGTTGGGCCGCGGAGAATCCAGTTTGAACTAGTAAATGCATACTTTCCAGGGGTTGTTTCTCTGGAGATGAAACCACCTGAATGAATTCGCCTAAGCACTCCCTGCTGTTTCCCCTTCCCATGGAAATGCATGTAATTCCACAATAACACATACACAATTGTGTTTTGAATACAATGGACCTCAGAAGGATTAACCTAATTCAATAAAGTTAATTCAGGATATTTCAGGAAAGTGTCAGTCTGTCATAGATATCACAGAAGTCTTCAGAGAATTCTTACTCAAGGAAGGAACTGTCTATAACTGTGTTTATGTACAGTGACTAACACAGTGGAAACCTAATCAGTTGGGGCCTGACATGACTCTGTAGTATAAATGAATAGTCATAATCATTACATGAGAAACAGATCTGCCATCTCAAAATAGTTTTGCAAACACTGCACATCACACAAAGAGCTTGTGAGATTTTCAGTATTTCAAACTCCACAAGCTTCACCAGTGATGGTTGATGGCATTAGAAAGTGGTTAGCTGAAAGTGACTGTGATGGGTGGATTAGGCCCAAAGGCCCCCTGCTAGAGGCCTCAGGGTTCTGCCACACTTGTCCCAGGTAAGGAGCTGTGAATAGGTCCTCAAAGCTGGCTAGAGTGGTTGCAGGAGAAGCACCCAATCCGGGCCCAGGAGGGCCTTATAAAAAGGAGCTACAGATCCAGATACTGGGCAGTTCCTCGCTAGAGCTGGAAGAGTGTGGATGGTATGGCTGGCTGAGGGAACTGCAGCACAATGGACAGCCCAGTGCTAGTAGGGATGAGGGGAGTGAGGAAGAGATCCTGGCTGGCTACTGGGCCTGAGCTTAGAAGAGCCCTGAGCTAAGGGTGACATTGGTGAAGGCCGGAGCTTGGAGTAGTGGGTAGGCCCAGGTCCCCCCCACCCCATAGGCTACTGGGGAAGGGCCTACAATTGGACATCAGTAATCCCCACCCCCAGGGGACTGAATTGTCAGGAGGCCCAGCTGAAGACTGGGGCCAAAAGAGACTAAGAGGGCAAAATCATTGCCTCCAGGGAGGAAGCCCTGGGGGTACAGCCCCATGGCAGGGCTGGGACTGATTTAAAGACTCCAGACATACCCAACTAGAGGGGGTGCTTGCAAGAGGTGGGTGCCGACCTCTTTACAGTGACATGAAAGGTAAAGATTTGACTCCCAAATTACAACAGTGGGTGAACATCATACTGTCCTTCCTTTCCCTTCCAATGAATTTCATCCATCCCTCTACAAATCTACACAACAGTTTAGGACAGGAAGTGAAGAATCCATTTAAAATTTCAGGGGTAATTTTAGGGGTAGGCAGATTTCAGTTATTCATACTGAAATTTGGCAAGGTCCTCAGGGCTAACTCACTTCTTGAATAAGGTGCTTGGCCCAGGCTGAATGTACTCCACACTGGTTTTGGCAGGGAAAATATTAATTTCTTGCAAAGGGAGACAGGCAGAGGGCTTGCTCCATCAGCTGCGTGTAAGAATTAAGGAAGTAGTTTTCACCTGGGCAGGAAGGCAGATGTACTTATGTTTGAAGTGGAAACAGCCTTTGTTTTTTACTCAGGGAAAATGAGGATGTGTTCTTCCTCCTGACCCCATTCCCTGCTGTGGGGGATGATATGAAAGCTGAGCATTTCCCAAGACTGAGAAGGAGCAGTATGAAAGCCTGAGAGGGAGCGTTTCTCCTCCAACCTATGGAGAAACTAGCTTTGAGGGAAGAATGAAGTGGGTGTTTTGAGATTGAAATAGAAGGCTGCTCTGTTAGTTACAGCTGGAGCCCACAATAGATGGGAGGACATATACCACACTGGTGACACTTGGGGGCAGGCAGTGAGTGGCTGCTACTCCTAATAAGGGGTGACAGAGTATTTGCAAAGTTCTGGCATCAAAGGGGGAAGGTTTGGCTATTGCTTTCTATTTGGAGTCTTGGAAGGGGAAGATTCTTCACTTTAGTTGGAAGGCCAAGCTACTTGACCAACACAGATTGAGTAAAGTAGTGAGGAGAAACTGAGGCATAACTCCACTTACTGAAAGAGAGGTAAAATGACTCTCATGCTCCAATATCTTGTCTGAATATATGCAGTTCATATCTTTGTTTCACACAAAGTGCACAGCACCCCCATTCCTACCATGTTGCCTGACACCATTTTGGGATGGTTATTTAATTATTCATTTCTGAGGGGAAAGTGTCATATATCAAGTAGTTCTAGTCTGAAAAGTCTTTCTTGCTTAACTGGTCTGCAGCCTCTGTGTATTCAGAATCACGTTTTCTCTCTCTAACGGCAAAAATAAGTGTTTACTACTGTTGACCCAATACAGCAACAGTACGAGAGAATGAGCTGGTTTCTGTTCATCTGTGTCATCAACATAAATGTTAACTTGCGCAGCCCTTTATGTCAGCTCTTAACGAAAGATGCATGTAAAGAAACACACAGAAGGCAATCAGATTGCACATGTGTCATGGCATAACTTGGTAAAAGGTAAATGAGAACAATATTTGACCTGTAAAATCATGGTTACTGGTGATGATGCACAAAAAGGAAAGTTCTCAGCTTGACCCTTTACACCCAGGTTGAATTTGAAGAGCTAGGTGTTAGAAAAGGCTGTTTTAGGGCTTGAATCCTGCCCTCCTGTTCTCTCCCCTTCACCCCCCAAAAAATTTGTTGTAGATCCCTCTACCCGGGTGGTATTCCATTTCTACAGCAGGATAACATTCACATAGTGCTGGAAAGTGTTGTGCATTTCACTATATGCATGCAGTTAAATAGTTGTTGGGCTCAACCTTCCAAATGAGTATGTTTCAGTGAAGTGTATGTAATTTAACAAACTCTACAGTTGAGTCGTGTTTTTCATATGATTCTGCATATGCAGATTCAGAAACTTAAATGTCCGATTTGGGCTCATGTGTCCCTTTATACTTGCAGACAGTTTTCCAAAGCTTTGTGGGTATTTACATGGACTGTGTGTGTGTGTGTGTGTGTGTGGAATGGGCCATCGTTTTTCACTGAAAAGCTTTAGATGAAGCACATCAAAGTCTACTGAAAAGGAATATGAATAAAATTATTTAATTAGCCTTCCACAACAGAAATTTCCAAACACTTAATTCCTTGTCTTTTATGTATAATGATTGTTTGAACTAGTTTTGTCTGGCATTTCTAAATCCTCATTTCCATTTATACAGGCCTACCGCAAATCCCAGTCATTCACTCCTACACTTGTGAAGCTGAGCCTTGATCCTGCAAACACTTGTCCACTGAATTAATTGCCACTGCTCCTGTCTTAACTTACTTGCATGTGTCAGTGCTGGTGGGATCAGGCAACGAATGTACATCCTTGCACAAACTGCATTGCTTGTCTAGGATCATCATTTTTGAAATATTGTGTGGTGATTAAAACATTCTTAATGAAATGACATTAAAGTAAACTACTGGAAAAAATCCCTACACACTTTAACTGTACAAAATGTGCTCTGTGTGTCTGTCACTTTTTTTTTTTTTTTTTTTTTTTTT
>NW_020664413.1:51314669-51337010 GCF_002925995.2 Terrapene triunguis | reverse complement strand
TTTCTTTTTTTTTTTTTTTTTTTTTTTTGGTCTCATTATAGCTTCACTTAAATTTTCATGCAAGTTGTCATTGGTGAAGGCTCGTTGTCACCGCTGGTTATTTATGGCATCATGCCCCTTCAGTTATTTCTTTTACAGATACAGTATGCCTCATCTGTTGTTCCCATGATTGCTTATGATAGATCTGCAGGTACATTTAAAATAAATAATTTACAATACTCTTGATAATGAGGATCAACCACTTCAAGACTTTTTCTTTGTGATACACCATGAGCTTTAAAATGACTTACCCATGTACATCTGTTTTGAAGACAAAAATGTTTAGTAATTGTCAGATCATGATAATGTAATGTGAAAGGAAAACCTAATGTTCAATATAATAAGAAAGAAAACTAGGCGGCTTTGGTTACATCTTTTAACTTGTTTGTAGCTACATGCATCACTTGAGGCAAACAACGCTGACAAACTACAGTAGCAACAAGTGTGATCTTAATACTTATCCTGACAGCTTTCACATGTAAAGCTAGAGTGGGCAAAACACTAGTAGGTGAACAATCCTATGCTGACAGGGAGATATGGTATATTGTCTAACAGATGTTTTCCATTTGTAGGGCATCTGGGTCAGACCCTGGCCTATGCTTCAGTCCATTTGCACCACTCCAGCAATACAAAAGGGCCATTTAACTATTCTCCATGCCAGGGTGATCCTTAACTGCCCACTTAGGGCACCTATCTGTGCCCCTTCCCTTCCTATCCGGCTGGCACAGGGGGAATGTCAGTGACTTGGGTAGAAAGTACTCCAGCAATCTCCAGCTGCCAAATTGCCCCTCTGCCAAAAGGATAAGGCTGGTACACAATAAACTATTTACTCCCTCCGCCCCAGGTTCTGGCCCAAGCAAGTGTTCAACTGTCCCGAGTGTCCAGTGTTTACTAAAGCTAAATCCTAATTGAAATGCTTGTATCTTAACTGCTAACAGGGAAAAGAGTGTGACTGTCCTCATTCTAATCACTCCTTGAGAGTCAAGGAAGCAAAACGCTCTGGGTTATTGTCTATATGAACACTTCAAAAAAAATAAAAAAAATCTCTATCTATCCTCATGATATGAGATGAGCAAGCAAATAAAGGGAAAAGATACAGTAGTGCTATAGGAAGCAGAACAATAACATAGTCAACATGGTGGAAAAAAGTTACGTGACTGGATGGTTATTGCTCATGTTGTTTTTATTTTATTTTCCCCTCCTTCCTTTGTCCATCTTCTTATACTTTATTTGTCTAATTAAATTCTTGAAGGCAAGGGCCATACAATGATATAGTGCTGTAAAAATGTCCTCAATAAACTTTATTAGTTAATAAACACCAACGTTACAGAGAAATGGCTACTACAAACCTTTACAAGAGATAAAGTGCCACTAGCAGTTTTTCAATCTGCTCTGACAATTCTAAAAAGATTATAACCTTCAGTGTTAACTTTCATGTCATGCAACACATCCCACCATACTTCTGTGGTGAAGTCAGTCTCCTTCATGTGGCATTACCTCTAGCGCACTCTGTTTACTTCCCGTGCTCAGCTCCTAGCAAACACTGGGGAAAAATTTATTTTCGCTTTTTCAGTGCTGTATCTCTCCAAACAGACAATAACCCAAAGCATTCTGCTTTGTGACATGGATAGAAGCCGAGGGAGTGAACAGAATGAAGATAGCCACTCTTTCTTTTTTCTGCCCCAAGTGTATGTTGCTAAAAATACAATATTTCAACTTGGGGAGCTTTGGAAAGTACTTCCCCTTTGGCCACAAAACTAACACTATTGTGATCTGAGGTGAGTATGGATTCAGTGTCTTGTGTTGCGAGGAGGTGCTTAACCTGAGCTGGCTTGATTCTTGCATTTACTAGAGCGCAACACTTTTATCAGCGGGTATGTGATTATAATGATAGCTCTGTATGCAGAGCGGATACAGAATCAGGCCTGAAGGATTCTGAGATTTACAAATATAAAAATATGGGGAAACAACTAGACAAGATTGCTTGTCATCTGTCAAAATTTGTAGAAGTAAATAAGAAGGGGGAAAAGATTAAATGAGATTTACTCAGCCAGGAGAAACATAATGAACTAAAATAGATAAATGCATAGGGGCAAGGAGAAGACAAGTTCAGGGTTTACAATTAGTCCATAAAGAATCTCTGATTAAAGGGAAGTCTGTGGAGATTAACATATTTAGGGTGGATCAGCCTATTCTTTGCTCTCATTGACATCCTTTGGTAAAACTCCCAATGACTTAAATGGAAGCTGAGTTAGACCAACGTCAAGCACTTCTGAAAAATCTCTTACTTTTTAAATTGGGTCAGTATGAAAGTAAAGAAACATAGACCCCACCAGTTAACGAATCTTTAATGGATTTGTGATAATCAAACTACTGGAAGTACTTCAGTGATTTGCATGGGGCACACATTATTTAATACCAAAGAAGGGCAAGTAAGTAGCACAAATCAAAATTCGGAAGGACTCAAATTAGGAAGGATGGTAAATAAGGAAGTGAAACTGTATAATGAAAACCCAGGGGGTTGACGTTCAGCATGGCTAAATGTGAAATAAAACAGAAATCCTGGGTGGTCAAAAGAGGGTATAATAAGGGGGGAAAGCAAGGATTTATTGTACACTTGACAGGTTTTTTAATCTAATATTTTTCATAGAATGCCTTAATGGAACTGGCTAGAACAGTGTTGCACGTTGAGAGGAGTGTGACATGCCTGGCTATAGCTTTATGAATCTCTGCCATGCCTGTAAGCAATTGACTGAACACTGCCAACTATTGGTAGATAAATTGTAAACATTACTCCCACAACATGAGCATTAACATGCCATATGCCACGAGCTAACATATTTAAGCTTGTAAGATTGCTGTACAACATGAGATAAAATACAATCATATGTTACCCATTGCATTTCTGTTTAAGCTGTAAAAAATCCTACAAATCAATATTTTCTTATTAAATGTAATTCTTTGAGATGCAATTAAAAGCACCAAGAACAAGAGAATATTTTTTATATTGTAAGCTGCTACATAAGGCTGGGAGTGGATTTTAAAAGGCTCAGTTAAAATCTGTACTACAGTTGGAATTTACAGTATGTTTCAAATGGAATAACAGTTGGAACAGATGTCCATACGTTCAGCTCTCTGTGCTATGCACAGCTGAAGTTTATTTCCAGGCTTGTATGGAGTATCAGTAGAATTTGTGAAAAGTGGGATGTAGGACAAATTTATATTTGTTCTGTTTGTTAATTCCAGGTGAACTTTCTGTTTGAACAATACATTAGTTTAATGCTCATAAACGATGCCAGATTGACAGCTCTGAGCCCTTCAATTTTATCCAGAGTGTTAATGGAAACTTCCTCATGCAGCATCCTCAATGTTCTTCAGCCTTGACCAGGAGGAATACTTCTGTGGGTGGGAAGATAGGTTGCTTTCCATGGCCTGTTCTGGGCGTCTTGGACATGATTGCCAGGAAAGGTATTTACTGTAGTTGTTCTCTATGATATGTATTTGTTCACTAGTATAGGAATTGGACTGCCACCAAAAGTCAGAGGCTGCCACATAAATTTTGGTTACTTACTATTCAACAGCACTGGGTTTGAACCCCCCAACTTTAGACATGAGAAGCTCTGTATTCTGTTGCCACTCAACCAGTCTCGTTCTAGGTGAACTTGCTATTCATGAATACAAACACAGTGCTCGAGAAGTTTGAATGAGGTTTAAAGGAATTATTCTTTATTTTTGAGAGAGAGAAATGGTTCCTGGCCTCCAACTTGATCAAGAAAGACTATGGAACCAACACTGGCTTCATAGCTTATGCTCTGAGGGAAAGCGTTTTTAAATTGTTTTGTTATTCACCTAAGGGTATGAAAACAAACTTTTGACAATGAATTATAGTAAATTTAAGTTGGTATTAAGCATCCTCTCATAATGAGTTGCCACTATATGAAAGCTAAAAAGACAATCAACACTTTAAAGTAGATCAGGTAGAATTTAGTAGGCATTAAAGGTCACATTTTCAAAGAATCAATGCCATTCCTGTAGCGGTTAATGCAGGCATGCACTCTTCTGCAATCCTAGCACAGTGTTTATTTTAGTTCTATAAGGTGGACTGAAAATTGAGCCTGACGAGGTGTACACATGTGGATTTTATCTCTAGTGTTCTCCTGTGGCCAACGAACCCATATAACATATCAAGAGTGAACTACAGATGGTTACCCTGATCTGTCTTTGTGTCCCCTAGTACTGGCCTGGCTGTGCACTAGTCCAGTTCCCCAGAGCATGCTAACAGCCTACTGAAGCATAGCAGTAGATACGTCTGCTATTATGATATAAATCTATCTGCACCAAGAACCTGTGCTTGGACCATTTGCATGGTGTCCTGAAGCGTTGCTTGCTACATGAGTGCAAAGAGGAAAAACAAAACGTAGTTGAGCACTGGTTAAATATGGCATTTAATGGAATGTTCATGTTGGTCAAAGTTTTGCAAACAACTTGTGGAACCTGCTTTTTTGTGTTTGTTTTTAGGGAGGGCTTTACATGGTTTCACATTAAGGAATCTTACAAAGATCTGCACCTTTGAGGCTGCATGTGCAGGGCTATGCAGTCACATCCCCACCTGTTGTATTCTATAGCATATTGTACGCTACATCAATCAAATCAAAGAGGAGGTTCTTTTTTAGAGACAAAGGATATTTAGGTGCCCAGGTTAATTGGAGTTGGGTACAGCTGAGTAGTTAGGCTGCACCCAGGGAAAAGCAGATTATTCCGTATCCTAGAGATAATAGGGAGAAGAAGAACAAGAAAAGAGTCTCTCTTATCCTACCTATAGGCAGGGCCGGCGCAACCCATTAGGTGACCTAGGCGGTCGCCTTGGGCACTACAATTTGGGGGGCGGCAACCGCAGCGGTATTTCGGCAGCGGGACCTTCCGCCGCCTCTGTGGGGGGCGGCATTTCGGGGCGGGACCTTCCACCGCCTAGGGCGGCAGAAAAGCTGGTGGCGCTCCTGCATATAGGAAACAAAATAAACCACTACTAGCTCAAATTACTAGTTCATTCATCCCTTACAATCATAATAAGGTATTGTTTGGTATATAGTGTGCATCCTTAAGGTTACAGAAACAAGATATTATTGAAATAAATATGAGGTTAACCCAGAGTATTTAGATAAATCCAGGAGTGCAGTGGTATTGATTTTTTTTTTTTAAGTCATACCATCTTGCAATAAAAATAAAAAAAAATCCTTCATGATGCAGAAACAACTCCTCAGAGAAAGGCTACACAGTAGGCAGGGCTTTATGAAATGTAGTAGCTTTAGTTCACAGGGATGCATATGATCGTGTATTACCACTCTGATTCAAATGACTGCACTCCTTGAATGTTCCTTTGTGAGTGTTTGAACTAAATTTCAAAGGTGAATTTGGCCAAAATGGAGGATGGAAAATGGGCAAAACCACCAAGGGTCATTTGGAACTGGGACCCAGTTCATCCAACTCTCAACCCCAACTCAGTTGAAACCTTTTTCTTTTCAGGAAACCTCGCCTTAGGTTAGATAGATCTCTGAGGCACAATTCCTTCTTTGATGACCTATACCAGAAACACAGTACAACACCCTTTGCACCAGCTCAAGTGAGCTGAACAACACAATGGTGGAAGGATGTAGGCAAGACTTGGTCAATTTCTCACTCATCCTCACCAGTTCGTAGGGAGGAAGAACTCTTGTACTCAAGGCCCAGGTCACCGACCCAGGGTTGCAAAAGATGTCCCCATCACCTTGCATGGGCATATAGTCCAAATCACACTTTACCCCTTGTAATCTTGTTTTCAATTTGAAAATCAAAATCCTTTAATTTACAATGAAAAGATAGGATCCCAGTCCTGCTGCACAAATTAGTCATGTTTTTTAAGCCAAAAGATTTTTCTTTTCAAATTGATCTTAGTTTTTCAGTCTAACAGTCCAGATTTTACACTGTGGTGTAACACTGAACCACAGCAACTAATCTCCACTGTAAAATGTTCTCAAGTGCACACTGGAAATCTATAAGTCTATTGAGTTACATGTGTCTCTTTGTCTGTAACATCCTTGAAGTGCCTCAATAAATTAAAAACTCTCTCATTTCTGAAACATGTTTGCAGTCTTTTTAATTAGGTCATATTTTTCCCAAGTATTTCATTTCCTTTAAGGCTTCTGTTCTATGTATTCAGATACATTCAGGAGGCCATTAAAACATCCAGCACTGAAGATAGATTATGAATTCATATTCTTAGAATGATTAGATCAAGTACTCACCGGCTTCTCTTAGCCAGAATGATAGCATGTAAGAAGACTATATGTAACAGTCAAATTACCTTCAAGCATTTATTATGCATGGATCATAAGAAAAAGCAGTACTGTCAAATGGTCTCATATCCTTAAAATTTATACATAATCCTGCAGTTTAATTTAAAATATTCACAGGGAATGGTGCTGGACCCCCTTTTCTTTACTCAGCTGCAAATCCCTGCCTTTATTTCCTGCTTTTCCCTGCTCATCCCATCCTGTCGTTCTCATCCCATTTTTTGTAAACTTTCTAACCTATTTCCCTAGTATTTTTTTTTCCACAGTGCAATTACTCACACATGACCCAACAAATATTGCAATGCTACTGATACTTGCCTCCAATTTCTTCATTTGATTTGCTTCGTATTATAATCCGACTGAATTCTAATCACAAACCAACCTTTCAGGGATATCAATCCCCCTAGAAACAAAAACACTGCACATTAAAATTGAAACTTATCATGGAGAGAGTCTGAAATTCTCAAACACTTCTCATACATTCATATTAGTTGCATAGTATAAAATGAAGCTTTAAAAAAAGTCTGTTATTTGTTTTTGTATATTAAAATCTACATCGCCATCATTTTTGTATCAGAGTGTCTACCAAGAGAGAACAAAACAATGATCTCTCTCCTTTCCTTGTAAGCAACAGGTGGGTTTAGTCTTTTTAATAGTTATTTCATACAGAGTGGGAGTATTGATGTGGGCAAGGGTAGTATAGCAGGAAAGCTAGAACAAAGGAGTGGGTTTTGAATTTACTTCTCAGTGCTGTGAAGTCAGATGTAATTTAACAGCCTCAACTTTTATGGTGTAAACTAATTACTCACTGTAAGCACTGTGAGAGAGATCATTCTATATTAAAGTATTGTATCCCAATGGAACTGGAACTTCTTTCTTTTAAATTAACTTTTCTTAGGTTATTTCTTCTGTAATGGATGACATTTCTTTCTCTTGCACGCACATTGGAATAATCCAGTATTGGTCAATAAGCTAACAAGTCAGGAAAGCAATTAAGCCATCTTTGGCCAGTCAGAGAACAGGGATGCTTTCCTGAATTGGGCCTTGGACACGAAGGGAATAATTTTACGTTCCACTGTCCCCAACAAATACATTAAAAATCAAATAAATCACTGTACACTTCTGAAGAGCTGCTGTACCTAGGGGAGAGAGATCTCTCTCCTATTGTATAATACCTTTTCTAAACTTATATTTGACAACCTTCCCCTCGCCCCGGTAACACTTATTTAGTTTGTATACCTGTAGCACCAATTTAAAAACAAGTACTACTGAGCTAAACTGGGTCAGCATTCAAAGCCAGATCCTCAGCTGTTTAAAATCTATTGGCATAGCTCCGGGAAAGTCAATTTAAACTAGTTGAAGATCTGGCTCTTAAAACTAAGTCAGATTGACTGACTAACAATTGGTATCCATCAGAGCTGGGTGGAATGTCACAAACACTGCAGAGTATTCATTCAGTTTTACCAAATGAATTTTCTTTGGCTATATTTCTGTCCCTTAAGTATTTGCAATCCACAAACAGAACAACTGAGTCTTACTTGCATAACTGCTCCCTGGAAACTTACTCTATGCACAAAAATACCTAGCAATACCTGTCACACCCCAAATTCCCATAGCATCTGTGTATCCCTTAGAAACACATACAAGTTGATAAACCTTCTTCCATATACTGAATATCCTCTCCAAACTGTTCTGTAAGAAATTTTCTTGCATTAAATACCTCCTTAAAAGCCTCTTCTTCCATAATACCTATGAAAACTGCCCAGCTAATAATGGATATATTAAAGGGCACGTACGCACATTTAATTAATGTTACTAGTTTTTAAAACTGTATATAAAAATTGTGCACATTTTTATTTCTCTATCTCTTGCAATTTGCGTGTTGATTGTCCTGAAATTGTATCTCCATGGGCTGAAGAGAAAACACTATGTCAGAGATAAAGATAGAATTCCACTGAGTGCCATATTGGTGCAAGGGTCCACCTTACAGATCAAAGTACAGGTTCAGGTCTTTAAATTGTAAGCTCTTGAATGCAGGGAGAGTTTCTTCCTAGCCCATTGTGGTCTCCACTGGAATAAAAATAACAAATATAAATAACTAGCTTAGAAATGCAGACATGAGTTTCTGATAATGTATTGTATCTTGGTTACGGTCTAGACTCAGCTCAGGGAATCCCAATAGTAGCCATTGAAAACAAAGCACTTTCAGTGTTATTTTAAAGTTACTTCTATGGATTTTTAACATTCTGGTTTATTTAATAATTGATTGTCAGGATGGTAACTTTTTTTAGTTCATTTTAGTGTGTTCTCAGTGACTTCTTAATAAGAAGTTCTTATGTAGAATATGGAATCTTCTTATTGTGCCATTTTCATTTCTGCAAAGAACTACTTTGGAATACAAAATCACTGCCCAGAGCATTTAGTGAGCTGTAATGGAGCTTCATAATGACAATTAAGATTTCTTTCTAAACACTAATTTTTCTTTAGATCATTGAAAGGTGCCAGGTAAAGACAGCCACAGCTGATCTAACAAAGGCTGAAACAGCAGTCATGGGGGCATCTGACTTTCTGAAAGCTCATTAATATGGCACAGTTGTCTTGTCTCTGTCTTAGAAAACAATACATACCCCAAATAACTCTATTATCAAGTCGCAGTAGAAGTGATTAGTGTTATAGGTGGAAATACAGTCCTAGGATTCTAGTTCAAAAGACAGTACCCATCACTCTTATTTGAGCTGCTTTATCTATATTTCTACAATACTTTTTTCATTATTAGCACTGAAAATATTTTATAAACACTTTAGTAGCATTTTGCATAAACATTAACCTGTTTGAAAAATAACCTATTTCCTTTAGGGAAGAGATCATTATTTCAATCCATTTTGCAAAGCACATCTTTCCGAAGTGAACTTGAGCGCCTCAGTCCAGCGCATCATTATAATGATTTCACATGTCCAGTAATGTCAGTGAATATTAGTTAATATAACGGGATGTAGTTGATGTAAATTGGACATGATATTTGATATTATGATGTTGCACGAGTGCTGCAGTATGGGAAGAACACAACGTCCATGCCTTCCTGAAAGGAGCTGTAGGCAGGGAAACACCTCAAAATGTGACTATTTGTGTTGGAGGAATGGAAGGGGTTGATCATTATGTAAATCGGTCGTAGACCAAAGGCCTGATTCTGCAAAGCTCCAAGCACCTCTTGTGAGATGCTGAACACCCTTGACTTCTACATGAACAAACCAGACCGGATTTAATACTTCTTAGATGGTCAGCTGGACTTTGCAGGATTGAGCCTAATGTGCAGTATTCAGACAAAGACCCGATTTGATTGTGTCCATCAATGAGAGGATTGAATACTCAACATTTTATCCAATCAAGATCAAGCTAGTCTCTGATATTTTGGACTCCCTATCTGTACACCCGCTAAGGCATTAGTCAAGCAAAGCACTTGAGCCCGTGTCTAGCTTTCAGAGCAGTAAGAGTCAGGGCCGGCTCTAGGATTTTTGCCGCCCTAAGCAAAAACAATTTTGGCCGCCCCCCCGCACCCCCCGTTTTTTAATTACCCCACCCCCGGCCCCGCCTCAACTCCGCCCCTTCCCCAAATCCCCAAGCCCTGCCTCCTCCCCCCAGGCTCTCAGGCTTTGAGAGCCTGGGAGGGAGGGGGAGACGCCGAGTGGCCGCGGAGCGGGCGCCGCTTCTCCCCCTCCCTCCCAGGCTCTCAAGTGGAGCAGCGGCGCGCAAAACGGCCGCTCGGGATCTCCCCCGCCCTCCCAGATTTGAGAGCCTGGGAGGGAGGGGGAGACTCCGAGTGGCCGCGGCGCGGGCGCCGCTTCTCCACCTCCCTGGCTCTCAAGCCTGGGAGGGAGGGGGAGCAGCGGCTCGCGAAACAGCTGTTTTGCGCGCCGCGGCCGCTCGGGATTTCCCCCTCCCTCCCAGGCAGCAGCAGCGGAGGTGAGCTAGGGTGGCCGCGGCACATTTTTAGGGGCGGCATTCTGGGGCCGGCCATGCCGCCCCTAAAAATGTGCTGCCCCAAGCACTAGCTTGTTTTGCTGGTGCCTAGAGCCGGCCCTGGTCAGACTCCTATTTTGAGCATGTGGACAGTTAATGGGACTACTCGTGCTTAAAGTTAAACACTTATCCACATGCTTATGGTAGTGGGGCCTAAAGGTATGTCACATACTGATCCAGCATATTAAATGCCAGTCCATGGGACCCAGGCTTGTGGAGTTGGTGATTCCAAGCCTGTGCTTGAGTATCCACACTGAATGATAAACCTGGATTTTCAATTGCTGTATCCAGGTCTCACAGTCATACGAACACATCTACATTGTACTATGCAGACCTTCTGGATCGAGTCTATGGCTTGAACTGTGTCCACACTGAACATCACAGGGCTTGAACATGAGTCTCAGCAGGAGTCTGGCTCTGGCCCACCCACCCCCAGCAGAGTCCTAGGACCTGAGTCCTGTATACTTGCTGTTCTGAGTCCTGCTGATTTGTGTGTGGACAGAAGGGAGGTGTGGGCTCAAACCTGAGTCAGAGCCTGGGCTTAGAGTGCAGGGTAGACACAACCCTAAATCTCTGATATGCTATATCAGTATGTGACAGAATTACAATAATACGTCAAGAGATTCCCATGCTACCAAATTTGAGATGAAGTGTAAACATGCTCAAGTTCCTTAGTAGGATGTGAGATCACTAGTAAGACAGGGTGGGGGACCTACCAAATTCATGGCCATGAAAAACACGTCACACACTATGAAATCTGGTCTCCCCCTGTGAAATCTGTTTTTTTGTGTGCTTTTACCCCCCTTTCACGGGGGAACCAGAGTTTCTCAAATTAGGGGTCCTGCCCCAAAAGGAGGCTGCAGGGGGTCACAAGGTTATTTTAGGGGGGATCGTGGTATTGTCACCCTTACTCCTGTGCTACCTTCAGAGCTGGGTGGCCGGAGAGCAGTGGCTGTTGGCTAGGCACCCAGCTCTGAAGGCGGCCCACTGCCAGCAGCAGCGCAGAAGTAAGGCTGGCAATGCCATACTATGCCACCCTTACTTGTGCTTTGCTGCCTTCAGAGCTGGGCGGCCAGAAAGTGGCAGCTGCTGATTGAGCACCCAGCTCTGAAGGCGGCCCACTGCCAGCAGCAGTGTAGAAGTAAGGGTGGCAATACCATACCATACCATCTTTACTTCTGCGCTGGTGCTGGCGGCGGCTCTGCCTTCAGAACTGGGCTCCCAGCCGGCAGCCGCCACTCTCCAGCTGCTCAGCTCTGAAGGCCACGACCCCCCCCTTACAATAATGGGTTCATTGTGAGATAGGCCCTGTATTATAGGTGGTATTGATAGCATTGCTTATGACATAGCTCCCTGTTCTCAGTTGCTTATAACTTTGCCATATTTAACTGTGAGTTCTGAAATTCTCCATGGCAGTTTTTCCCAGCTGAAACTAATTGGGTCAAATCCATGAATAGTTTTGGGTCAACAGAAACTGCATTTTTCAGCAAATAAACTATTAATCTGAAAAACTTTGCCCAACTCTACTTGTTAAAGAAAAGTAGTATTTATTTAGAACAAAAGCAATTAAGAGAAAACATGCTTTATTGTTTTTAGCTGTACTGACCTTGTCCCTCTCCGCCTCAGAAAGGCTTTTTAAATTTTTAGATGCTGATCTTAAGTTCCCAGCCTGGCACAACAAGGTTTTCAATCAGTTAGAGAGGATTATTCAAGGCAACAGCTTACCCTTTGTCTTTCTTTTTTGTGTGTGTATCAGGTTCTTAGCTGGGGAGCCATGGTGTTGGTTCTCTTTTTGTTCTTACCACAGCCCTGACATAAGTTAGATCAATGCATTTATACAGGAAAGTCTTACAGCCCAAAATAGAATAATATTTCCTCAATGACTTGGTCACATATACTGCTCATATCATGGTTACATCACAACATTAATAGATTAATACATAGTAATTTCTGCAGAAAAACAACACACCAGTACCATTTCTTTCACACAGAACTTGGGGGGAAGTGATTGGATGCTTACATGGACAGCATTGGGTATAACAACTTTGGATATTCTTGTTATCTTGGATGGATAAGATATTAACATGTCGGCTTCAGGGTTTAAGTCAATCTAACTAGTAGGGACTGCACCTTCCTCTAAAGCATCTGGTGCATGCCACTGTGGATACAAGACACTGGATTAGATGGACAATAGGTCTGATCCAGTCTGGCAATTCCTATGACCCTGCATTATACAGCACAACTGAACCACTGTCTGCATCCAGTTTGCACCTTTAGAAGGAAGAAGATTGTGAAGTTTTGAACAGACATAAACTAAAAGAGGAAACAGTGACTGTCCTTGACAGATATTTGGACAAACCTTTTTCATCGTGTATGGCTTTCACTTTTAATTACCGTCGGACCCATTGATTCTAGAGACTCGTTCTCCCGCCTCCTTGTTGTCTTAGAGTGGTGAGTGTCCTTTTCTTCTCATACAAAGAAAGAAACTTCTTAGAATAAAGAACACAAATATTCCCCATAAACTGACTCTACCTCTCTCCCCCCCCCCCCCGAGTTGAACATTCATTTTCATCCAGCAGATCCACTGCCAGGAACCTCTAATTCTGAGGGGAGTGGGGGTGTCCACCAGCTCCTCCCCTTCTCATCCAGGTCCCTCCAGCAATTCCCTTGCCGGGACTTACCGCCCACCCCCGCTTGTAGGAGGTGTTAAGGTGGACTATGATGATGGGGGGGGGGAGGCCTTGCTGTACCAATCAGAGGAGTCCCCAAGTGCCCCCAGCTCACTCATTTAACAAGCACCTCTCCTTAATTCCTTTTCCAAGCCATTTATCTGTACTTTTGTGCCTTAATTTATGGAGTACCTGCACTGAACATCCACTACAAGGAGGCGCCAGCCATTAGCTTGGCTGCCTCCTCCCCACACCCAGCCGGGTTCCCAGACATCTTCCAAGGTCTTTTTTTATATTAGCCAAAAATATGTCAGCACCTGAGTCTGACAGGTGCACCCCATCCTCCCAAAATAACTCCGGTGCCCCATAGAATATCCCAGGATGTGAAATTACTGTCCCCCCCGAGGGCAACAAGAATTTGGCCACTTCACATACTTGTTCACATACTTGTCCACCCTGGTGGGGTTCATGGCTCCCCGCCAGACAATGTTAACACCTGGAAAAATTGCCAGGCTCTGCTTCAGGTTCCTCCTAGTTTGAAGCATTAACTCCACCCCTTTAAGTGTTCCCAGATCATTTTCTCCCAGGTGTATCACCAATATATCCGGTGGCTGCTGATGCCCCCACACAGCATACAACAGTGGTATCAGTTGATCCCATAACATGCCCCGCCGTGCGTGCCAACTGAGTAATGCTTTGCCACCGAATGCCAGCTGGGAGCCCTCGGGCAACCTGGATGTGTGCCTATGCACCCAAAACACAATACTGTGCCCACAGATCCACACCCTCGTGTGTATAGCCCGCTGTGCCATATCTGAAATGAGAACACAACCAATTTAATGTTGATTTTCCACCTGTGGTCTCACATATGTTTGGTATGCATTAGACTGCCAGCGCCCGATTGCCTGAATAGCCTCTGCTTCCCTGCCTATCTGCGCTGCTGCCATAGCCGCCCCTATTCTGAATGAGTGGGAACCAAATTCATGGGCTGGCAGCCCCAACCTCGTTAGCCCCCGTCTCAACATGGTAATCAATTGATGCACCATGAGTGGACTCCCGTCTCCATGTACAAAAAGGGGGCCTTCTCCCTTCCACCATATTGCCATATAGGCTCTCAATGCCCAAACGGGGCAGACTCCAGGCATGCCACCCTCCCATACGGTAACGAATGCACCCCGGCCGACTTGATCAGTCTTTGACCTTTGCAAGTGTAATATCATTGCATGCTTGGGCCAGCTTATGTCACGAAATTCCAAAGTCCTTTCCGTAGAATCCCTGACGGACCCAGGCACTAGCTCACTGATCCTGAAAGCACCAAAAAATGCTGTCAAGAATGCTGCCCTGAATAAGGACACCTCCTGCGCACTCTGACATATGACACCGAGGATGTGAAGGAGGTCCCTGAGCATGGAAACCCTGATGGCATGATGGGAAGCCTCCCTGGGTCCACCGCTATGTGACCATCCCGCCAAAAACCTTCCAACTAAGAAACCCCCTCAAGAATCTGTGTAGCCATTTAGCCTACTGACACATGTAATGGCCGAAAGGCGATTTGAAATTGTGGAGGACGCCAGTTGATAGGTTGCCAATGACAGCATGTACCGCAGCACCTGTTCCTCTGTCATGGGCCACATTGCTGACTGGCCTTCCTGCTCCGTGAACAGCATTTGTCTGGGTTTGTGGATGGTGATCCCTGCCCTGTGCCTCTACCGTTGTTCCTGAAATTACCTGAGTGGGATGTCCTGGATCTGCGTGACCTGTTCTGCTTCGTACAGCCTGTAGTGCCGTGGAAACCACCTCATACGCAATACATTTAATTAATCGTATCAGCTACATGCTAACTAGCCCCCCATCAGACGCTGCTAGCTGAGTTGGGTGAGTGAGAGCTGCACCTGGAGCCCCCACTTCCCCAAGCCTGATAGGCTGACTTTGATACTCCGGTGCAGTACCCCAGGCTCCCCCAACCATTCACCCTTGCTGTCTGGACTCTGCCCCTGGGGCCAACCAACTGCACTGGGTCTGTCTTGTGTGTGATTTGATTGCTTTCTGGGTTCCTGTGGTAATGAAACTAACTGGGGAACGGGGGGGCGATGCAAATTTTCCCCATCCCATTGTTTTCTGGCTACAGCAGGGAAAAACTGCACCATGATTCCCTAAACATCCATGTACATTGCAACTGCTATGGGAGGGACCTGCTCCCCCCTCCTTTTCCTTCTTGTACCTATACCCCCTTTAATCAACTGTACCTCCCTTTGTGAATCTGTTCTCCTATTGCTACCCTGTTTCACTGGTGCCAGAGGAAAAGGAGAATTAAGCCTTCTCTTTTGGGCGCCCCGTACCTTCCCCTTTTTGTATCCCCCTGGAGCCATGCTGAGACTGGTTACCAGCTGCTGCTCCTTCTTCCTCCTTGACTGAAACAGGGAATGGCTTCTAGCCCCCTATCCACTCCCTATCCCCCAGTCCAGCCCAACCACTGCTTTCCCAGACTGGAAAGTGTGTGGTGGTTTTTATTTTGTTTGTTTTGTTTGTTTGTTTGTCCCGTCTCTCTTTACCCCTCTTTTTTTTCTCTTCTGGCCCTCTATGGGGACCCCACTTGGATCTGAGATAATCCCCTAGGGCCTTGCATTCCCTGCCACAGCAAGGTTTCCTCCTCCTTTAACTGTCTGAACTGCCTTTTGGGGCTGAAATGAGCTGCCCAGAGCCCCCTCGTACCTGCTGGAGGAGAGTGGGAGGTTTCTTCCCCCACCCCCACTGTATGGGCTATATGAAAAATTGTGTTGGTTCCAGTGCCCTCTCTCTTCCTCCTGTAGCTATCTGGGAGAGGGAAGGGGGGGGGGGCGGTTTCCTGCCTTCCCCTACCTGACACTGTCTGGCTCTATGTGGGAGTGGAATAAGCACTATTTTTTTGTCCCCTCCCTCTCCCTGCTGCCTTGCAGTTGCGGCACGGAAGTGGGGTTTTTTTTGTTTTGTTTTTTTAAACAGGTCTGTGAGCTGAACTCATGGGGTTTCTGCTTCCTCTTGCCACCGTGTCCCAACTGCACCCTATTTCTATGGCTTGAAATGGAGAAGGGGCTGCTCAGCCCTTGCTGTTCCTGCTCACTGCTTTTATGCCCTGCAACGGGGGAAGGGGTTGTTCTCTCCCCCTCCCCAGCCCCCGCTGATCGTCTGGATTGCTTCCACATGGGGGAACAGGGAACCTGTACCCACTCCTCCCTGCCACCATGTCCAATTCCTGCCTGATTTTTATGTCCTGAAATGGGGAAGGGGTTCCCCAACCTCCTTTCCCCGCTCACCACTGCACCTGTCCTGCAGCAAGCCATGCACTGGAGCCTCTGTCTGCCTAGCCTGTTTCGAGTGATGAGGGGAGGGTCCAGGCCCAGGCTGACCTTTTTAAACCCCTCATTCCTAGGTGGCGAGTCATCCACCATGCTGACTGCTTTTCCAGCACTTTTACATCTCCCCTCCTCCCCCAAGCCAGAAAGCATTGCCCTCTTCTCCTGGCCAGCCAGACAAACCCTCCCCTGCTTAAAGTGCAGGACGGTGATTTGCACCGGTGTAACTGAGATCTAAATCTGGCCCCTGAAAGCCTCAATATTTGAAGTGAATTTTGAGTACATAATTAAATGACATACTCATGTCTGAAAGATGTGGATTACCAAATGCATTTAACCAAGCCATCATCTACTGATGTCAAAGAAGCATATCCAGCCTAAAAAGATTCTCAGACTGTTGCAAGGACAGCCTGAGCCCAAATCCTTGACAAGCTCAAAGACACACTCCCTTTATGTACTACATGACAGTCTGGAATTCTAATCAGAAGGCAATATCTTAGAATATTCACACCCACAATTCACTATAAACAAAACTCTTGCATCCTATTTCTGGTGATGATGTGGAAATGAAATGTAGATTCACTGTATGGCTGAGTGTTCAAAATCACTGAAAGGATTTGAGCACCCAGAACTATTACAATTATTAGTCATCCAGATCTCTTAGGCAACTTTGAAAATCTCAGCCTGTGTAATCAGGGGTACTATGCATAAAGGATGGGATTTTTAAAACCAGATCAGTGTTAGTCTAAGTAAGTTGGAGTAAAGGACTGGAGAACCTTAAGTCAATGCCAAGCCTCTAGCACTTTGCCAAGATCTATGTAGAAGTCTGAGGACCTGTAGGATTTAGAGGCCAAATTCCCTAATGTTTCTGAAAGAACTTGGAGAAACTGCATCTTTCAAACCTCCTCCAACATTAACACAAGTATTTGACAGTTGCCATTTGCTGCAACCTGAGCTGGTTGGAATCAAAAGTTGAAGGTTGCTTAATGGTAATGATCAGAGACTCAAGTTTTATCCAGATTAATAACCAGACTAATGTGTTGCTTTTTGCCCAACCACATTGTCCATCAGCTGTAGCGATTCACCAAACTGAGTCAACGACGAAATGTCATTGGGGAATTTTGAGGTCTTGAAGCAATATAGAGTTCATCTCAACACTACTAACAACTGCATTTTCAAGCTTTTCCATCAGCCATTCTGTGCTGATATTAAACACAGTTGATGCCGGGTGCAGCCTTGCCAAGCTCCTGTGGAAATACAAACCATCCTGTGATTGACTCAAACACAGCTTTCCATTCCATTTATAGAGCTCTTCTCTCAATTCACTATCTTTCACGGGACTCAGATTTGCCGCCTCAGATTCCCACAAGCCTGCTTGATGCAATGAATCAAAGGGCAGATGGAAGTCTATAAAAGAAATGCTGCCCAGAGTTTGTTAAATTCAGACATCATCTCAAAAATCTGTCTCAAGATAAAGATTTGAATGACTAGGTCTAAAGCTGCATGATTATCCGAGCCATTGACACAAAGTTAATTACCGATGTGAGACATTAAAACAGAAGTAAGGAGATGCTCACAGCAGTTGGAGCTAAGGGGAAAAAAAAGGGGATTATGATTACCCTTCAGACACATTTGTCAAAAGCAAAAGCTAAGTTGGTTGGATTTCAGATCGTCATCAAGTCACCGCATAAGAAAAAATAAGGAATCCTGGTGATAGATTCGTGCAACCAGTTTAGAACAGGTTGCTGGCAATCACTACCTCTGCAGTCTATATTCAACTTTAGAATGTCTCCAGGGGAGGTGATACCAACTTGTCTAGTAAAAAATCGGAATGGCAACATCAGCCATAGTTTGCCAGATCAGCCTCAACAGGAAGATCATTTAATGATACTACAACTGTCTTGCAGCCTGCTGTCCCTCTTCCACTTGAAGAGGAGCAGGAAGTTTCAGTAGAATCACCTTCCTTCAAATGAGACAAAATATGATCCATAAATAAAAGTCTGTGAAGACACCAAGGATTTGCAACATCATGCTTGAGTTGCTGAAGACAGGTGAGAGTATTGTGCCACAGCTACGTAGACTCTTCCAGATCATCTGGCACACTAATATTATCCCAGATGACTGGAAGAAAGATGTTCTTTCCCTCTGTTCACAAAGAGAGATGAGGCCAGCTGAAGCAATTATAGAGGTGTTCAAGCTGTTGTCAGTTCCAGGGAAATAGATGCATGAACATTACCAAATAATTCTGTTTTAGGAACACTCATTAAGTCTATTTTTAATTTATTCTTTAGTTCCCTTTTTAAAATATCCTAATGAGTATTTTTAGGTGATCCTTCACCAGCTAGACCACTTCTCAGTCCCATAGTAATGACTAGAAGAGGACTGGTGCTGGCTCTTACAGCTGCCAAAACTCAGAATTTCTGCTCTGTGGGATATTCTTTTTTAATTGAAATTTTGTGTTCATTTTGAATTGGAACAAAAATAGCCTTTGCAATTGTCCATGAAATCAAATTTAAAAAATAATTTCAAAATTAACCTTTTTTGATCATTTTGAGAGTCAAAATATTTTGTTCTGATGTTGGATTTACTTTATATCATATATTAAAAAGTTGAACCAGTAATTTCAAAGTGGAAAACTGAAGCATTCCAAAAAAGGTCAAAATGGAATGTTTCAACCCTATCAAAATGCTTTACTTTTTTTTCAAAATGAAATTTCATTTCAATGGCCTAATTCCAAAAAATGTTTGTATTTTGGCAAAGCTGGTGTTTTCCAGCAGAAAAATATTCATCCAAAAATTTCTAACCAAACACTGCCAACCTGGGTCTGATGCTTGCTGGTTGCAGATCAGAAGAGAGCACCCACTTCCGCTTTTTTGATTCTCCTCCCCCTCATGTCAGAATAGCTTATGAGTAGACTTAGTCAGTGACAGGTTAGTCTTTTGGATTGAATTTCCCATCAGCAGAGAAGTGCTATCTGAGGTAGTATTACAGCACAGAACTCATTTACTTTATTTCTTTTAATGATTTTTATTATTTTGAACAGTTGAGGCTAGGGCAGCTTTTATTGCTTCTTCATTATTGATGGCCAAACTGGTTTTAGAGGGCATATTCTAGCACTTAGAAGCTAGTCGAGTTACTCAGTCCACACTAAAACTCTAAGTCTGAACACATCAGGAGCTCTACTCTATGCTATGTGGGGTACATGCTACACATAAAGTAGTAACATACAGAGTTAAAATTAAATTACAACAGCATAGGACTAAATTGTGCTACCAGTTACACTGTAATAAAACTGTAGTAGCTCCATCTGCCTTCAGTGACTTACTTTGCATTTATACCAGTGTAAGTGACTCATAGTATTCTGGTGAACAAATATTGCATATTACCGTAGAAAATGACTCTGAACGCAATTTAATATTTATGAATATTTATGGTGCTATCTTACAATGAACAGACATGTTAGCTTGATATTTCTTTATTTCAAAGTACCAGTTAAGTTATGCTGAATATGCCTAAAAATTCCTAATGCATAGATTGCAGGTTTTGTCTCACTAAACCAGGGATCGGCAATCTTTGGCATGCGGCCCGCCAGGGTAAACACCCTGGCGGGCCGGGCCGGTTTGTTTACCAGCCGCGTCCACAGGTTCAGCCGATCGTGGCTCCCACTGGCCGCGGTTCGCCGCTCCAGGCCAATGGGGGCTGCGGGAAGCGGCGGACAGCACATCCCTCGGCCCGTGCTGCTTCCTGCAGCCCCCATTGACCTGGAGCGGTGAACTGCGGCCAGTGGGAGCTGCGATGGGCCAAACCTGCGGACGCGGCAGGTAAACAAACCGGCCCGGCCCGCAGCCCCCTGTGCTGAGGCAGGACCAAAGTAAACCTATACCATCCCTAACTGTTGTTTGTTCCACCTGTTCTTAAAAACCTCCAGTGACCAGTAATCCACAACCTCCCTTGGAAGACAGTTCCAAAGTTTAACTAGTCTTATTGTTAGAAAGCTTTTCCTAATATCTAACCTAAATCTCCCTTGCTGCAGATTAAGGTTGGTCGGGGGCGCCTAGACAAAAATGAGAATGACTCCAGGTCATTGTCTTCTTTAAGTTTCGTCTAATGGAGATTCAGTCCTGCCTGGAATATTATGCCAGCTGGAGGCTTCTGCCTCAGGCTGCTCTCCCAGCCAGCAGCACTGCACGGTCGCACCTACTCCAGCCTACCCCTTGCTCCCATGGCTCATAAAGCCTGGACAGTAGTAAGGAGCAGTTCAACTATAGGCTGAACAAGTGCAGATTGGTGGTAGAATGTGCTTTTGGACATTTAAAAGCTCGCTGGTGCTGTTTGCTGACTAGGCTGTTTGCGATAAGATTAGAAGAGCACAGCAAGGCGCACTGCGCATCACAGAGGCTTTGAAAACCAGTTTCATGACTGGCCAGGCTTCAGTGTGACAGTTGTGTGTGTTTCTCCTTGATGCAAACCCACCCCCTTTGTTGATTTTAATTCCATGTAAGCCAACCCTGTAAGCCATGTTGTGAGTCACCCCTCCCTCCGTGAGAGCAATGGCAGACAATCGTTCCGCGCCTTTTTTCCGCAGACGACATACCACGGCAAGCATGGAGCCCACTCAGATCACTGCAGCAGTTATGAGCACTGTAAACACCACGCACATTATCCTGCAATATATACAGCACCAGAAACTTCAAAAGCAGGCAAAGAGGCGACGGCAGTGCGGTGACGAGAGTGATGAGGACATGGACACAGAGTTCTCTCAAAGCATGGGCCCTGGCAATTTGGACATCATGGTGCTAATGGGGCAGGTTCATGCCATGGAACGCCGATTCTGGGCCCGGGAAACAAGCACAGACTGGTGGGACCGCATAGTGGTGCAGGTGTGGGATGATTCCCAGTGGCTGCGAAACTTTCGCATGCGTAAGGCACTTTCATGGAACTTTGTGACTTGCTTTCCCCCGCCCTGAAGCACAAGAATACCAAGATGAGAGCAGCCCTCACAGTTCACAAGCGAGTGGTGATAGACCTCTGGAAGCTTGCAATGCCAGACAGCTAATGGTCAGTCGGGAATCAATTTGGAGTGGGCAAATCTACTGTGGGGGCTGCTGTGATCGAAGTAGCCAACGCAATCACTGAGCTGCTGCTATCAAGGGTAGTGACTCTGGGAAATGTGCAGGTCATAGTGGATGGCTTTGCTGCAATGGGATTCCTTAACTGGTGTGGCGATAGACGGAATGCATATCCCTATCATGGGACCGAACCACCAAGGTAGCCAGTACATAAACCAAAAGGGGTACTGTTCAATGGTGCTGCCATCTCTCCTCTTGCTCCCGCCACCTGTCCTCACATTCATTTTGTGCTTTCCTGCACTCTGACAGTGTCTGCCTCCAGGCATTCTGCTGGGCTCTTTCAGTGTGGGAGGACTGCATGAGCTCAGAGAACATTTAGTCGCGAGTGCGTTTTTTTCACCTTCTAGTCTTCGCTAGTCTCTGGGACGGAGATGATCCGGGAAGCGTTGAAACATTTGCAGCTGTGGGAGGGAAAAAAGGGAGAGTAGTATTTAAAAGACAACAATGGGTAGACTCTTTCACGGTGAACCAAGCTGTTAACATTACATAGCATGTGTGCTTTCTTTACAAGGTCGCATTTTGCCTCATATTGAGGGCCTGCCGGTTTGGTGTGTGAGATCATACATGCAGGGCCAGCGGGCAACAGAATTTGGCTTGCAGGCAGACATGGTAAGCCACAGTCTTTTGGCTTCTTTAACCTTCATAACATGTGGGGATGGTTTCAAACAGCAGCACCCTCATTTCCCATACCAAGCACCTGTTGGGTTGGCCATTTAAAATGGGTTGGCCTTTTAAAAGGAGGGGCTGAGGTTTTTGGGTTAATGTGCAGCACAAACCCAACTAACCCCCTCCCCCCCCCACACACACCCAATTCTCTGGGATGATC
>NW_020664413.1:51162003-51314269 GCF_002925995.2 Terrapene triunguis | reverse complement strand
AACCCCCCCCCCACACACACACACCCAATTCTCTGGGATGATCGCTTCACCCCTCCCCCCACTGCGTGGCTAACAGCAGGGATGATTTCTGTTCAGCCACAGGCAAACAGCCCACCAGGAACGGCCACCTCTAAATGTCCCCTTAATAAAATTCCCCTATTTCAATCAGGTGACCCTGGGAGTACATCCAGGAGAGCTTCACTGAGATGTCCCTGGAGGATTTCCACTCCATCCCCATACACGTTAACAGACTTTTCCAGTAGCTGTACTGGTTGCTAATGCATCCCAAGTCTTCAGGGCAAATTAATCAATAAACACGCTTGCTTTTAAACCATGTATAATATTTACAAAGGTACACTCACCAGAGGTCCCTTCTCTGCCTTCAAGGTCCGGGAGTCCACCTTGGGTGGGTTGGGAGGGCACTAGATGCAGGGTGAAAAACAGTTCCTGGCTGTTGGGGAAAATGGTTTCTCCGCTTGCCTCCTCCTCATCATCATCTTCCTCGTCCCCAAAATTTGCATCCCTGTTGCGTGAGAATCCATTGACGGAGTCCACGCACAGGGGCGGGGTAGTTGTAGGGGCACCCCCTAGAATGGCATGCAGCTCATCATAGAAGCGGCATGTCTGGGGCTCTGACCCGGAGTGGCCGTTTGCCTCTCTGGTTCTTTGGTAGGCTTGCCTGAGCTCCTTAAGTTTCACGCAGCACTGCTGTGGGTCCCTGTTATAGCCTCTGTCCTTCATGACCTTGGAGGTTTTTTCAAATATTTCAGGATTTCGTCTTTTGGAATGGAGTTCTGATAGCATGGATTCATCTCCCCATACAGCGATCAGATCCAGTACCTCCTGTTCGGTCCATGCTGGAGCTCTTTTTGATGTGTTATTTAAATGACAGTTCCAAAAATGGAATCTGCAAGACATTCCAATAACCAACAGGATTGTTGCTTAGTAGAATGTTCTTCTAACAGATGTTCACTCTTTTTAAAGCCTTGTGATTAAAATTAAAGGGCCCACCAAATATTTTTGGAGTATAATATGTAGGCCAGTAATATATTGAACCATTATACAATTCCCACTAGACAAGTACAGATACAGTTAATATATAAAGAATGATACATTGTATTAGGGAACAAAACATTTTGCAGCTTTTGTTTTCTGAACTTAATATTCCAAGATAAAATACTGACAAGCAAATAACATTTTTTTTCCATTTTGAAAAAGTGAACTGACATATTGCAGCCAGTACTTTTTTCATAGCCAACAAAATACTTTAATTTCAAATCCAGCAGCAGAAAAACAATTCTGCATCTAAAAAATTCTATCCTCCTTGTATCTTCAAGTAAAGAGAGATGTTTTAGGTAAACATTTAACCATGGAAGTATATCATCTATAGGTACAGTGACTGGAAATAATAGCTTATGCCATATTATGTATCTTAAAATACTAAGTATTGGTTTTGGATATGGGCCCCAATTCAGCTAAATATTTAAACGCATATATTACCTTAAGCACATCCTCAGTCCAATTGAAGTCAATGAAACTATGCACATAATTAAAATAAGAGAGATACTTAAATATCTTGCTAAATTAGAGATATGACGTATATGTTTTGTAATATGTAATTCCAGTTTCTTAAAAACTTAAGGAAGCTTTTGATTAAGCATATGTTTTAAATGTGTTAAGCATAATCTTAAAACTGTAGTTATTACCAAACAATAATGTAGTAACACCCATTTTGTAACTAAGACATTCATGGGGTTATAGTTGAGTGAACTGTAATTGCTTCAAATTTCTATTGATCCAGAGAAAATGAGGTTTATATTAGTGTCATTAATAAATACCAGAGATCATGGGGTCGCCTACAACATGCAACTTTTCAGACTGAAAAAAGGAAAGAGGTGTTAGGAGGAGTTAGACTATGAGAATTTGGACTTAATAGCTCAAAACATGTTAATTACCGGTAATAACAAAATAGAGAGGGAGGTTGGGAAGACTATATTTAAAATGTTCTTTTGTACAAGAGCCCTGGTCCAGTGCCTCAGCTGGTACATATCAGCACAGGTTCACTGACTTCATTGGAGCTAGCTAATTTTGCATCGGCTGAGGGTCTGGCCCTGCTAGTGTTTGTGTAAATAGTTCCCATTACTAGGATCTCTCTTTCATTCCCCTCTCCTCACCCCTTTAATTTCTCTCTCTCTCTCCTATTCCTGAAACTCTTTGTAATGTGACCACTCTTACACTTGACCTGACAACCAATAAATATGTTCTGATTCTTATGTATTGCTAAAATAATTGTATTAATCTTTTGTGAATACGTGAAATATGAACTGTTACTTGATGGCAACTATTGAGTTCTTCTTGAACAATAATGGAAATATTGTGCAGGTGTTACATTGGTGCATGACTGTGAACCATATGCTGCTTTGCTCTGAAAAGAATTGGACTATTTGCTAGGAATCTTTGGGAAAATGTGCATTCTGATACTTTTTCTTCAAACTTTAAGTAATATTTTATGTTAAAGAAAAATATAAAATGAAAAACTAGCATTTTAAATTTGTGTGCACATTGTGTCTATTTAGTGTGTAGGATATTTTCCTCTTACAAATTAATTTTAGCAAGGTAGTTAATTTTGCATCTTTTAGTAGTAGCATTACCTATGCACAATGAAGGAGGGTTCACTTTGGCTCTTTCCTGGGTTTAACTTGATGTTTTAATGAATTCTCAGGTTACTTTGTGTGCCAGGAATCCATACACTATATCTTTTGTACCAGTTATCTATTTATGTTGAATTCTACAGTCATTGTTGAATCAAAAGGATTAATGTTTTGCATTTTAATACTCTCCAGTTTAGCTGAAGTCAGTAAATATGTCTCTAGGGCTATCAAAGTGTTTCAGTGCAAACTATTTCAGACAGGAGCAGAGACTCTGTGCTTCTCCAAAGGTACAATGATCAAGGAAGTTGAAAGGACAATGAAAAATTATAACCGGAGTTTCATGAGAGTCTGCTGTTGATGCACACACCAGGAACCACTTAACTGAAGGCTGGAAGTGGTTGTACGGGATGAAGAAAGAGCTGATGCCAGCAAGCTGTTGGAAATAGTAATCATTTTACAAACAAGATGAAATGAACCCTGATTAAAGAGAGGACTAGCAAATAAGCAATTTGTGCACACACAATTCCCTAAATAATGGTTTTAGCCAAAAGCCACAATAGAGAAAAGTACAAGTTAAACTATTCACAAAGAGTTTGTCCAAACTGTTTCAGAATCAGAACCCATAACCATTAGCTAGGCTTTGGAGATTAAAACGCATATTTGTGCAATAACTTAATCTAATTGTAAAGTGGTGTGTGTGTGATGTGGGAATGCAGAGTCAATGAGAACAGGACTCAATTGATCATATGGTCCTCTTCTGTCCATTTCTCTGCTCCTTTGGATTCCTTTGTGACTTCTTTATAAGCTCATTACAATACCACTGGGACAGATCCAGAGTTCATTCTTTACAGCAAGCAGATGTGTAGTAACATTTATACATCACTCTGACCTGAAGGGAACCGTAGAGGATTATTTGCTTGTTATGGTAGGAGATTTACAGGAAGATATTGGCACTGTATTTATTCTCATGTTGAAAAGGGCAGGTAGTTAGCAGAAGTGCTTTTCTAGGTTTAATGTTTTAAAAATCCCATCAGATTGGGTGAAGGTTGATATTTTTATTTATTTGCCAACCAGTTGGTAAGACATGTGACACATTTGCCTTAGTTGCTGGATAGTTTAGAGGCTGAGTGCAGATGAAGGTGGTATGGGTCAAAATGTAATAACTGCAAGCCCAAACCATTGTAATTAGTTTAAAAGTAGGAAAAAGCTATTGTAAATGTCCCCCATTATTTTGTTTGTTTCCATCTAGTCTGAATGGCCACCTCTTAGAGCAGTGACTACAATCAATTACTAACATTAAACTCTGCCTCAGAAAAGCAGGTTTGCATAGAATGGCTTTTTCAAAGTAAAGGACAAGTGTTTAAAATCTGTCCTTAAAAAATAAATCAATGCAAGAAATGAACATTTCTCATAATGTAGAGCATTAGGAAAGCAGCTTCTCCATCGTCTGTATTTCTGCCGAAGAAAAAGCAACTATCACAAATGAGTTTCCCATTAGCATGATCAAATGGTGCTATTCTTATTTGATTTAAAATGTCTTATTGAACAAACAAAGCTATTATTTTCTTTGCTTCAATCTTTTGAAATATTTTCTTCAGGAGATGGTGACTCTTCCTCATTATCTCCTTTAAAATAAAGAAATACAGGATTCAGTGAAAATACTTCATCTGACTCTGCATTAGCTGTAAAACCATTATGGACTTCAGAGGTCTTTCTGGAATCATGAAATTTGGTCCTAAGTCCTCATTCTTTTATCTAATAAAAACTGGAGTTGTCTTTTAACCAATTTTCAGAAATTTTGAACAAAAAAAAATGCTGAAACCCCATGTCTACCAAGCAGACAAGCTAACTTTTGAGCCTTTTTAAGGACTATTTTCATTATCAATCTTATATTAAATATAACAAAACATGAGTACCATTTAAATATGTGCATTTGGGGCTTATAATTTTAATTAAAGAGTGCTTGCCAGGTTCAGAAACAGTTGTAAAGTGGAATTATGCAAATAGAATATTGGTCATTTCTAGTCTATGCAATTACTCCAAGACATATGTGGGCACTTGGGAAGCATATCTGAGACCAGATAATGTTACCTGTTACTTTGCTCCACCAGCATGCCATCTTGCATTTTAACAGTGTCAAGGTACATTTAACTTGCCCCCAAATGTGTCATGATAGAAGGTTGAACTCACATGAGTCAGTGAAACTTCAAGTGATTCACAGAAGAATGTGGTTGTCTAATCCAGTCTTCTGCACAGCACAGGCCATAGAACTTCCCTAAAATACTTCATGTTTGAACTAGAGCATATCTTCTTTTTTTTTTTTTAATTTGTGTATATATAAAATCCAATCTTGATTTAAAAAATCCCCATGATGGAGAGTCCACCACGATCTTTGGGAAATTAGCCTTTGGAACAATTATTCTCACTGTTAAAAATGTGTTTTTATTTCCAATCTACATTTGAATAGCTTCAGTTTCCAACTATTGGATCTTGTTGCATGTTTGCCTGCTAGATTTGAGTCCATTATAAAATATTTGTTCCCCATGCAGATACCTGTAGACTATAGATACAATCATCATAGATCCTGTCATGTGACATCACTGTATTTTTATACATTTTTAATTAATACAAATTAGTTCTTTGAAGTCCTGTAGCAGAGATTAACACTATGATAGTAGACATACAATCTGATGAGTTTCCTTCAGAAGATTGTCTGCTATTAGAAACCTCCCCTTATTTTCACTGAGTGGACCACATCTTGATCAAGATTCTCATAGGCTTCCCATTCCTAAAGTTGTGAAGCATCTCCTCTCCCATTAACAACTGAGTAACAGCCCAGTAGAAGCTATAGGTGTATGGACAATGAATGTTAGGAAAGTGTTTAAGGACTTTCCTGACTAATACAGGAAGAGTCAGATCCATCTGACCAACCAACTTCTTACAAACCACTAGCAAGTGATCCACTGAACACTGAACTGCAGACCATAGTTAAGAAACCAATGTACAAAGAGACATAGAAGCCTCCCTAGTCAAAAGGACACTATCATCAATGCATTTGCCCCTGTGTGTGTGTTTCGTTTCTTCTGACTGAACTAAGGATATGGTGATTACATTCTTTCCCTTTTAGACACAGCAGTCCTCCCTATCAGTCTTAAGGAAGGATCCTCACACTTTGAAATTCACAGACCTATTTTTACCTCTGGAATAACTTACATCACAACTAAATTAGGCAACACATTTTATTATGTGCCCAATTTTGAATCATTGTGCTTTAATTTCATCCATGTTAACCCAATTCACACTAGATTTTATATCTTACTAGAGGGCAGAATTCTCATGGAAAGATATTTAGTTCATATTGGATGGACCTTTTTGGAGATTTGCTCACAAATGAGGAGGCTTTCAATTTTGAAATTTCTTCTGCTGCTTTTTTTTCCCCCCTCCATATCTCCAAAACCATAGTGCCTACAAACTCCAAATATGCTTTTTGATGTTGGCCTGGGAAGGGAGAAGTGCATTTGAGTAATTTTTGTGGATTAGCTATGGAAGTAGAAATACATATATATACAAAAGATATATATAGAGAGAGGAATGCATTGTGTTTTTTTCCTTTTTGGTATACTAAAAGGTATCTCCTGTACATACGCTGGGTTATGTAGGCATAGGAATAAAATGCTTTTCTCCCCACAGAGTTTCCCCTTCAGCCGAGCTCAGTGGACATGTTCACTCTTGACCTGATCCTGCAAAATACTGAGCACCTCCTAGCTCCCAGTGAAGTAAAGGGGAGTTGAGGATTTGAACTCCTGGGACATGCTTGCAAACATCAACTATTTAAAGCATTTTCAGATTTTCAAAAGTAGTTAGACTTGAATAGAGAAGGGAGATGGTCCAGTGGCCTGGGTGCTAACCTGGATCTTGAGAGACCTACGTTCAATTCCCTGCTCTGCAATAGGCTTTGTGTGTGACATCAGGTATCATAGAATCATAGAATATCGGGGTTGGAAGGGACGTCAGGAGGTCATCTAGTCCAACCCCCAGCTCAAAGCAAGACTAATTCCCAACTAAATCATCCCAGCCATGGCTTTGTCAAGCCTGACCTTAAAATCCTCTAAGGAAGGAGATTCCATCACTTCCCTAGGTAACCCATTCCAGTGCTTCACCATCCTCCTAGTGAAAAAGTTGTTCCTAATAGCCAACCTAAACCTCCCCAACTGCAACTTGAGACCATTACTCCTTCTTCTGTCATCTGGTACCACTGAGAACAGTCTAGATCCATCCTCTTTGCAACCCCATTTCAGGTAGTTGAAAGCAGCTATCAAATCCCCCCTTCATTCTTCTCTTCTGCAGACTAAACAATCCCAGTTCCTTCACCTTCTCCTCATAAGTCATGTGCTCCAGACCCATAATCATTTTTGTTGGTCTCCGCTGGACTCTTTCCAATTTTTCCACATCCTTCTTGTAGTGTGGGGCCCAAAACTGGACACAGTACTCCAGATGAGGCCTCACCAATGTCGAATAGAGGGGAATGATCACGTCCCTCAATCTGCTGGCAATGCCCCTACTTATACAGCCCAAAATGCCGTTAGCCTTCTTGGCAACAAGGGCACACTGTCGACTCATATCCAGCTTCTCATCCACTATAACTACTAGGTCCTTTTCTGCAGCACTGCTGCCTAGCCATTCGGTCCCTAGTCTGTAGCAGTGCATGGGATTCTTCCATCCTAAGTGCAGGATTCTGCACTTGTCCTTGTTGAACCTCATCAGGTTTCTTTTGGGCCAATCCTCTAATTTGTCTAGGTCCCTCTGTATCCTATCCCTACCCTCCAGTGTATCTACCACTCCTCCCAGTTTTGTGTCATCTGCAAACTTGCTGAGAGTGCAGTCCACGCCATCATCCAGATCATTAATGAAGCTATTGAACAAAACCGGCCCCAGGACCGACCCTTGGGGCACTCTGCTTGATACTGGCTGCTAACAAGACATGGAGCCATTGATCACTACCCTTTGAGCCCGACGATCTAGCCAGCTTTCTATCCACATTATAGTCCATTCATCCAGTCCATACTTCTTTAACTTGCCGGCAAGAATACTGTGGGAGACGGTATCAAAAGCTTTGCTAAAGTCAAGGAATAACACATCCACTGCTTTCCCCTCATCCACAGAGCCAGTTATCTCATCATAGAAGGCAATTAGGTTAGTCAGGCATGACTTGCCCTTGGTGAATCCATGCTGACTGTTCCTGATCACTTTCCTCTAAGTGCTTCAGGTAAATGACTTATTCTCTCTATGCCTAAATTTCCCCTCTGTAAATTGAGGATTATAGCATTCCCTACCTCAGAGGGGTATCACATGAGGATATATATTTTAAAAATAGTGCGAGGCATTCAGATATAATGGCAATGAGGGCTGTATAATAGGAGGGAGAAAGGTAGCAAAATTCATGCAGCGCCCTGAACTCTTCTGAAAATCTTACTGTTAGAACCAGACCGTGACTCTTGCTGCTGTATATTCGTGCTGGGAACTAGGGATCAAAGTCTCTGTGTTTTGCCACCTGCATCACAAGTAGCAAAGTGGCGGGGAGAGCAGTAGGTGGGCAGTGTGGTGTAGAGTTAGAAGTGTATGTTTTTTTAAAAGTATCTATAATCGGCTATTGCATGTAGTAACTCTTAAGTCTCTTACATCTTCAATGTTCTAACAAAGATGTGCTTGTGAAGCATCAATAGACACATGCATCCACGTATTCCATTTGTTTTTCTAGAAAAATAAGATACAAGCCATGTGACTGGGTCCTTTCCATCACTAGTATCCTCAAAGCTCAACCATTTATTGGAACAACTAATTGGGTAAGTCATAGCCAGTTTTAAATTGTGCCAGTGTACAATTTATCATGCGGTCACTGCTTTTCTACTATAATGCATTTCAAGGCAGTATGCACGTAAATTAAATGGCAGTAAAACATCGTAACATCCAGTGTGTTCACAAATTCTAGTAGACTTTGCAAATTTGAATAAAGAGAAAGGTTAGAAATTGGAAAATAAACTGTTCAAGATAACTAATGGGTTTATTAAAGTTTGATCACCATACCAATTAATGTAAGAAAAAAAATAAGATTTTATTCCCCCTCCTTTGTTTTTAGATAAAATGTCATCCCCAGAGCACAATGGCACAACACTTTTTTGTTCATGAAAGGACTTTTTCCTCTCTGTCATGACTACCTGATATTAAAATACATACAATAATAACCTGTTCTTAATAATCAGTTTATAAAAAACAGTACAATTGCTTCCAGCTGAGAAGCAGAAGTACAAACAATGCAAGATTTTTATTCACTAAATACTTTCCAGGTAATAGAAGACATTGTCTTTTCTCACTAAGTGTCTAAAAGTAGAATAAATAAAGAATAAATAAATTAATACTAAAATGAACGAAGGACTTTTGGATATGAACACTAACTAGCTGGCTCTTCAAACAGTTTTTCATATATTTTTCTTTCCAAAGATAATTTAAATAATCTTGCTATTCACTGGTACTGGAAACAAATAATTTTGGCATCATTTTTCTTGGGGGGAAAAAACAAACACTTTTCTGTGAAATCTTTGCAAAAATGAAAATCTTCTAAAATTTCCCCTGGGAAAAACAATTGGCATTTTTAAACCAATTTGAATTATCACTGTGCAGTTGCTCATAATCCCATGATATTGTTTGTTCTTTGATTGGATGACTCTAGCTGTGATAAGAGTGGAAGGGTGTGATCAGTTAAATCTCTCAGGAAATGGGTGGAAACAGATTGAGTTAGAAATAGCCAGGTAAACAGGTCTAGCAAGTGGAGAATGTTTTTTTGTTGTTTTAATTTATTTAAGTTCTGTAGAAATGGGCTCAGGATGGCAAGTTTCAGTTTTACTATGGCTAAACCAAACCCTCCTCGGGTGGTGTGTGTTTAGTTTTTGGCTTGGTTTGTTCTTTTGAGTTGCACAAAGAGGAGCTCTGCTCCCCACCTCTGCTAAAAACAAGGGTAGTACTCTCCCACCTTCCTGTCCCTCTTCCAGTGGGTGGTATTTGTCAGTTGCTGGGGCCTAGTAGGCTTCTCTGTCCCAGCACATCCCCCAGCACTGTGCTGCCTGGAAGCAGCTGCAACAGCTTTTCTGCAGTTTCTCAGTCTGTGCCTAAAATAGGGCTGTGTAGTACTGCCACGTAGGCCTGGTCTATACTACAGGGTTAGGTGGACGTAAGATGCCTTGCGTCAACCTAGCTACGGAAGTGTTTTCACTTAAATTTGGCTCCTGCCAATATAAGTGCATCTCTACGCCAATTTAGTAACATCATCTCCCCAAATAGCATAGTCGCGGTCTACGTTATTAGGTCATCAATGTCAGTGTAGACACTGCATTGCTTACACTGACTGTTACTGGCTTTCATCCCGCAATGCCCCACACTGACAATACAATCAATGCAAGTGCTGGTGAGGACGTGCACTGCCAACAGAAACAGCCAAGTGTGCACATACACAAGTGATGTAATCAGTGTTGTGGCTATATGCTGTAGTAAGTTAGATCAACATAATTTTGTAGTGTAGACATGGCCGTAGTGCACCTAGTGATTAGTTATGCACTGTGGGTAACCCCGAGGGGACACTTTTGGCAATTGTGCTCACTCTGCTGCTCCTGTTACCCAGGAGAGTGATTTATTTTTTTTTTTTTGCCATCCTGCAAGGACTAAGAGAAGCAGCTCTCTAAAACTATGCTGTTTCCTTCCCTGATTTATTCCAGGACTGATATCGAGAAGCCTACTCGCTGCTATACCAGCCAGAGTCCTCTTACCAGATGAATCCTCAGCTGCCTTCTTAGGGCAGCTTTAAATTCCTTCTGTGCAGCTGGGGAGGTGCAAAGCAGATTTAAGTTTGCACACAGATCTGGATCATATTGTACACAGAATAAGTGTGTAGGTAAACTGAGATAGAAACATAATATGAAAGAAAGAAATGTAGGTGTATTGATATTTTAAGGCAGGACATGATAGATGGCTGGAACTGGGACCTTGTGCAGTGAATATAGGTTATAGAGTTTAGTAATGAAGCTTCTGTTTTTAGCAGCTTGCTAGCCACGCATACTAGTCTTCATGTTGGATATAAAATAGCAAGATATGTGATGCATGTTTTTATCATAGTTTACACCATTTTCAGATTATCTGAAGTGTATATTTCCAAAAACCTATTAAGAAATATATGACACTTGATTGCTTGTGACATGAGAGAATAGTTGCATCACTCATAATTTTTGATATACACTCTATGAATGCCATTAATAGTTCAGATTTTCATTTCTTTTTTTCTTCAGTGTGATCGTGAAGCATCCCAATAAAAATAAAAGCAACTATTCACATAAAATAATCTGATGAGTAGGATATTGCAGACAGCTAATTTAGCAAGTGACATTTTGGGGTATGGGATCAGAGGTTAATTAACTGGCTACAGTACAATCAAAAACAGCAGGGATGAGAATTGTTTTTAATTATAATTTGTATTTCTATTAGGGGATACTGGATGGTTTTGAAATTGAAGCAGACTTTATTGGTGGATTGCCTAAGGCACCACCAGGGGTGCTGGAACAGTTTTTTATAGTGGAGGTGCTGAGAGCCATTGAACCAAACTGTAAACCCTGTATATAATAGAAACCATTTCAACCCAGGGGGTGCTGCAGCAGCCCCCCCCCCCCTTAATTCCAGCACCTATGGACACTACACGTGATTCTCCGTGAAACAGGCAACTAATCACAGTACTAAGTAGTAGGGCTTTAAATATGATCAATTCACCGATAAAAGCACAAAAGCATAATTACTTTTTTACAAAAATTTTATGGTAGAATGAAAGCAAAAAATGTCAAATGGAGACAGAGTGGACTTCTTTCTGAATAAGACAGATTTATTCATTATTACTGTTAAAGATCTTCAATCCCTAAGGTTTCAGACATTTAAATTATATGATTTAAATAATTTAGTTAGTTCTCTAATTTCTTTACTACTGATGGGCTGACAAAGTTTAAGTACTCAGAATATGGGAGAGAAGAGTAATAGCAAACTTCTCTGGGATAAAATGGGATTTCTTTACCAGAAGAGCATAGGCCAAAGTTCACTGATGGTATCAAGGGACATAGAAAAATACTCCCTTCTTCTACCTGTGCAATATATGTGAACTATTCTCCAATCACAATTGTGCACACATCAAATCAGGTCACTGTTTAACACACAAAAATACTCTGAAATTCTTGTAACTGTCTTCTGTCAAATAAAATGGTATTTGGCCAATGAACCCATCACTTCACCTGTTCATATTACTTTAAGAATATATTTCAGAATGAGATAGTAAAAAGAAAGCAGGCAAGAAGTTCTTGAAAAAATAATTAAGTTTCACATTTATAGATTAAGTAGGAAAAATATATAAAAGAAAGAAACTTCTTTCTAATATAAACATTTAATTAAAAGTCCCAGGAAAGGTGGGAGTAGGTGAAACTGTGATGCAGATTTGAAGCTTAATTGTTAGGTTAAAACTGAATAGAGGCAAAATCCCCGAGGATGTCAGTCTTTTAAGTCTAAAATTGGCGACAATTCTTGGTTTTCTCAGCTAAAGCCAATATAATAGTTGTCAGGCTTCACATTTTGTGATGCGTTTGCCGCTTAATCTTTCCCAGGGAATCTGTGTTCAAAGAGTTTTATGTGTCAACACCAAGAACAGATGCTCTTCAACCTTTATATCTTCACAGTGTGCAACAATGAAAAAATCTTTTAAATGTTTGAGTTGGGTTTGTTCACAGGGAGCCCGATTGTCTGCAGCCTAAGCTCTGCTGGCGTAGTCAATCTGCCTGGAGAGGAGTTGGGCACCCTGATACAAACTGCCCACAATTCTTTATTTGGGATGTAGGGTCAAGGATCTGTGTTCTCATGAAGTTGACAGGGCTGGTGAGGGGTGAGCTTAGGACAGTGATTTAATGCATTTCCCAATCAGCTTTTGAAATTGGGATACCAAGCTGGAATTAGTTGCTTTCCCAGATGGAATTCCATGGGGGTAGTGGCAGCAGTACCATTGACTGCACTTCCTGGGGATGAATCAAGTGTGGTGCCAGTTGCCCTGCAGATGAGAGGGGTGCAAGTTGCCTATCCCAATGAGCAGTCTCAACATTCCGAAGCTTCCCTAATGTCATATGGAAGGAAAACGGACTCTTGGTCCATCTACCTCAGACTTTTGACTGTGTCAGTGTCCTCTGTGTGATGCTTCAGAGATAAAAAGATGCTAACACGTTTGATAAGTGTAAAGAAAAACCTTGCAGCAATACGTTTTATAGAACTCTCTTTGCATGTAAATGAATAGATCACTATTGGCAGGACATTAATATGCAAATGAACAAGACCTGCTTCTAGCTCTTTGGCACAGGCATAGTTCAAGGGTGGGTGTATTAGAGGCCACACAATTAATCATAAATACAAATATGGAAAGGATTAAAAATTGGACAGGTTGGTCACACCTGTCATACATAGAGCAGAACATTTGGCAGACAAGTGTTTGATGGAGGCTTGTTAGCCAGATTTTTGAGGATATTAGCACCACAGCTGTTACATAAACAGAGAAAAAGGGAATATGAGTTACTCACTCTTCTGCTGCTAATAATCTGTCTCCTCTATAATAGGCTCAGCAATTGAGCCAGAGCTATTATAATATCTTGCCGAATTTTACTATCTAGTGTCCAACAGCTCCAGAGTCCTGTATTTCAATGGGTTACTAAATGGAGTTCTTAAATTAGTGACAGCATCTGACATCTCCTGATCTGAGGCCCTCTTGTTTTACTATGTGTTAAACTCACTTGGATCCTGAACAGGGCCGGCCCACAACATTTTGGCATCTGAAGCGGGGATGACGCCGCCATGCCCCCTCGCTTGGGCCAAAACTTTGAAAGGTCTCAATTCTGCCTTCCTCCTGTTCTACTCCTCTCATGGTACTGCTCTGCTACCTACCCCAATAAAGGAGAACTAACAACTTAAAATGCCTTGTTCAAAAATTTGAAGTAACACTTAACTTTCAAACGCCTGAACAGCAAATGTAACTTTTCTTGTCTGCATAGTAAACACTGGCATTTTTATCTGTTTGAATAATCAAAGTGGTGCTTTCCGTGTCTTCTTGGTTGCAAAGATTTGAACTGCTTCCTGCTGAAGGTCCACAGTCTGGGCCAGTTCATGCTCTATTGAGATGGTTGCAAGGCCAACCAGCCTCTCCTGTGTCATTGTGGAGCGTAGATATGTTTTTATTAACTTCAGCTTGGAGAAGCTGAGTTCTCCACTGGGAACCGTTACAGGAAGTATTAGAAGTATGCGCAGAGCAACAAAAGCATTTGGAAAAAGGGTGGTCATCTTATTTGTGCATATATATTCCAAAACAGCCTTTGGAGTTGATCCTGTTGAAATGTATCTTGAAAGGGCTTTCAGTTCATCACCTAAATCACTCTCATCAATATCGCGCATGCCGTCATGTGTCAACACTGTCTCTAGTGCCCTGCATTGCTGGTGTAGGTCTTCTTCAGGTATAGTGAGGTATCATAGAACATCCCAAATATCCTGCTGTGTTCCTTGAGCTGCATGAAAAGTTTTTCAACTGACTGTACTGCACAATCTAGCGCCTGGTTAAAGAATTGTTATTTGGGGTCTCTTATGGGATTATCTCGTGCCTCGTAATCAAAATCAAAGAGTCTTCAGTGACTCTTGTATTCTTGAATGGGTGGGAAAATAGCTTCAGTGTGAAGTTCCTCTGCCAACTTCTGTGCATTCTTCAGAACGTTTTGAAATCCCTCATCTGACCGGTAAGACTGTAGGTATGACTTTGTTTTGTCCAGTTGTTCCATTGCTTCAGATATGTCAAGGTCAACACCTTGGAGTCTCTTGCTTACAACATTTATTTCAAACAGTATGTTATGCCACAACACTAAGCCACACAGACATTTGAAGTTATGTATGTTTCTGGTGATTCTATTTCCCTCTGCCACTGTTCTACTACAAACAGTTCCTGTCATAGCATTATCCTCCATAATGGCAACTATGGCATCATCTATCTTCCCAATTTGGTGTTTGATAGGCTTTTGTGCCTCCCTCTGTTCTTTCCTCTCATGTTGGCACCATTAACGTAGCCCTGACCTCTCATGTCAGCTATCACAATTCCCATATCTTCCAGCTTTTTAAGAAGCACATTTGTCATACCAGCTCCTGTAGTATCATCAATGTCAATACATTCTAGAAAATGCTCTCTGACAGTCACCATTGCAGGGACATTTTCACTAGGTTCTGTTGTTGTTGTTACAAAACACACCATTAAAGTCATTTGTTCTGTATGGCTGATGTCAGGTGTGCAGTCCAGAATAGCAGAGTAATATCTTGCTGACTTCAGATCTGCCACAATCTTCTGTTTGACTTTTGTTGCCAGTCACTGTATGATCTCATTTTGAATTGTTTTTCCAAGGTAGTGGTGTGTGTACATTTCTTGGGTGGTGACTCTTCTTTGATGCTCTGGAGTACAGCATCAAACTCAGCCATCAGCTCCACAATCTTAAGGAAGTTTCCATTGTTTGGCACATACAGCTGATCTGAAGTGCCACACAGTGCTAGGTTTTGGGTAGCAAGCATTCTCACCCGGAGCGCGGGTGCAGGGGGACTGGCTGGGGGGGAGAAGGGGGAAGGAGCGGGCGGGAGAGAGGGAGAAGGGGGCGGCCAGGTCTACAGCAGGGATGCTGCCACACGGCCCCTCCCGCTGCGCCGCCTCCTGCCGCCTGCCGCGAGGGCTCTGGTCGGCGGGGAGGGAAGGAAGACGACTGCCCTGCAGGGCGCTCTGGTTCTCCGCGCCACCGCCCCATACAGGGTGGCCAGAGCGGAACAAAAAACAAAACAAAACAAACAAACAAAAAAAGCGGCCGTGCCGCCCTAGGATTGGGCAGAATGCCGCCTCGAACAATCTGCCGCCCCAAGCACCAGCTTGCTCAGCTGGTGCCTGGAGCCGGCCCTGCTCTGATGCAATCTTCTCTTGATGCTGATCATCGATGGTGGCCTTTAACCTTAGTCTCATCTCAAGCTCTTTCCACCTATGGAATGCTCTCTGGTGATCTGCTGCCTTCTCATGGCATGCCAGATTTCTAGCCATGAGTACATAAGCCATGGCCTCTCCACTTTGTCACTATTGGGGATTTCATGCCAGTAATGTGTTGGATGGAAACTTCTATTTTCATTGTCTTTGGGGAACATGAAGTTTTTCACTTGCTGTGGCCCATGCAGTACAAGGAAGTCCCTCAGGCTACTGCTCAAGTGGGTCCACAGTCCTGGATCATCTAGACTTAAGGAACTAAACTCAGCAGCAGCTGTTTCTTGCACCTCCACCACACTCTTCTTTGATCTACACTTTTCTTCATGAATGTGCATGGTTACATCCATTTGAGAAGGAGATATGGATGCTGCTGCCAGGTCACCTGCACGCTGACTAACTGGAAGATCAGGCATCTCCTCACCACTCACATCCTCACCGGGGCCAGAAGGCTCACCGTGAACATTTGTGTCTATGTATCTCAGGAGAGATCCTTCCTGCTTAGATAGAAAAGCTTCCTTTGCCTTCTTTCTTTTTAAGAATGCTGCCCCAGAGGGGCGTTTTCTTCTTTCACTCATGACTGCTGTTCTGTGCCAGCTATAGTGGCTCTCAACACTCAATTGAAGGGGACAAATAAGCTGGCTGGTAGCAGGGCCTGAGTGAGGAAAGATATCAGCGTCTTAAGGGCCTAACTGTCTCCTACTACTTCAGTTGACTGCCCGTTCTCCTCAAGTAGGTTCAGGGAAGCAGCAGGAAACAGGAAGCTCCCTGAGAAGCTGGTGTTAATCAGTCCAGGCTCCTGGGGGTGCTAGAGAGGTACATAAGAGGTTCCTCCTTGTCTCTCTCCCTGCAGCTCCTGCTGCTTTCTGTTATTCCCTCTCACCTTTTCTCCTGCCTGCCTGTTATGTCTCTTGTGCCCTCCTTCCTCCAGCACAGCACTCCACCATCTCTGTGCATCTAGAGCAGAGAGAATACATATGCACCAGACACAATTTTCTATACTGTGGATCCTAGTGGCGCCTCCCCCCCCCCACACACAGTCTAGCACCTGAGGTGGCCGCCTCAGTTCGCCTCATGGTAAGGCCAGCCCTGGTCCTGAACTATTTCTGACTTTCTCACTTCCATTGGAAGGGGTTATGTTGTGTAGAGGTATTATCCTTCCCCATAATTGAGGCTTGGTCTACATTAGAAAATTAGGTCAGTTTCAATATGAAAAATCTACATCCCTGACTTGTACTAAAGCCAACCTAAATCTCTGTGTAGATGTCAGTATGTCCATGGAAGAATTCTTCCGTTGATCTAGCTATCACCTCTCGGGGAGGTGGATTGCCTACACCAGAGATTGGCAACCTTTGGCACGCGGCTCGCCAGGATAAGCACACTGGCGGGCCGGGCCGGTTTGTTTATCTGCCGCATCCGCAGGTTCGGCTGATCGCATCTCCCACTGGCAACGGTTCGCCGCTCCAGGCCAATGGGGGCTGCAGGAAGCGGCGCAGGCCAAGGGATGTGCTGGCCGCCGCTTCCCGCCGCCCCCATTGGCCTGGAGCAGCGATCTGCGGCCAGTAGGAGCCGCGATCGGCCAAACCTGTGGACGTGGCAGGTAAATAAACCGTGCCGGCCCAGCAGGGTGCTTACCCTGGCAAGCCGCGTGCCAAATGTTGCCGATCCCTGGCCTATACTGACAGTAGAACACCCTCCCCCCCATTTACATATGTAGTGTCTCCACTGAAGTGATGCAGCTGTGCCACTCTAGCATTTTAAGTGTAAACAAGCCCTAATCTATGTTTACACTTACAGCAGTGTGTAGAGTACATACACTGCAAGTCCCCCTTGCATGGATATCGATAGCAGTGTAGACAGTGAGGCGCTGCTTAGGTGAGTAGAATAAAAACACTCCAGAACATCAGGGTATATACCCTCTATGACTCTCTACAGATCCAAGCAGTGGACCCACATGAGTCTACCCTGTGCCTGTGCAGAGGGGTTCTGCACTGTGCCTTGCCCACATTGAGGAGTTTACAGGATTGGAGCCTATGTGGTTATATCAGTATAAAAACTGTTAGAATGCAGAAGTGAATCAGGGCCAAGATCTACACACACCACATGCACATTTATTTTTGGCATGTGACAGTTTTGAAATATTTTGGGTTGCCAATGTTTGTAGTGCAGTAGCAAGTGCACAAGTTATTTACCTTTATTCTGGTTTTTGTTTTTAAATACATACGTTGTAGCATCTTGGTGCCTTGAACCTTGTTCGTTTTTTTCTTTGCTAGTATTCTAACTTACACAACTGAATATCATTGTTCATCTATTTCATTTAATAGCTGATCCTTTCAGCTTTGTAAGACTTAATTAAAATGTACTGTATTGAAAGAAACAAAAAAATTAAATTAGTTGAATTAGTAAATAACATCAAATTAGTAGTAGTTTAGTGATTTAATTAACACAGCTTTATCCCAGCACACTAGTTAATGAAAGGAAAGTGCTAGGCCATCTGGTGCAGTTTCAAGAAATGTGGAAACAGAGCTGCCTCGCTTTGAACCTTACTCTCATTTGTCATTTGCATTTTGATGAGTCCATTGGTTCTCCTCTTTTAGATGATTATTCATTTTATATGTGAAAGTCTATAAAGCATTTCAGGATCCTTCAAAACGAAAATTGCTTTATAAAGGCAAGGTAATAGTATTCCTACTCTGCTTCCTGAGACTGTTATATTTTCTAAAGGATATATGGAAAAATAAGTGCAATCTATCCAAAAGGTCTGTGGCCATCACTCCATGCTAGAAATGAAAAGCTGCACACCTTTACTCCATGGTTCTCATACTTAATTGACCAGGTTAATTTATTGTTTCCATTTACAAGGTTCCAGGGAATGGATAGCTGCAGCTTTTTTTTTTTTTTAAAGGTTCATCTTTCATGTTACCTCAAAATGGATGTACCAGGATGTGGCATTATCTTGTGACGTAAGCACATAAGTAGGCTCTCCCAAGATTCCAAAAGCATGCCCAGGAGAGGTAACATCATTTCAGAATCCATAGTCTTGTGTGCATAATTCATATAGATGAAAGAAAAGGAAGGGATAGAAGGATCCTTGTGGTTGAGTAAGTGAAACAGAATGAAGGAGCTAATGATCTTCAGCCATGAAGAGGATGCAATTCAGTCTCCTATTCATAGGGAGAGCTGGGCAGGAAATGGTTTCCTGTCCCATGAAAATTTTCAAGATTTCAATATTTTTTTCTGTTCCACATCAGGACAAAACTGATACCTTTTGAAACGTTCTGTATAAGAGGAGAGAGACACAATAGGCTGGTAGGGCATTCACCTTGGATGTTGGAGACTCCCAAAGTTCAAGTCTCTGATATACCTGAAATTCTGGTATCTTAAATCCAAGGTGATTGTCCTAATCATTGAGTGATTGGCTGTTCCCATTAGTTTTGACCAGAAATTCCATCTTAGACTTGAGAAATCTCCCGAATGAAAGTTCCATCAAAATGGACACCTTCCCATGACACATTAACAAATTGGCATTTGCCGTTAGAAAATTGTTTCATTGAAAAATTCCCAACCAGCTCTAGTCATAGGACCACGGAAATTGCTTTACTGGATCAGAACAATGGTTCATCTGTTTTAGACAGTGGCCATTACTAGAGTCTTCAAAATGGGCAGACATGTAGTAATATAATGGGCAATTATATAGTAATATGCTTATAGAGGCAATTTCTTCCTCACATTAGCCAACTATTGAGTGCTTTATATCCTGAAGCATGGGGTTTAAGATCTCTGATTCATGTTTATCTTAGCTAGTGTAACTGAGCATTTTTAGTCATAAACAAACCCTAGTATTTTCTTTAAAAAAAATCCTACTATACTCTAAACTTAATTTCCCCAATACTAATTCCTCCCTACTGTTACTCAAACCTTGTCAACTGTCTGTAATGGGCCACCCTCTTACCACTTCAAAAGTTATTTTCCCTCCCTTGGTATCCTGCTGTTAATTGATTTATCTCGTTAGACTGACCTCACACTTGGTAAAGCAACCCCCATCCTTTCATGTATTTATACCTGCTCCTGTATTTTTCACTTCATGCATCTGATGAAGTGGGTTCTAGCCCACGAAAGCTTATACCCAAATAAATTTGTTAGTCTCTAAGGTGCCACAAGGACTCCTCGTTGTTTCATCTCAATAGTATCTAGTAGCAGGGATTTTTATGTGTCGATCATTTTAATATTAATTTCTTAATTCCATTGAGTATCCTCATTTATCTGTTTTATGAAAATAAATGGGGAAATAAAAGCTCTCAAATTACTTTCTCTGTATAGTCATTTCATGTACCTCTCTCATGTATGTCTCCTACTCTAAACTAAGTACTCTTTAAAACTCTGTGGAATTTTTTTTCTGTATCTTTAATTATGATTTGCCTGTCTTTGGACATTCATATTTGTTTCATATGCTTTTGAGATGGAATGCCAGAACTGGAGAGCCTCTTCCAGACGAGGGCAGACAGAGCTGCAGTCATGTCACACACAGGCTGTAGTTACAGCCATAAATCAAGAGCTGGTACATAAACTAGAACAACTCAGGAGAAGACCCTGGAGGTATTGTGATCCAGGCACCCCTTTGAGTCATAATTCTCCCTGTTCCCCTCACTTGTTCTTCAGGCGGAGGGGTACACTAGTATACAGAGGTAAAAAGTCCATATCCCTGAGTGACAGTTATACCGACCTAACCCCTGCTTTAGACAGTGCTATGTGAATGGGAGGGCTTCTGCCTCTCAGGGAGGTGGATTAACTATGCTGACGGGAAAAGTTCTCCCATTGGCATAGTAGCATGTTCACTGAAACACTACAGCAGCACAGCTATGCCACTGCAATCTTCTAAGTTTAGACGTGCCCCAACTCAACTGCACTGTCCAGTGACAAGGGGGCAATGGAGCCATTAATTCTGCTCATAGATGCCCCGGTAGACCCAACATATTAGGGGTGTTCTTAATACCTCTTAGTCCCTCACTAAATCCAAGTTACAGTCTTATCCTTAGTAAATACAATAAGTGAAATCCTGGGTCCATTGAAGTCAATAGCATAACTCACATTGATTTCAGTGGGGCCAGGATTTCACCCAATATCTGTATTATCAAATAACAGTTTAAGGTGAAGGGGAAAAATATATTGTCAGAAAATAAAATTAGTTTTATATTGTTCATGTTTTGGAATAACATTTCCTGTTCCCAGCTTAGGCCCATATTCAGCAATGCATTCATGAAGTCAACGGAATTACTCATGTGCTTAAAGTGAAGCATGCATTTAAGTATTAGAGAGGAAATTAACAAAGCCACTCTAGATTTATGAAATGTGTTGTACATTTCAGAACTAACAAAGGATTTAGCTGTTACTTAATAGAGAAATAAGGAACTATTTGTATACAGTTCATTGAGTTAAACGCACAATATGGAATGTCAGTCAATTCTCTTTACCAATGACATTTTTCATTCAGGTTTTGATTAGGGGAAACAAATAGAGGGTTTTTTTTGGTGTTGTTTATTTTACTAAATACTTCTCCTCCCACATCTTCCCTACCAATTGAAAAGAAAAAGTACATTGAGCTTCCTGTCCCCAACTGCAGGTGAGTGTGGTTAGAGTGTCTGACTGGAGGACAGAGATTTGAAATAGTGTTCTGCTGGTGAGTGAAAGGTCATATGTGATCAACTCGAAGGGAAGCAGGCACTGCTGTGAAGAGCTCTGAATGTATCCATTAGTTGGATATTTTTAGATAATATGATTTTGCCTTATTCCTTTGGCTATCCTAATGCTACAGTATTTTTTGAATGAAAATGTGGAATTGAAACTATTATAGATTTCCAGATGGTTTTCATATCTTCAACCTCTGAGAGGAGGGTTCCCGATTCTAAAGAGATCCCATTCTGCCTTCAGTCTAGCAACAACCAGAGCTTAATTCTGAGATCTGTAAGAAACTTGACTCTTCGTTACTGGCGAGCAGCATAAAGGGCCAGTTTTTTAACAACTCTTACTCATGCAAAGTAGCATTTATGCATAATGTGATTCAGTGTGAGTAAGGGCTGTATAAGCTGACCCGTATATATTAGTTTTCTTTGTGTAGAACATTTTATTTTGTGTATTCTAAAGCATGTCTCAAATCCAGTGTTTTTTTCCAAAGATTTCCCCCCTCCCCTCCCAGTGGAACATTTGAAATACACTTCACATTATTCACATACATAATGGCATTGATTATCCTATTCTGTTAAAGCAATTGTATGTTCTAGTCTCAGGCAGTATTTATTAATTTTGGAATAAGTTCTGTTATAGTTTGTTACATTATTTAACACTGAATATGTCATTTTTCTTGGTCCCAAGAACCAACCAAAATATTGAGTTCTGGATTCTTGTATCTTGGGAAAGGCTCAAGCTAATGATTTAAGCCTTACTCCACAGCTTGTATGGAGAAACTTGTGGAGTGTTGGCATGGAGACATATTTCCTTCAGTACCTAACATTTTTATTTATATAATAACTTACGGCAAAACCTTGATCAGTCAGGGCTGTATTCTGATCCTACTTACTTTCCACGTGATGGACGTCAAAATAATCAGCATTTAGTGTTCTTACTGAATTAATATAACAGATGTTTTATGCACATTTTGAAAATCTTGTCAGGTGTAAGAGGAAAGTGAAAAGAGGATTTTAGGTTTTACTAAAAATAATAGAAAATTATACTGAAAATATAATACCATTGTATAAATTGATGGACTATAAAAGAGCTGCGAAATGGTCAGCAGAATATTTAGAAGAATAAATAGCTTCCCAAGTAATTAATTCAAAAGCTGTACAAATATATATACACACACACACACACACACACACACACACACACACACACACCAGAGCTCAGAACGGAGAAGTATGTCTTGATATAAAAACATTGAGAACCTCTGTTTTATGCTGTGGTAGAATACGGGAGTATATCCATACTGTCTCTTATCATGATGTGGAAGATGAGGAATGACACATTAAATGTGGGTGACCATGTAATATTCTATAAAGAGAACCATTCAGTGTGACAAGGAGGAATTCAACGTGAAACGAATACTGTGATGTAACCTTAATAAAAATGATGTACAGTACATGCAAATTTATTTTTACTGCACAATGAATTTGGATGAGTGTTTATGTCCGAGTGGCATATAAAAGCTTTGCCAGTTAGAATTCTATGACAGACCTTTGATTCTGAATGAAAAGGGTATAGAATTTCAGTAGAAGTAAAAGCTATATTTCAAAACACCTCTGAATCCCCTTTTAGGGTGGTGGTTGTTGTTGTTGTTTTTGTTTTTTTAACCAGGATTTTCTCTTCAATGGTAATGGGATTTCACTCTGAGAACAGAATGTGTGAAGTCAAATCAAGTTTAGCGATAGACTATAATGGGGTCAGGAGATGTCCCACATTTACAATTGAGTAACTCTTCTTTATCAATAGAGTTACAAGGGCTTTAACTTGAAGCAGAATGTTACTTGTTGTTAATCATGTTACAGTAAATGACAACTTTTTAATAATTCATGGCATATTACTGTGCAGCACCTACTATACAATAGAGGGTGTCAAAAATAGGATTTCTTTTTTACAAAAATACCTGAAATTTAGTCCTCTTCTCTAATTCCAAAATTATTATTTTACTAACCCTGTTACTAAGGATGTAAGGTAAAATTTTGAAAAATGCCTAAGTGAACGTCAGTGGGGCTTAGGTTCCTAAAACACTTAGGTGCTTTTGAAATTTGTCCTCAAACACTTCAATATGTTACCAAGTAAAATACCTGTGTTACTGGCCAAGAACTTGCCAGTAATATTTGAAGATATGTAGGCAAATCTCACTTTATAAAAAATAAACTCAGAGAAAATCTACAGTAGCTGATCACAATCCTGCTGCATCTGATTAAAAACAGGGTAGGCAATAATTGCTCTTAGGACTTTATCTACTTCAGCGGGGACTTGTTAAAATGGATGACTATCTACCTATCCCACTTGTGGGTCAACAGGCGCTACCTCATGGGGGTAACCTTTTATTTCACAACTATGCATTTAGCAGCTTAAGAATGTTTTGGAGTTGGGCTAAGTGATATTGATATATATTTTTTGGTATTGTATTGGCAATCAATGCTACTTGCCTGTAGTGGGGATCAATAAGCTTTTTGGATAGTCACAGGATAAATCCTATGAAGATTCACGCTGTGAGAGTGAACTAACCAAAAGAATTTTATTGAAGTAAATGAACATTTACTCAGCTGCGAGGAGCGGCACCCAGGAGCCGGCAAACAGGGCTGCTAACAGGGGAGTTTAAGTGGGAGTTTACAGGGGGAGGTGGAAGGGGAGACAGGAGGGCGCGGTGGTCGGTGTGCTCTGTGTCCCCAGGAGCAGCAGGCAGAGTCCACAGCAGCCATGAGCCAAGCAGCGGGGGACACAATGCAGATGATTGCATGTGGCAGTTGTGGTATGTACATGGTCCTCGCTGGGGAGCCTGAACAAAGGTATGTTTGCATGAAATGCCGCCTAATAGACCTGCTAGAGGAAAAGATTAGAGGGCTCCAGATGCAGGTAGATACTCTGGTAGAGTTCAGAAGGGGATTCGAGCAGCTAATGGAGCAGAAGCAGGGTATGGCAGAATGGGAATGCTCAGGGGTGCAGGTGGAAGCACAGGCTATGGTCTGTGAGGGGGGAATGTCAGGGGCAGATCAAGATCAGTGGAAGCATGTGACTGTGAGGAGCAGGCCAAGGAAAAGGAGGGCTAGTGAGGGGGAAATAGAACTCAGGAACAGGTTTGAGTGTTTGGATAACGAGGAGGGGAGGCAGCAGGTGGCAACTGATGGTGGGAGGCAGAGGAAGAAGAGAAAAGCGGCTAGTCCGATAGAGAGAGGGCAGGAGTTGATGGAGACAGCATCAATACCGGGCCCCAGTAGGATAGAGGATGGCACTAGGGGGACTATAAGGGAAAAGAGAGAGACACAGGAGTTACGACTACAGGGAACAGGGGATAGATTTGTAGATCGCACTGTCACCAGGCAAAGACAGGTTTACGTGATTGGAGACTCCTTGCTGAGGAGGTTGGACAGGCCTGTGACCAGAGCAGACCCTGAAAACAGAAGGGTGTGCTGTCTGCCGGGTGCTAAGATAAGGGATGTGGACCTGCGGTTGAAAAGGATCCTAAAAGGAGCGGGTAAGAACCCCTTGATCATCCTTCACGTAGGAACGAACGACACGGCTAGGTTTTCGCTAGAGAGAATTAAGGGAGATTATGCCAGGCTGGGGAAGACGCTTAAGGAAGTTGAGGCTCAGATTATCTTCAGTGGGATTCTGCCTGTTCCTAGAGAAGGACAGCAAAGGGCTGACAGAATTGTGAGGATAAATAGCTGGCTAAGGGAGTGGTGCTATAAGGAGGGCTTTGGGATGTATGGCCACTGGGAGGCTTTCGGGGACAGACAGCTGTTCTCGCGGGATGGACTTCACCTGAGTAGGGAAGGAAATAGACTTCTGGGAGGGAGGCTGGCTCATCTCATCAAAAGGGCTTTAAACTAGGAACTTGGGGGAGACGGTTGGGAGATGTTCAGTTAATCTCCACGCCAGATTCCAACACTGAAAAGGAGTGTGAGGAGATAAGCACAGACATAGGTAGGGGTAGGGAATTGGACATAAGAAAGAGGGGGCGGATGGACAGCATGGGGTCCGTACCAAATTGCATAACTAATGGGAGAAAGGATAGACAGCATACGGTAAGATGTTTATACACCAATGCGAGAAGCCTAGGTAACAAAATGGAGGAATTGGAGCTCCTGGTCCGAGAAATGAAACCTGATATCGTAGGAATAACCGAAACGTGGTGGAACGGTAATCATGACTGGAGTACAGGTATGGAAGGGTATGTGCTGTTTAGGAATGACCGGAAAAAAGGTAAAGGTGGGGGAGTGGCGTTATATGTCAATAATGAGCTAAAATGTAAAGAAATAATAACTGATGGAATGGATAAGACGGAGTCTGTATGGGCAATAATTACACTGGGTAAAAGAACTACTAGAGCCTCCCCCGAGATAGTGCTTGGGGTGTGCTATAGACCGCCGGGATCTAGCCTGGATGCGGACAGAGAACTACTTAATGTTTTTAGGGAAGTAAAAACTGACAAGAACTGTGTCATCATGGGGGACTTTAACTTCCCAGATATAGATTGGGGAACAAATGCTAGTAACAATAATAGGGCTCAGATGTTCCTAGACGTGCTAGCAGATGAATTCCTTCATCAAGTAGTAACTGAACCGACGAGGGGAGATGCCATTTTAGATTTAGTGCTGGTGAGTAGTGAGGACCTCATTGAGGAAATGGCTGTAGGGGACAACCTTGGCTCGAGTGACCATGAGCTAATTCGGTTTAAACTAAATGGAAGGATTAACAGAAATAATACTGTGACTAAGGTTTACGATTTCAAAAAGGCCAACTTTAATAAATTAAGGCAACTACTTAGGGAAGTGGATTGGGCTAACATACTTAGGGATCTAAAGGCAGATGACGCCTGGGATTATTTCAAGCTGAAGTTGCACGAGCTGTCCGAGGCCTGTATCCCGAGAAAGGGAAAACGGTTAGTGGGCAGGAGATTTAGACCTAGCTGGATGAGCGGGCGTCTCAAAGGGGCGATTAAGAAAAAACAGAAAGCGTACAGAGAATGGAAGAAGGGAGGGATCAGCAAGGAAACTACCTTATTGAGGTTAGAGCTTGTAGGGATGCGGTGAGAAAGGCCAAAAGCCGTGTAGAGTTGGACCTCGCGAGGGGAATTAAATCCAATAGTAAGAGGTTTTATAGCCATATAAATAGGAAGAAAACAAAGAAAGAGGAAGTGGGACCACTGAAGAATGTAGATGGAGTGGAAATTAAGAATAATCTAGGCATGGCACAATATCTAAATGAATATTTTGCATCGGTCTTTAATAAGGCTAATGAAGGGTTTAGGAATAGAGGGAGTAGGACAGAGGGGAATAAAGGAGGGGGGATTGACATTACAGTATCAGAGGTGGAAGCCAAACTTGACCAGCTAAACGGGACTAAATCGGGCGGACCGGATGATCTTCATCCTAGAATATTGAAGGAACTGGCGCGGGAAATTGCAAGCCCCTTGGCGATAATTTTTAATGAATCTGTAAACTCGGGGGTGGTACCGTTGGACTGGAGAATAGCTAATGTGGTCCCTATTTTCAAGAAGGGGAAAAAAAGTGACCCAGGTAACTACAGGCCTGTTAGTTTAACTTCTGTAGTATGCAAGGTCTTGGAAAAAATTTTGAAGGAGAAAGTAGTTAAGGACCTTGAGGTGAATGGCAATTGGGACAAATTACAACATGGGTTTACGAAAGGCAGGTCGTGCCAAACCAACCTGATCTCCTTCTTTGAGAAAGTAACAGACCTTCTAGATAAAGGAAATGCGGTCGATCTAATATACCTCGATTTTAGTAAAGCGTTTGATATGGTACCGCATGAGGAATTATTGGTTAAATTGGAAAAGATGGGGATCGATAGGAAAATCCAGAGGTGGATAAGGAACTGGTTAAAGGGGAGACTGCAGCGGGTAGTACTGAAAGGTGAACTGTCAGATTGGAGGGCGGTCACCAGTGGGGTTCCTCAAGGTTCGGTTTTGGGTCCGATTTTATTTAATCTATTCATTACTGACCTCGGAACCGAATGTAGAAGTGGGCTGATAAAGTTTGCGGATGACACAAAGTTGGGAGGTATTGCCAACTCGGAGAAGGATCGGGATATTCTGCAGGGAGACTTGGATGACCTTGTTAATTGGAGTAATAATAATAGGATGAGATTTAATAGTGAGAAGTGTAAGGTGATGCATTTAGGGATGACTAAAAAGAATTTCAGTTATAAGCTAGGGACGCATAGGTTAGAAGTGACGGAGGAGGAGAAGGACCTCAGAGTCCTGGTTGATCGCAGGATGACTATGAGTCGGCAATGCGACGTGGCTGTGAAAAAAGCTAATGCGATCTTGGGATGCATAAGGCGAGGTATTTCTAGTAGGGACAGGGAGGTGCTGCTTCCGTTATACAAGGCGCTGGTGAGACCTCACTTGGAGTACTGTGTGCAGTTCTGGTCTCCTATGTTTAAAAAGGATGAACTCAAACTGGAACGGGTACAGAGAAGGGCCACTAGGATGATCCGAGGAATGGAAAACCTTTCCTATGAAAGGAGACTCGAGGAGCTTGGTTTGTTTAGCCTAACCAAAAGAAGGCTGAGGGGGGATATGATTGCTCTCTTTAAATATATCAAAGGGATAAATACCAGGGAGGGAGAGGAATTATTTCAGCTCAGTACTAATGTGGACACGAGAACGAATGGATATAAACTGGCCGTGGGGAAATTTAGGCTTGAAATTAGACGAAGGTTTCTAACCGTCAGAGGGGTGAAATTTTGGAACAGCCTTCCGAGGGAAACGGTGGGGGCGAAAGACCTCTCTGGCTTCAAGATTAGGCTAGATAAGTTTATGGAGGGAATGGTTTGATGGGATAACGTGATTTTAGTCAATTAGGCAATAACGGCCATCGCTGGTAAAATGAGGGTCTGGCTAGAGAATCTTGCCTGTATGCTCGGGGTTCTGCTGATCGCCATATTTGGGGTCGGGAAGGAATTTTCCTCCAGGGTAGATTGGCAGTGGCCCTGGAGGTTTTTCACCTTCCTCCGCAGCATAGGGCAGGGGTCGCAAGCTGGAAGATTCTCTGCAACTTGAAGTCTTTAGATCACGATCTGGAGACTTCAACAGCAGAGTTAAGGGAAAGTGGGGGGGTCAGCTTTTGTGGCCTGCATCATACGGGAGGTCAGACTAGATGACCATATTGGTCCCTTCTGACCTTAAAGTCTATGAGTCTATAAAACATCACAATGTTCGTACAAGAGCTAGTGTTTACAGAACTAATCAATTCCAGATCTGTAGTATTTTAGTCTTTAGGCATATGCTAGCATACTACTACTAAAACATATATAAACACATATTTTAACTTGTGCTTGGACACTGTAAAATCATTTCTTTGGTATGATGTCATAGAGAATTTCCTCCACTAAAATATTCAGATGAAGAAATTAGCTTATTAAATAAAGAAAGTTTAAATGTAGATTTATAGCTGCAGCCCTGTTTTAGAAGTGGAGAGCCAGCTCATGCTTTTTTGAGGTCCACAAGTCCTTACTGGGTTTGTTTGACAGAAAATTGCGTTGTCAACTGAACAAAATATATTTGTGAAAAGTATCTGCTTTCTACAGCAAATTACAATTTCTTGTCCAAAAAAAACCCCTATTTTCCTTCCAGGGCTGGACTTTATCTCCCATGCTGCACTGTGGAGTATCAGCAAGAAGGGAGAACATGGTTCATCATGGGAAATGTAGTCCAGCCAGAGAGCCCAGCCCTGGGAGGAGAGTGGGAGCACGAGGCATCCAAACTACAATTTCCATGATGCTCCACTAATGCATTTCCAAACCAAAATTTTCAGCCAAAAAAATTTAGTTCTCATTTTTGTCACCACGATCATTTTGGGATCATTGGTTTCACTGAGCATTACAGCAAGTTAAGATTCCTGGATAGTCATCATTTTACTGATGTACTTCTCTAAACTAACTTAATTTTTTCTCTATCTGTTTTGGATTCTTTTTCTTCAATGTTTATAGTTGCACATGTGCAAATCTAGCTAAAATGCTAATTATGTAGTGAGTGTGCCAATATTTCAGCAGTTTTGGGGTAATGCTGAACAATAAATATCCTCCTCATTCCTTTCCCATCCATTCTGTATTTATATTTGAGTGAATTAGGTGAGTTTACCACCTACGATGGCCGTTTCACAACAGATCACCATTTCTTTGCCAGTCATATCACAGCTATTCTGTTTCCTGTTCCATTTCATATACTGCCTTCATCACCATAGCACACAACTGGAAGGCACTCATACGCTAAGTTACTAATATCTGTAGTTTCATCCTTTCACTATCTATGTGCGGTGTGTGTTTTGGTTTTGGCAGGTGTTGTTTTTTTTTAATGTACATGTGGCTGTGTGCAAGATTTAGTGGTTTCAGTTCACAGGCATTCATACAGTGCTGCCCCTTTCCCTTCTGCATTCTTTGTTTCATGAGAATTTTGCTTTGTTTCTGGCTCTGTTACGGAAAATTCACAAACCCTTAACCATGGCACCATTTCCATCATGGCATAATCTTTCCAATATGTCTCATTTTTTGGTTTACTTCCATAGTTATATATTAGGCATTTACTTGTGTAATATTTAGCTATGCCATATTCAGAAACAAAAATGTTAGATTAGTAGTCACAATGCTGTATATTACATAGTGCTAGATGTCTCTTCCGTTGTTTCTTACCCATTTCCTTTTGTATTCCCAACATGTTCTGTATTGTTCTGAGCAGATATAATAGCTATCTGATTAGCCTATGTTGTTCTCCATCATGTATTCTTTTGGATCAAAATGGATAGATGGCTATCCAGTTTGAATGAATTTTGTTCCATTTCTAATAGGTGATATCAAATCGGCTCACATTATTATCATTATCCAAAAGCATACATGCAAATTTCATTCAGCATATAGTTTGCTTTTCAGGATTCTATAGATCAGCAAAAAGGTACTGGACAAATTAGGGGTACAAGCCTCCCAATGGAAGATGTATGCAGGCTTCTGGTTGTTTTTAATTATTTATTTTTATTGTTCCCAGACATAGAAGTCTTTAGCTACCAGGAAACTTCTAGGGAAGAGTGGCTGAACCTGCAGATTTACAGTCTGCTAATGCCAGGCAATTCTCAAGCAGAGAGAGGTTTCATTAGCATAAAATATTTGTAGGATATATGAATGAAATCAGGCAAGTAGTGGGGAAATTTCTTCCCTTGTTGACTGAATCAGCTGGGAAAGATTTTTAAAAGGCTAATGTGACCTGAAGTAAAGTGTCTCTTCAGGGACTAAAAATGTCTGTATTTCCCAATGACGAATCATCCATCCACCCAGCCAGATATTTCAGTCAAGAGACGACCTATACCTTTCTTCTCCAAATGGGTGTTTGAGAGGCAAGAACTGCAGGAATGGGGTGAGAGACCCCCACCTCCTAATGACAAATCTATTTCCCCCTAATTGTACACAGAGGCCTGGTGGCTATCCAGCTTGAAAGAATGCTGTTCCATTTCTAATAGATGATATCAAATCATCTCACATTATTATCAGTATCCAAAAGCATACATGCAAATTTCATTCAGCACATAGTTTGCTTTTCAAGAATCTATAGATCAGCAAGGCCTGGTCTTCCTCCCTTTCTTCCATGAATCCCTCACTATTACAGCAGAATCTCTATTCTTCCCCACTCATCACTAGGCCAACCCATTGGTCAGTTGGTTTATTTCGTCTTCCAAAGCTCCTTCAAGTACCTTAGAACAGTTGCTCTCAATCTTTCCACACTACTGTACCCCTTTCAGGAGTCTGATTTTTGTCTTGCATACCCCAAGTTTCACCTCACTTAAAAATTACTTGCTTACAAAATCAGACATAGAAATACAAAAGTGTCACAGCACACTATGACTGATAAATTGCTTACTTCCTACCATATAATTATAAAATAAATCAATTGTAATATAAATATTGTACTTACATTTCAGTGTACAGTATATAGAGCAGTGTAAACAAGTCGTCTGTATGAAATTTTAGTTTGTACTGCCTTTGCTAGTGCTTTTTATGTAGCCTACTGTAAAAGTAGGCAAGTATCTAGATGAGTTGATGTACCCCCTGAAAGACCTCTACCTACCCCCAGGTGTATGCATACCCCTGGTTGAGAACCCCTGCCTTAGAAAACCACTTGGTCCTGATTCTCCTGTCAGATTATTTTTACACCAGTGTAACTCCATTGACATCGGAGTACTCACTCCTGGTTTACGTTGCTGTAACTTGGATTAGGGTCAGAGCTAGTACTACCAGCCTAGATGTGACTGCTGAAACATAACCATATTTTCTCAGTATTATTATCAATATGTTGTTTATTTCAACTGTATAATAGTCAGTAAAGCTGGTTTAGATTCTCTTGACTTATACTGGTTATTAATATCCCTCTGTTCCTTTCTGTGATTCAATGACTTTTCAGGATAGAAGTCCAAAAATAAAAGTGTGAATTAAGGATGGCCAGAAAACATGAATTCCATTTTATACAAATAAATAAATAATCATGGTTTTGTTCTGATTTAGGATGAATCATGACCTTTCAAAAAAAAATCCAAAAAATGAATGAGACAGATGGGCAACTTGAAACTGGACTTCCTACAAACTGGTATGTTTCTATGAAAAGTTTTGATTTTGGTGAATCTGCATTTCCCCACAGAATATAGTTTTTTCAAAAAAATTCCAACCAGCTCTAGTGTGACTGCCATAACATTGGAATACCTTGCACCTAACAGTTTCATGATGGCTTTGACGCCCCACCTAGGTGGCTTAAAACTTAATATTTTCAAGGGCTTGTCTATTGTATTCAGATATTCTGAGTCCATTTGGAATGGTACAACAGAACTGGTTAACTAAAGATCCTGGTGGGAGATAAATCCACACACTTTCTCCCCATCTGCTCTCATCTTTCTTTCTCCTTCCCTCCAACTTTTTCCCTCTTGACTTTGATTTCTTTTTTTTTTATAAGGGCCATAAAATCTGTGTGTTGGGAATATTGTGGTTAATACATGGGAATTGAAGCATTGTATAAATATCTTGGTCTTTTCTGATGGATAATGGTTTTGCATTTGTTCTATATGTGAGCATCTAGAATTTTTTTAGTTTGTAACAAGTACAAAGATTGAAAAAGCTTAATAATAAAAACCCTTCTATTTTTTCATTGGTTATATTTATCAGTATATCATCAGCATTCATGTTAATTTTCCTGCTCTTTTCTAGAGTCATTCTGCATAAAAGATCATTTTATTTATATCATTAACTTCTAAATGCCCATTGCTTTTGGGACCCTGTGCAGATTCAAAACAATTAAGTCAAATCTGGGCTCAGAGGTTCAAGAGCTGCCATTTAGCAAAAGAGAAATGGGCAGAAATAGAATAATCCAACTTTGTTTCTTTTGTTTAAGAAAAGAAATGAAGGGACAGTTTTTTAAAAACCTATTACCCTAAACCTATTTTGTGTCAACAGTTATTTATGGGCACAATTTTATTCCCTTAGATGTCTAAAAGAGTATGAGTGTGCCCACAAATCAGGCACTCAGACTTCTAAATGACCTAAACTGCCACCTCATATCAAGCAGACAGGATAAATGGCACGAGAAGACAGGGTAAAGGAAGCAGCTGAAAAATAGTTGCAGGAAAATGGTCAGCAATTGCAAAACATAGCTGCTGCATCAACAAATGATCTAAATACAGTGATGCCTGATACAGTAGCATAAAAAGGCACGATGGTAAATAAGAAAGACAACTAATATTAGTAGCATAGCATTAATAATGTCAATAGTTCATTTACATATCAGCCAACAGGATGAGGGATCTGTAGCTTTCCTATGCATCCATCCATCCAAAGACTAGAATGGGAAATCAGAAAGCTTCATGCATCACATCCCTGTGGCATTTGAAATATTCAGACCATCTGACGTTTACAGCAGCTAATATAGCCCAACAGTTTTAGTATCTGAACTGTGTACAAATTATCATATTCAGCTGTATACGAAGAGATCTTTCAATCTGGTTGAGCTAAACTAAGCACGGGACTAGGACACAAGGCGACTTCACAATACCCAAATCCTGGGAATCAATGGGGTGGGGGAGGGATTAAGGAGCAAGTTATATCACCTTGTACAGTGTTTGTGGCACATATTGCTACATGGAGGGATTTTTCAAAAGCACCAAAGGCATTTGAGAGCACAAATTCCATTAATTATCCCTGGGGATTGTAATCCTATATCACTCAGGAGCTTTTGAATATCTCTCCCTGCATCCTAATCTATAAATGTACTTTTCATCCAATAAAATTCCTAAAACAAACATCTGTAATTTCAAAGAGTCAGTGGGCAAAAAGGAGGGAGAAGTGGCAATAAAACTGGAGTTTATTCATTGCCAAAGATGCTTTTTCAGTAATTTGTACTTATTTCCCTTTCTATGTTGGAATTGATTTATTTCTTCCTATGTTTTAGACATCTTTCCATTTTAGACATTGATGATTTCAGGCAAGACACAGTATTAATTATTTCCCCTTTTTCCTTAGTGTCTAGTGCTTCTAGAGATTAAGCAATATCCCGGTAATAGATTTCAAACATATTAGCTCTGCCGTTTTTAAAAAAATATTTCTCTGCTATTTGTATTTGATATTTTTTTTTCAGTATGACTCAATGTGGTTCCATCACTCACTGTTTTCCTCCAAGGTAAAATTTTAAAAGCATTTAAAAGAAAAAAGCAGTATTTTTTCCTAGACTTGACTTCTGACAGCAGCTTAGATCTCCAAAGCAGTTCATAAAATTATATTTGCAAATCATAAGTATTTTCTTGGGAAATGTACAACATATGAACTGATGTTATTTACTCTTACTGAAACTGTAAAGTCTACAAGTATCCTGATGTCTAAATTGGCACAATGGCCCTGGAGGAACATTACCTGAGTTTTCTCTGAGAGTAAGTATATCTATAAATGCATATGTAGACAAAGTTCCAATTATCAGTTGAACAGAGCCACATAAAAAAAATCAATATACAAAACCCATTTGTCAGTCCATTTCAATTACAAATGAAGTTGTACTACGTTTTCTGAGTATTCACCTTCTTCCTTTTACAAAGAATTCTTTCTTAAAAGCTATTGAAATAGGACTAAACCTTCATTGATCGACTCTCAAAACAGCTTTTATTCTTTTAATTTGACAAGCAGAATAACAAAAGTGAACCTTGAATAACATGAGAGAAGCTTTGATTTTTATGGTTTCAGAGTAGCAGCCGTGTTAGTCTGTATCCGCAAAAAGAACAGGAGTACTTGTGGCACCTTAGAGACCAACAAATTTATTAGAGCATTTTTATGATTTTTATGATCTGCAGGAAAGTTGTGAGATGATTATGTTGACTGCTTAGTTAGCCCATTATGTCAGTCCTCCACCCCCTGAAGTCGGATTCTGTCTTCACTTACTCACCATTGATTTCCATGCACTCAAATCCATTTAGAATTTGAGCCATAGTTTGAGTACAATTTTCTGTAACACCAAAATCCAGCAAACTTTCGCTCATGCACTATTGACTCCTTTCATGATAATACTGCCCCAATTAAGCACGATGAAAAAATCACACAGTTTATCTATAAAATCCTAGGGGAAGGAGGATCAAATCAAAAAGTTGATGGACTTATTGCCTCAATGGGATTTGGAATAGATGCCAATTCTGGGGATGAAACAAAACCTGGCATTATAAATTCAAAAAATATTAATAGAAACCCCCTGCAAGGACATACGGCCCACCTCCCTGCCTTGTCAATGAGTTACTGTTACCTGCAATATTATTCTAGCACTCTAGCCCAGTCAAAAGTTAATTTTCCCAAGTGATGTTTTTTTCTGTATACTGAGGCTAAATTTTCCTTTGCTTAAATGCCTCTAGGCTTCACTAGTTTATACCTTTTCTAGACATTTCTCTACTAATAATTTACTAAAAGTGTTCGTTGTCATCATGTAAATAAGTCCTACTAAAAAGCCCAGGTACAAACTCTACAGTATTTTTTCTGTAAGAAACAGGAAATGTGTATGGGCTAAATAATAGTTATACAGTCTGTCCTGTGTGTGCATAGATGCCCTTCCCCAGTGGCAGACCATGCTCCTACCTTACTCTGGGGAGAAAGTAAGTTATTTCAATCTTTTCATGGAGCAGCTTAATCCTCCTAGTGCACTCAGCCAGCTACTGAGATACAGGGTGAGAGGCAGAGCAACTCCTAACCCATGTCCAGGTACTTACTCGTGAGGGAGCACTGGACAAGCAGTCTCTGCTCTTCCTGTGGCAGGAGTCACAATCTGAAGAGGCGAGTAAAGACGTGCTACTGTTCTGTGTGACCAAACAAGGGCTAAAAGGATCTAGCTTTATGTAACATATAGGTCAGTAATTAAAAATGTTCATTTAAAGTACAATGTGTCTGGGGAGATGCACAAGATTTTTGACTTTATTTTGTATATATGGCCTTGTATTGCAGAGCATTTGCTAGGAGATACTTTCCCATTCTGGTTGCAATTTGTTGTCACAAAATTGAATTGTGCGGTCTGATTTCATTTTCCATTTTTTCATGGTTGGATGTCCTTATTTTATCCAGATTGACTTGCCCTTTCCCAGTGTCCGTCTTTGAGATGTACTATTTTGAGATGACCAACTGCGCCATCTTGTTACAGGATGTTCTGTCAGCCTGTCAGAAATTGTAATTGGTAATCAATTTTCTAGAGCTTTTTCTTGGTAGCAATAAGCAGTGGGTATTTCATAGACCCATGACCAACTAAACTAGGGGTTCTCAAACTGGGGGTCGCGAGGTTATTATATGGGGGGTCACGAGCTGTCAGCTTCCACCCCAAGCCCCGCTTTGCCTCCAGCATTTATAATGGTGTTAAATATATAAAAAAGTGTTTTTAATTTATAAGGGGGGGGGGTTGCACTCAGAGGCTTGCTATGTGAAAGGGGTCACCAGCACAAAAGTTTGAGAACTACTGAACTAAACAATCTATTTCTTGATATTTTGAATAGTGTTAGATCCGCCTTCCAAAATTCTGCCTTCCCTCTCACCATTTCATACCAAATGAGCAGAATATCTTTTTTTTTTCATTATCAATCATTGTAGTAAAAAATATTTGAATGTACTTTCTGCCTGGTAAATTGTCATGGCATTTTTGCAGTGCTGTGCCACATGTTTAGAAGCCCACAAGTAGCCCCTATGTCTTTCTATTGTCTATAACTTCAAGTTTGTTCCTTCCTCTATCTTTTTTTGTTTTGTTTTGTTTTTTATTGATTTAGAGTCAGGATTTTAAAGGAATGAAATTTTTACAGAAACCTCAGGCAACATGAAAAAGAAAATTCATATGTAGGCAGCCACGTAATTCAGCATACACTTCTTCAGCAAAGGTGGTTGTTTGTGGCAGAAGGTTTTTGTTACGTTTCCAGCCATACTTCTCAAATGTTTGGTTCAGAGGTACATTTTAAGCCTGGGTATTCAAGCAGTGTTTGGTGTCAGGATCTGTTCTTGAAAAGAATTTTGGTCCTCATACAATAACAGCAAAAGTGTGTTTTCCTCCCCCTTCACCCAGAAGTTTGCCTTACCTGCTTTTATTTAGTAATTCTGTAGGAACAGACTATAAAAGGCAAGTAGATGTATGGTTCTCTTGCAATCTAAATCCCATTTCAACTGGACCAATCCCTACTTTTTTTTCTTCTACTTATTCCCCTTCCATCTTTTTGTGTAATATACTAACTCCAAACTGATAAGAAATTAGAAGCAAATGAGGTAGACCATCCCTCAACCCACCATCTCTCTATTTTTAAAATCGACTAAAAAAGCTTTAAAAACTTCTCTACCCCAAAACACAGCACAGATCACAAATTAAATAAGATTGTAGGCAATTTTGCTAATTCAGGATTTTAACTGCAATTGGTATTTTGAGTATTTTCTAAAAATTCTTTCAAACATTACCCTACTGTCCTGGACAAGAAGACAACAGGAATGTAGTTTAAGCAGGTCACAATTTTACTAAGGCACATCTGACAACTACCTCGTGTGAGAGTTAAGGGAGTGGGGAAGAAGGGGTTGTCTCCTTTGCTGCACCAATCATTAGGAGCCGACTTCCCATTCCAGTAAAACCAGACCCACTAGTGAATGAATTCATGCACTGGCCAACAGAACAAATTTTATAACCTAATCTACACACCAGATCTCTGGGATGCTGAGAGGAAAGTTAAAAAAACCACCCTATTCACTCCAATCTGGCAATGAGTGAAAAATTCCTTCCCAGACCCACAAGATAACTAGTGAGATGCTCACAGCTGGGCCACAAACCCTCATATTCCACAAGAGGGGTAGGGAGGTGTTTTTCTTCCCTCTCAGAATGGCCCCTAAGACAGGGTGCAGGGCTTATAAACTTGCCCATTAATTGTGTGGGAACCAATAGGCTTTGCTACACTCTTGTACCCCATTTATTAGCCCAGACGTCTTGTCCTCAAGACCATAAGGGGAAGAATGCACACAAGAATGGGAGGGGAGCATACTTTCCCCAGCTGGTCCAGACAAAGCCCATGTCAAACAAACGTTTTATACCCTTGTCTGAAATCATCAAGAAACCAAAGTTTTGCTTTATGTGCAAAACTCTTTGAATAGTTCTTATATATCTTTAAACTAGGGTGACCAGACAGCAAGTGTGAAAAATCAGGACGAGGATGGGGGGGGTAATAGGAGCCTATATAAGAAAAAGCCCCAAATATCGGGACTGTCCCTATAAAATCGGGACATCTAGTCACCCTACTTGAAACACCCCCTTTTTTTTTTCAAATGAATCATTTTAAATATTTAACGGGTTAAATATTTTGGATTGATATAAATGAACAATATAAAAATAACAAAAACCAAAACATATTTCATGTTTACTTTATTCACAACTTATTGGGTCAAATTCTGCACTGACTGAAGCCCTATGCAACCCTATCAAAGTGTGCACAGGTTTAACAGTAAGAATTGGCTCTGTTTGCTATTTATACTACAATATAATAGGATGTGCAGCAATTAATATATTCGGTTTGAAATCTTTGGCTAGTAATCCAACAGAGAAAATGCAAGCACTTCACACTAATAGCTGTTCATTAGCAGGACTGTTATTATTATTTATATATAATCAACACTGTGCTAGTGAGGAATGACAACAGTCCCTTTTCCAAAAATTCGGGATCTAAATAGCCATCATAACAACAAAAGATCCCTTGGTTTGTGAAATGCCTCAAACTGACTTTTCTTGTCCTTGCTACATCATACATGCCCCTGCCTACATGTCCAAGCTGGTCTCCTTTTGACTCTCTCCCACTCTCCCTCCACTGCCTGCCTGCCTCACCAATGATGACAGCCTCTATCTAGGTATTTGTAGACTCATGAACACCAATAATATCTGAGCTCGCCATTATTTAAAAATGAAAATAAAAATCTCCTTTTTTTTCTTCCTTGACAGCCTATAGGAGACCATAGCTTGATCTAGCTTTGGATTGGTTTGTTTGTTTGGTTTTTGGCCAATATAGTGGTTTTTATGGGGAGACTTATATTGAGAAAAAAGCCACGTCAGAGATAAGTTTTGCATTTAGTTCTCAATGTGGTGATGGGTTTATTTTCTTTGAGGGAGTGAGTTTCATAGTCTACACTCAGCTCTTGTGAAAGTCCTGTTTCATATGCTCATGATGATGCCTCTATTCATTGACATGTTTATGGCTGCAGTGGAACATAGCTACCAGGAAGTTCATGGTGCCAGAGGGAGAAACCTACTCTGCACATGTGCTAATTGACAGCCTTCTGCAAATCTCTACTCTTTTAATGTACAAGAGTAAATCGTTGTCAGTCTAGTTGTGTGGACATGCAGATTGTGTGTCCACACATCCAATGTTGCATGCAATTGTCTGGCTATGACTTTAGGATGAAATTCACCTCTGTACAGAAGTCTATGAAGGCCTATGAACCATTGCTAGAATTTACATGACATTTGAGGCCTTGTGAGGGTCCTCTAAAAACCAAGTCATCAAAGAAAATAGCTTTAACTCTTTCAAACTATCATACGCTGCATGGTGTATTAAAAGGGGTATGCATTGTGACTTTAAAACTGAAATAAGATTCATTAAGCTAATATAATAGAAACAAAGTATCAGAAGGGTAGCTGTGTTAGTCTGCATCCACAAAATGCTCAAGCTGGCATTTCCTGAAGGGATTCCTCAGTGTCCCAATAAAACAGGAGCAGTTTTCCTTTACCCTTACATTTTAAATGGGAATTTATAAAATTGATAACTACCAGTGTTGCACCAACGTGCCTTAACACTGATTTCAAAGTTCCCATTCCACCACCTTTAAAGATGAGTGAGTCATTAAATCTTCATATACATTCAGTCCTTTGCTCCTCCACAGAAGTTTCAAACAAGGGTAGATGCCATTGAGTTGAAAGTACTGAATATCTTGCAGGATTGGACCCAGATGAAGCAAATACACACACAGTATAATTTTGATTCTCTTCATGCTTTTTTTGTATATAGTGTTGCTTTGTATTCAACTGCACAGTAAAAGCTCTGTCTGCCTCATATCTGTATTTAAGAGTGTACTCTCTGAATACGCTTCTTGGATGCATGCTACTGAACCATCAGAAGTATTAAATGCTGCATGCAGACTGCTGCTGCTCCATACTCTCTGCAGACATAGGGCAGATCCCTCTGCAGATCTGGCTACATTCTAAATAGAGCATCCAGTGAGTGAACCTTTTGCAGGTCTTTGGCAGGTCTTTCCTAATGGGAGGCCTGATTTATAGAAGTTGAAAGATGGTGGCCCCTCAGTACCTAGTGAAACCATTGAAACCATTGGCTTAGAACTAGATATTTGGTTCCAGATCATGCCTTGACCCTGCATGGCTGCACAAGGTGGGAAAAGTCACAAGGAGACTCCTTCCCTTGTGTCCTATGCAGAAGCCAGGAACAAGGGGTTGAGTTGATGGGGTCAAGACCCCCATATTTTTCTCTGCATTGGTTAACAGAGCCAACTTCAAGTGTGTGTGGGGCGGGGGGGAGGTTGGTGGGAATGGGTGTATTGTCTAAAAGGTTGGGGCAGAGTCTGAACTCTCTAGAAGATTTGAGGAGTTATGCATTTGCCAGAACTTCCCCAAGATGGTAGGCTTCTGCCCTTCATTGCAGGACTGCTCTTGAAGGCCCAGTGGAGTCTTTGACCAACATTCAGCAATATAAGACCTTTCTCTCTCTTCAGTAGTCTTAATTGCATAAGAAAGGAAAAGGGAGTTACCAAAAGGTAGCAGAAAGAGCAACCCTAATACATAAACATTAAAGTAATGAGGATGTGTGAAAAAAAATGGCTGCACCTCACTGAAATAGCACATTCATAGGTCCCATTTTCACTTTAATTTTTCTTCATGTAGTGAATGTCAATAATTCAAATGAATGTCGAAGACCAGTTGTTTTAAAACTCAGGTGAAGAGAGAGAGAAAGAGAGGTAATATAATTGTTCTGCTATTATAAGATGGGAGAATTTAACCCGGAAGAGAAATCACGACGCATATAATGAATTCTACATACAATTGCAAGAAGGTTACTTCCACTGTGCAAGTTACAGTACTTTTGTTTTTGGTTTCCCTTGTCTAAAACTATTTTATGATTCTGAATGATAATGTACATTTTCTGATCTATCTGATCAAGATGTAGCAAGAAATTAAACATGAGATGTCTTTTGTGAAGAGATCTCAAAGGAGTTCTGCTGAAAATTTTAAGTACCAAATACCAGCAGCTTGTAACAAAAAGTGCTGTGAGCAGAATAGTTAAAAGAAGTCATGAATGTAGTTAGAAACAAGAGTACTGCAAGGAGATGCCTTCAGTACCAGTTGAATTTTAATTTAGGAGAATGAACAAATAAGGTAAGCTTATTCTAGGTTTAAGAGGATAGGACCACATTGTACTGATGCTACAATTTAAATAACATGTTTCTATTTTAACCAGGAGTCTGGTGGCACCTTAAAGATGAACAGATTTATTTGGGAATAAGCTTTTGTGGGTAAAAAACCCACTTCTTCAGATGCATGGAGTCAGGGCCGGCTCTGGCTTTTTTGCCGCCCCAGGCAAAAAAGCCTCCTGCCGCCCCCCCGCGGGGAGGGTGCTGAGCCCGGCCGCGGGCCCGCTCTCCCCGACCGGCCGGAGCGCCGGGTGGGAGGGTGGTGAGCCCGCTGCGGCTCCGCTGGCGGCCGGAGTGCCGGGGGGAGGGCGGAGAGCCCGGCCGGGGCTCTGCTCTCCGACCAGCCGGAGCGCTGGGGGGAGGGCGGCGAGCCCGGACGGGGCTCTGCTCTCCGACCGGCCGGAGCGCCGGGGGGAGGGCGGCGAGCCCGGCCGGGGCTCTGCTCTCCCCGGCGGCCGGAGTGCCACGAGGAGGGCGGCGAGCCCAGTCGCGACCCCGCTCTCGGGCCGGAGCGCCGCGCCGCCCCCCTCCAGGTGCCGCCCCAAGCACATGTTTGGTGGGCTGGTGCCTGGAGCCGGCCCTGGATATGAGGCAGACAGAGCTTTTACTGTGCAGTTGTATACAAAGCAACACTACATACATAAAAGCATGAAGAGAATCAAAATTATACTGTGTGTGTGTATTTGCTTCATCTGGGTCCAATCTTGCAAGATATTCAGTGCTTTCAACTCAATGGCACCTACCCTTGTTCGAAACCTCTGTGGAGGAGCAAAGGACTGAATGTATATGACGATTTAATGACTCACTCATCTTTAAAAGTGGTGAAATGCAAACATTGAAATCAGTGTTAAGGCACGTTGGTGCAGCATTGGTAGTTATCAATTTTATAAATTCCCATTTAAAATGTAAGGGTAAAGGAAAACTGTTCCTGTTTTATTGGGACACTGAGGATCCCTTCAGGAAATATCAGTTTGAGCACTTAGATGTATCTGATGCTACCATTACTGCCCCAACCCCTGTGCCTGGAATCTAAAGCTGTGCATATATTTCAAAAATGAATAATGAATTTCATCTCCTATTCTATTTACAAATAGTCCAGGAACAGACTGCATTTTTTCCACATATATTTATTATCCAAAATGACTGAGCAAATAATTTCTGCAACTAAGTCATTGGCTATGACTTGTTCATAAACAATTTCTTGGGAGATTTTTATATTGGGAATTCAAGGTGTGAGTCACATAGCATGTTTCTGTTAATTGATTGTGTGGGAGCAACCCCAAGAATTAAGTTGCTGATGGCTATACTCACAAATATGAATTCAAAATCCACTTTCGTTTAATATACAGTAGTATTTGCTTAAAATCCACTGCTTCAGCAATCATTCCTGCTAGTAATTAATTTACTAGAATAAGTGCCAGGAGCCAAACACAAAAAGGTGTGGAAATGAATTCAAAGCAAATTTGTTTAAAAATTCAAATAAATATTCACAAAATATTCTTCAGCATTTGCTCAGTTCTAGTGTCAGTTCATTGAGGACATGCCATCCTCCCTTTTTTTTTTACCTAGAGAAGGTGTAATTTATGTTTAAAATCTATGCAAATAATGATTGCAGCTTTATCTATGTTTGGAGAATCAGAGACTTTTCTGAACTGGCTCTGACTGTTAAAATGTTTCCATGGTCTTTAAGTAATCACCTACTGCATTTTGAAGCTCCTCTATGGAACATAAAACCCAGCTAGAGTATGTATAATGATACACATCTCCCCGGAATCTCTCCGAAATGAGAAATAATTTGTTAGTGTAAAAACAGATCTGCCGGCAGAAAGACTTCAAGTAGGATGGCTTTGATCCAGAATAAATTATCCCTTAAATTGCTTAGATCTCCTATAGACAGTACTGAAGCAAAAAACATATGCCTTCATCTGGCATTTTCCTTCTTGCCATCCCATAACATGATCATTTTAGTACAATTTTCCTCCTTCCTCCCTCCTCCCCACACATACACTTTACCCATTCATTGTAGTTGATCCATAGTCGTCCTATTTTAGAGCTATACTCCGTGGCCTAAATTTTAATTATTTCCAAGAGTTAGAGTACTTCATATTCAAAGAATATTTGGTTATTAAAGCAGAAAGAAATTGATTATATAAATGGAAATTGTACTCAATAAATGTTTATAAGCTAAGTGATTATGGCTAGTGAACCCTTGGTAATTGATTTCCTGGAGGAGTTTGTATATAAATTTGCCTCCCCTTGTCTTTATTCTCTTTTTACTGCTTTTTATGATGATTATAGATACTTTATATTGCTTAGACTACAGATTTATTTTACATGCAAATATTATCCAATTTCACATCTTCATTAAACTTTAATAAGGCTTTATAAACTGATGGCATAAAAGACAATATTGAATCAACAAAGCCTATATAATGATGATTGAAATGCAAGATCCAGGAAGAGATGGGGAAATAACTTAAGTGATAGCCGTGTTGGTAACCCTGAAGATGTTTTAAGTTTATTTTAAGCTGTAATAGTTACACAAGAAATGTTATGTAAAATCCTCCTAAAAATGGAAAAGATACAAATGAATTGTTATCTCTGATTTTTTGGTATGGTATGCTTGAAAATAAATGATCATAATATTCATTATATGTTGTTTCTTTTTGTTTCTTAGCTGGTAATTTTATCATAAAATGAGATTGTCTGAGAGTTATAATGAGTGCTGAACTGAATATAAGAAAAAATGCAGTGTTACAAAAAGGCAACTATAATAATAAATGTCAAACAAGCTGTAATTACAAGCATATCACACAGAAGAATTTTACCCATTAATTTTACATCAGATACAGTTGTGTAAATCCAGAGTAATTTGCAGTCACTGGAGGTTTTTTTTCTGGATTTACACCAATGTAATTTAGAAAAGTATTAGGAATTGCTACTTTGCTCTGACCAGTACCGGTTAGGCCTCTTCTGAAGTAGAGTGGTCCAATCTGGATTATTAATTAAAAACAAAACAGTAACCAGATTAATTTAGAGAAGAGCAACAAAAGAAGCTAAAGAATGTGTATTCCTTTCCTGATCATGTTCTGTCTCTGATAGCACAGCTAGAAATCCTAATTGATGGGATTTCATGCATCAGAGATATAGAGGTGGTAGCCAAGCTGAAAAAGGAAAGGAGCCAGAGTGCCAGTAACTTCGTCTCTTACAACATGGGCAGCTGTAATTACCTGATATATGTGTATCATTAACATGAATGAACGATTATAAATATTTGAATAAATCACAACAATATACATGGGGCCAATCCAGTTTGAGCGTAAGGAGGATTTTATTGCAGTCAGAAAGATGTGCTACGTTATAGCAGTGAAAATTAGGAGAATAATCTCCTGAAGACCATTCCAGTCAAACCTAATGATTCATAGATGTTAAGGCCAGAGAGAGAGAGAGGACCATTATGATCATCTAGTCTGACTTCCTGCATAACACAGGCCATAGAATTTAATCCAGGAATTCCCTCATTCACAGTGTGTTATGGTGCATACTCCTTTTTAAAAAGAGAAAAGTAAGTATTCCTTAAGTGAATCCAAAGAAAAGGATGGGGTTGGATTACTGCCTAGGCCTATGGATTTTATCAGGGAAGGGAAAAGGAAAAGTTCTTTCTCTCTCACAAGAGTATGGACAGCAACCTAAAGCAGTGGGATGGGAGTGCCAGTGCAGAAATCAATAAAGAGAAGGTGGGAAACACACTTCATTTATCTGATGTTTTATGTGCCTGTACATTTACATTTGCCTTGATTAAAGAAGAAATGTGTCTACCAATGTATGCCAGAGGAAGTCAGTTTGTGAATCTCAAAAAAACCCCGAAAAACAACAACCCACAACCACCTCATCAACATATGAGGATTTGCTCCCTATGCTGCCTCGCAAATTCCTTCAGTGGATGTGCTTACTCTTTCCCCTGAGGATGTTAGTAAGCACCTGGTAGAATGAAGCATAGTATAATCCAGAATAGAAATGTCCTTTGTTTTATATCTTGCATTTCATACAACTTAATCTAATTGGCAATGGTAATTTTTTAAAGACTTGCTGACTCTACGCCAGACCTACACAGAATCCAGAAATGTGTCAACAATAAAGAAGGTGAATCCAGGAGATTTTTTCATAGAAGTTGTCACCTGGGTCTTTAGGAAAGAAATCCCCCTTTTGAAGGAATCAGTATCCTTTGTTGGACCGGAAATTGCTCTAACAAAGGAATTATCATATAGTGCAAGTGTACCTTAAATCCATATTAGCAATAATTTAGTAAATCCAAACCCAGGAGGAAGTATAATCTAACTTGATCTAAGGAGAGATTTTAGATCCCATTACATCATTCTGTCAAGGTTGTTATTAAGGTATTCCCATGCAACTAATATAAGTGTAGCTGCATAAACAAGGAATCTATCTGGTCAAAATATTCTGGATGGAAAAACTTATCACTGGAATCTTCTGGCCTGAGATTTCCTCCTCCAGAAGTTAGTTCCCTGAGAAGGAACCTGGAAAAAAAACTTTTCTACTTTTTTTTCTCTTAACTTGCCCTTTCCTGTTTTTATCCTTCCTGCAATTACATTTGCTCTGACTGATAATGGGTCATAAAAATAAAGAGGAAAATGAGTCTAAGCCTAGGGAAGATTTGGCATTGCTCCTATGCTACTTAGAAGGTTTAGTAAACACCAGGGATGCTCTTTCTAAATCCATGTTCTCTGATGAGGAGGCAGCTTCCTTTTCCCTTGAATGGCTTTTTTAAAAGGAAACTTTTTTTTTTTTTTTAACCGTGGCTCACACATGGACCTTATCTACAGATATGGTGGGTAGAGGTCCTCTGTTGCTTCTAAGACAGATGGGTGTCTTCATAGTGAGATAAAAGGATGGGGTGAATTGAATTGATGGTCTCTATGATGCAAGATTCCTGCTTCCTTTTTCTCTGCTTAAAATAAAGAATAAAGAAAAATCCCCCTCAGCACTTCTGAGACTAATCATGTCAGTTCCTTTGGGACTCCTGATGCTAAGGGGTACCAATAGCATGTGTAGAACCTGAGGCACAAACCTGATACATGGATTCAGATGTCAAAACTTTTAGGTGAATAAGCAAGAATTGGACCACTGACAACCTCTGTGGCCCTGCATAATCCGTTCTGTGTAGCACAGGAACGAGAGCCTGAAAGAGTTGCTTAGTCCTACCTATGAGATTTTATAAAACAAAAATTGCTCTTGCTATTTCTAGAGATGGTAATAAAACAACCTTTAGAAGAAAATGAGTGGTTTTTAAAAGGCTGGTTTAATTATTCAGAAAAGGAAACGTATTTACTACAAATGGGGAGCATGGAATCAAGTTTAATAAACCTCTTTTACCTGAAACGTAGTATGTCTTTCATGAATGTTTGGTATAGATAACCCTGACAAAATCTGTTTGCTGGAACATCCAGACTGAACAATTACTAAAAGTAAAGATTTCTCCCACTGCCTGGCATTCTCTGTTACCAGGGGAGAAAAAATGTATATCCACTAGTGCCGATACAGGACAGTTCAGAACCACCCTCCCTGAGGTCCTTCCCAAACAGGCTCATGCCCAGGAGGAATGTGTAGGTTGTGCCATATCAAAGATGATGCAGCCTACTCCCAGAGGGCCAATTCTCTGATTGGGTGGGTGGCTGTGGCAGCATCAAGGTCATGGCCCAACCTTCTCTCCACTCTCTTCAAGGTGTTCATTGGAAACTGTCCTTGTGCCCCCCAAGGATAGGCACCATGCCTGTGATCGATCTTTGCCCAGGGTACAAAATAGGGGATTTCTGGCATACTGCCTTCTGTGCACCCACAGGACAACTCACAGTCTGGCCCAAGGCTCTTAATAAAACCCAAGCCCTTCATCTGACATTCCACCTTGCATTCCAAATTAATGTGATAAGGAGATGCCCATAGTCTATGGTTGTACCCTGGATAGGAAAGAAATATACAAACTAAGGCTCAGGTCCTGCAAAGGGATCTGTGTTCCTGCAGAGAGTCCTGTCATCTGTCAGGAGTTAGAGATCCATACCACAGTCCCGAGAGCTGGATTCTGCAAATGCTTAGTCAGGAGAGCAATGTCACAGACTTCACTGGGGAGGCAAAGTACTCCATGGATATAGCACAAGAGTGAATGGCTCTGTCACTGTCCTGTTGTGCTTTCGAGCAAGTCACTTCACCTCCATGCCTCTGTGTCCCCATTTATAAAATGGGGAATAGTGACACTTAATTCTTTGAGAAACTGAGGCAGAGTGACATATAAGAGCTAAGTATTGTTAATGTGAGTAGGGACTAATTGTTTGTGCCAAGATTTGCAGAATTGGGCCCAAACTTAGATTCAATATATTTTTTATCATGATTTTTTTTTCCTAAATAGAATAAAGGATGTAAGCAGGTATTAGGGCCAAGTTGCAATGGGAGTTTTGCCATGGATTTCAATGGGGGCCAGGAGAAAACCTTGTTGCCTAAAGTTAGAGTAGGTATTAAATCTGAACATAGTGTATTTTTCCTAGGTGCAAATCAAATTTACGTGGGAAAGCATGAGGAACATATTTCAAATATGTTACATTTTAGTTGGGCCAGAATCCAAATATTCAATTCTTCCTTGTACACACTGGAAATGGTATCAAATAAATTGCTTCAGGGATGGTTTGTTAATATGGAATGTATCCATTGCCCAAACAATTATGGCAAGGTTTTGCCAATAGAATTAATTACAAAAAATAACTACCTATGCATAAATACAACGTGGTCCTATCAACACTTAATAACCACTACTAGATGAGGAGAGATTAAAAAAACAAAAGCATGAATGGGAAATAAGACATAAGCAGTGAAAGGAGAACACATGACGAACTATGCTGTAAAGTTAAATTTTTTCTCAAATCCCTTGCCAACCCACTTTAAATCAAGTAACTGATCTGTACACACATGTCCAGATTTTTATCTGAGTTCTATCAGACTAAGCTAGGAATAATTCCATTTGATCCAGTTGTCCCCTGGTTTTAGTGTAAATGGTTTTAGTGTAATTTCACAATACGTAGTGTGTAACTAAGAACAAAATATGGCCCATGGTCTGTACTGCAGCTAAATGTATATTAAGACATACATAGCTCTATAATGTATATATAGATATAGTCAATTATTTTCTAGCTCTTTTTTGTGATATATATAGTGGAGGAGCTTCTGCGGCAATCTGGCTAGCTAGAACTTATATATCTTTGCAAATATACATATGTGCTAGCTAGCCAGATTGTTGCAGAGGATCTGCCACTACATTTTTTTAAAAATTGTGTTCCCCTTGTTTCCACACAGACCTGGGGCACATTCTCAGTTTGTTTAAATGAACATATGTCCACTGAAGTCAGTGGGGCTACATCCATTGACATCAGCTGAGTATCTGTCCTTCAATGTTTTAAGCCACCAGCCTCACAACTACTCTCTCCTCCATTCAGAGTTCTTATTAGATCCTCCGCAATGGGGATGGATGTGTCTGTCTTTTGCTCTTAGTAAGCAGGCAGAGACATTTGAAAAGCTCAATATGTGTATACATTTACAATAAGGGATTTGCTTTCACCAGGTTTTTCTTTTGTGCTGGTAAAGGAAGGTAGAATGAGCCTTTTGTGTTTGTTTAATAATACTAGTGGCTTTTTTGGGCCAACAACCAGCTCTGTCTGACACCAGGTTGCTCATCAAATACTATTTTCTTGGACAGTAGTACCCAGGATACAGCAGAACCAGTGTCTGAAGTAGGCAACAATGGCATGTCCCTCTAGCTTAGCTTTCTGTGATGTAATGCAATCTGTGGAGTAAACAGGGCATTCATTATAGTGCCTGCAATCATTCACTTTCTCTTTAATGACTTCACATTTTTTATTATGTCTTCATTACACAGCAAGGTGCATTTCAACTTTGACCTTCACCTGCAGACGGAATAAAAAAACTGATTTCAATGAGGGGAAAGTGATTTTTCATTGCCCAAAACTCCCTTTTGATGGTAATACCTAAAAGGCTTCAGATGAAAATGGATTTTTGTCTACTCCTACTAAAAATAGTGAAAAAGCATTTTCACTGGTAAAAGTGTGATTGTGGTCCCCCCCCCCCATCAGTTCTATAATGCATCATCTACAAGAAATGTAATAACTTGTTCAGACACATTGTGTCATTAAAGATTTAAATTAAGAAACAGAGCAGTGAAAATGTTTATTTCAAATATGATTTGATGGCCCTGTGCACCTGAGAAGCCAATTATAGTACCTGGCTGCACTGAGACAGCGGGCCAGGCTTAATTGATGATGAAGCCCAGCTGGGAGAGCTGGGTTGTTAGTATAAAGAAAGGAAGTCTGGCACAGAAGAGGGTTACAGTTAGAGAGTGAGGAGCCTGGCAATTGCTTTCTGGGACAAGAGCAGAAAACCCAAGGCACAATAAGCCGTGAGAACATAGTCTGAGTAGAGAAGGCTAGAAAGCCACCAGAAGAGTTGTAAACATTTTCAGGATAGAACAGCCACTGGGGTGAAACAGGCTTTGGTTGTGCACATGGAAAGAAAGGCAGGATCTGGACTTCCATGGAGAGAACCATGAGGGGTGCTCATTAAGAAACAAAGTAAGGGACACTAGAAGGGGGATGAGAATGCAAGCCCAAGGAAAGGAAGAAGTTGGGTTTATGTTTATATGTTTTGTTTGGAAGTTTGCTAGGGGAAATCCAGGAGAGAACCCTGAGTGTCCTGGCCCTTAAAGAAGGGTTAATCTAGAGCAGTTATAATGAAGAGGGGCTGCTCAGAGAAACAGTGGCAGGGAGTTGGACTGAGCGCACTGTGGCTGCTGGTCACAGAGTCCCTAGGCTGGAATCTGATGTAGTGGGAGGGCCAGGTTCCCCTAACAGCTATGGAGGTGTGAGGCTGGAGAAAGTGACAAGGACAATGGAGAACCCTGAGGAAAGGGAGGTGGGGCACTGTGGACAAGAGTTGGGCCAAAGGCCTGATATAAGGTCTTAGATGTTGCTGTGTTGGACTTTCTGTTCACCCCAGAAGGGGGGACTTAAATCATGACCTGACCAGAGGGCTGAGTTGCAGAAAGAGGCAGAGGACCAGGTAGGAAGAGAGCTGTTATGCTATGCCTGGCTACAAGGAGACACTCTAGTGGTGAGTCTGCCCCCTTCACACGTGATGTGGCTAACAATCAGTCCAGTTCTAGAAATACCTAATTTTAGCAGCTTTGCTACTGTGGTTAAACGAAAAGAAACATTAGTTTATGGATCTACCTGTACAAATAAGACATGACACTCTCACTTAAAGCTATTGGAGCATTGTTTCTTAATTCACTGCCTAGTTTTTCTGCTAATTTTATAATTTTTTGCTAGCGATAAAAGTGCTGGTCTCAAACGTGTTCCTGTGTGAAGGTTTGAATTGTTTCAAATCCCATTAGTATCCCGCGTACAAGGTCTGCACTGCCTCCAACTTTTCATGCTCTGCAGAATAGGTTATTGACAAATCTGACAGAAACTGCAGGCCTATCCTGAGAATAATCTTTGTATCTCAAGGGATTCTCTGGGGTTAGAAATATGCAGTGCATTCTGGGATGCTTTTGAACAATGGAAGTCCTAGAATCCTTGAAATGTGAAATAAATCAACTGGTACTGCAGAGTGAGGGACCTAGAAGGACTTCAACACAGCTGACAAATGTCAGTCATGGTTGGGTTGGTCTATCTGAGGTGATAGGAAAGGAAAACAGAAGGAAAACAGTCACTGGGTCCATGCTGTTTGACCAGTGTTGATTATACTTGGAGGGAGGGAAAGAGAGAGGAATGGAGGATGAAGAGAGGGAAAATAGTGAATGGAGAGGGGGGGAAAGGATAAACTTAGGAGATCTACCACGCTTGTTGTCAATCATTCTTTTGCTGTTTCTTATTATTATTGCTAGATGTATTTGCTAAAGCCCCCAGTTCTAACATACAATTGGATAAATTAAGTGCCAGGAATAACTCTGAAGGGAGCTTGACTAAATGGAGGTGTAGAGCTGTGAGCCATTAGCATGTTGATGATATTGTAAACTGTGACACTGCTATGGGAAATGATAAAATGGCGCATAGCTGTTAAACAAGGGCAATGATAAAAATGAGTTCTGAGGAGTTCTCAGTGGGAAAGAAGAGTGATTGCTCATTACCATTCTTTAGGCTCAACCGGAGGAAAGACAAGGCATCTCAGCACATCTCTGCCTACTCTTGCCAGTACTCATTAGTGAGCCTGCAGTGCCTTTTTTATGTTCTGAACTATGATATGGCGATATGGACTGAAGGTTATTAATGATGGATTCAACATCATTAGCCTGGATGGTTGAACTTTATACGTTCGAGATCATCACAGCCAAGAAATTGTACTGAATGTGAATAAGTCATGTATGGGGGATTTAAAAGTTCACAAACCAGTCAGGACTCTGTTTGGAAAGTAGATCATAAAGGCCTGGTAATCCCCTCTGTTCCAAACTCTAGCATCTGGCTCAGATATGTGATACATAATGGAAATGGAATAATGAACACAAATTTTAAAATAGATTTAAGAACTTTTTCCACTTCAAGCTCTTTTCCTTTTTGGACTATGTTTCAGGGTAAGCACAGATTCTATTATTAATAGAAACTAATAATAAACTCAGTAATAGGACCTGGAAGCTTTATTGCATAGTGGATGCTAGTGACTCATTATTGGACCCTCCAAAATGACTCTCAAATCCATATTTTAATTTCTGTTTCAACTGTTTTGAAGATGACCTGGGATTAACAGAAATGAATATGGTATTCTAAGGAAGAGCAGAGCATTGATCTGTGTAAAAGTAATGGCATTATATTTTCTCTTCCATTTGTGTGCATCCTAGCATTTACTTTGCTTTTGGGATGGCCGCTACATGCTGAGCTGTCCCCAGGTCTTTCATGAGAGTTTGCAATTAATTTAGAACCCAACAAAATGCATATGTAATTCAAATTATTTCACCCAATGCACAATAACTTTCTTTTATTTACCGTGAATTTAATCTATCATGCTGCCAATTTTGCCCTTTTTTAGAGTGTGTGAATTGTAGGTAATATTTTTATGAACAATATGCAGACTTAATTTGCCTACACATTGAGTGTGAAGGGGTTGATTCCTATTTTTCAGAAATGGGGAGTGAGGCGTAGCTAGAGATCACATACATAATAGATCTGCATGGGTTGGACCCAAATGCACAATCAAGAACTGAACTGAGTCAACACATATGAATGGAGACCCAACAACTGAATAGTATCTCTTACTGACTGGCAGCCAAGAGCAAGCTGTCTTCCTCCAAGTCTCTGCAGGGAAGCAAATTGTGAAGTCCTGAGTAGGAGAACAAAGGGACAAGGTATCAGGAGACTGATGTGTGCAGCTACAGACATCAGGGCCGCCCAGAGGATTCAGGGGGCCTGGCCCCCTACCGCCGAATTGCTGCCGAAGACCCGGAGCAGAAGAAGCTCCGGGGGCCCGGGCCCCACGAGAGTTTTCCGGGGCCCCCGGAGCGAGTGAAGGACCCCGCTCCAGGGACCCCGAAAAACTCTTGTGGGGGCCCCTGTGCGGCCCGGGGCAAATTGCCCCACTTGCCCCCCCCCCCCCAGGCGGCCCTGACAGACATACAGGAACACAGACCCAGAACCAGAGTCAGGATGGATTCCAGGAGAGCACAGAATATTGGGACAGTTTCCACCTATATAGACTCCATTTTAAGCTTGGCTTTTTCATGCTAACCTAAAGATCCCCAGATGCTATATTCCAGTTGACCAGTAAATATTGACTTGTTTCGAAAAGACTTTACTGAGATACTGCAAATACTCATTGGGTGGTTGCTTCCTGTCTGAACTCATTTGGACTTGCAGTAGAGCACTGTCATAACTATGAAGGGAAGGGTAACAGCTCTCTGTGTACAGAGACTCCAAATCCTTTTACCTGTAAAGGGTTAAGAGGCTCGGGTAACCTGGCTGACGCCTGACCCGAAGGACCAATAAGGAGACAAGATACTTTCAAATCTTGGGGGGGGGAAAGTTTTGTGTGTGTGCTCTTTGTTTTAAGGGTGGTTCGCTCTTGGGACTGAGAGGGACCAGACATCAATCCAGGTTCTCCCCATCTTTCTAAACAAGTCTCTCCTATTTCAAACTAGTAAGTAAAAAGACAGCAAGGCGTCTTAGATTTACTTTGTTTTCTCAACTTGTAAATGTACCTTTTTACCAGAGTGTGTATCTTTGTTTGCTGTACTTTGAACCTAAGACAGAGGGGGGTCCTCTGAGCTCTTTAAGTTTGATTACCCTGTAAAGTTATTCTCCATACTGATTTTACAGAGATGATTTTTACCTTTTTCTTTAATTAAAAGCCTTCTTTTTTAAGAACCAGATTGATTTCTCCTTGTTTTAAGATCCAAGGGAGTTTGGATCTGTATTCACCAGGAATTGGTGAAAGGAGGGTGGAGGAAGGAGGGGGGATGGTTAATTTCTCCTTGTTTTAAGATCCAGGGGGGTTTGGATCTGTGTTCGCCAGGGAATTGGTGAAAGGTTTCTCAAGGCTTCCCAGGGAGGGAATTCTTGTGATGGTGGCAGCGGACCAAAGCTAAGCTGGTAGATAAGCTTAGAAGTTTTTATGCAGGCCCCTACATTTGAACCCTAAAGTTCAAAGTGGGGATCCAGCCTTGACAAGCACACTGCGAGAAACAGGGTGCTGCAGCCTGATGGCCTAGTCCCAGACCCAAAGGCCATGTGGCTTGCCCTTGTGAAGAGCTAGGCCTGGACCATGGCACATAAGTATTCCCACAAGACTGTATAAAAGCCTGAACATATCCATGGACAGCCCTGACATTTTTTTACAAGCAGATTTCAATCATATTGAAAGTTTTCAAAAGTTTATATGGATTTCAAATGTTTATTTGGATCTGATCCACAGACATGATTATAACACTTAAAATAATCTCTGAGGGCCCATTCTGCCAGCCTTAATTAGTTTGAGGAGAGCCTTTCATTGGGCCATCCCAATTAAATTTAATGCATCAATGAAGCTGGGAGGCATTGTGGTTCAACATATAGGACACCACATTGAGACTCGGGCTTTCATTCTATTTGTGGCTCTTGTGCCAGTCAGTTTACCTCTTTGTGCCTCAGTATCCCCATTTTACAGTTGAGGAAAATATCTACCTCTTTTGCAAAGTGTTTTTGAGATCTATGGATAAAAAAGCACTATAGCAAAACTAAGCATTATTACTGGTGAAGTAGGGTACTAGTCAGCGTGACTAGGGGCAGCAGAACACAGCTCAAAATGAATACTACAGAATCAAGAATTCTTTACATGTAGGGGCGGCTCCAGGCACCCGCGCACCAAACGCGTGCTTGGGGCGGCAAGCCACGGGGGATGGCCTGCCGGTCGCTGTGGGGGCGGCAGTCAGGGAGCCTTTGGAGGCAATTCGGCGGCGGGTACGCCGAAGCCACGGGGCCAGCAGACCTCCCGCAGGCGCACCACCAAAAGCCGCCTGACTGCCGTGCTTGGGGTGGCAAAATACATAGAGCTGCCCCCGTTTACACAAAACAAATTATAATATTGCACATCAGTAGAGATTCACTGCTAGTATTTGCTATTATAATTTAACTGTAGCATTTCTCAAGCCAGTCTGATAGCAGATGGAGTGTGTTCATACAATACTACTGGCTAGTGTAAGATATAAGAGCAAACTTAGCATTTGTCTAAAAATGTACCTGAATGAAATGATAAATAGTTTTGTGGTGGTTATAACTCAGATCTAGCTTGCCCTGGTGTAAAATACAGTAGATTCTTCTAAATGTTAGATTCCCTGTTCTGAGTTCTGGGAAGCTGCACAAAGCATTTGGAATAACTTCAGGGGGGACTTCTAATTAGAGATCTTTTATAATACCAGCTGTCCACAGGCTGAAATGAGCATAAATTAGCAAATGGTCAGGACTGCTATATGTTCATTCTGTAGGGGGAAAGTATTGGGGGGAGGGAGGAAAGGAGAACTTATTTTCTCTTATCCTTTTAAATTACCTGAAAGACAGAAGAAACTCAGAAGCATACTGTCAGCTCAGCTAATTTATTAAATTGTCTTTTTTTTTTTTTAAAAAAAGCACCTTTATAGAGTATATCCTGAATTTTTTTTAAACTCCTTTAAAATGTATATTTATTTTGATGCTTTTGTTTTGAAAGGTTGTTTAGGCAGGCCCTATATCAACAACGCCAAATCTATCCAGGATTGCTCCTTCTTGGCACCGCTCCTGGTCAGGTCCTAGGAATGCAATGCCAATGAAAGTGAGTGTACTATAGTACACCATTGGGCAGTTATATATCCCTAGAGCCAAAATACCTTTACACAGTGTAGTTCCATTTGTTATTTTATTAGCAAGAAGAGAAGGCCCGATTGTCAGTCACTCCATTTCTGCACTCATGGCAGTGGAGACAGAGGTTTCTTTTGCAATCCCTATATTCTTCGATGGTAGAGAGGCCTGCCTGACCCCTGATGTAAGGCTTCTCTAACTCTGCTTCACAAGGTCCCCTATGCCCTCAACCTGTCACCCATGCCAGGACTTGGGAGCTGGTATAGAACCATTATGCCCACTACACTATTTGTGGAGCCCTGTGTCTAGGGAGTATTCTAAACCACTTTCAGGTCCTCTTTCACTGCCAGAGTGATTCATAGATTAAGATCAAAAGATAACATAGGATGATCTAGTCTGATCCCTTGTATAACATAGGCCATATAATTTCACCCAGTGATTCCTTCATCCTTTTTGGTTTACCCAGAACTTATCTTTCTAGCAAGTCATCCACTTTTGATTAAAGACTTCAAATGACAGAGAATCCGAGGCATCCATCATGGAGGTGCTCCAATACAGGGGCTACAGAGAACTAACTAAGGGGGTGGCATATATTTCCCCGCTCAACCCTCCTCATCTCTCAGGTATTCCCTTCCAGCAGCAACCTGACCCTCCCCAGTGCATCCAAATTTAAGTGAGTGGCATTGACAACCTATCCCATGTCACGGCACCACTCATGTTTGAAACTGAGTGATGCTGCAATGCCACTCCTCAAATTTGGCCTGGCCACTTTTCTGTCATGATAAGGGACAGCTGGGCCAAACTTGAGGGATGCTATGAGCCTGTGCACCAGATTTCAGTGCATGACAAACTGGTGGCTGGGCCAGATTTGAGTGGTGGTGTAGCCTGCTGCATGGGGTCACAGGGCCACTCAGGTTTGGCCTGGCCAAAAGTGGTCAGGCCACAGACCAGATGCCCTCACCCCCACCCAGGTTCCACAGCTCCAAGGATTAATTACCCTCACTGTGCTTTTTAACTGTCTATTTAGAGTCTGAATTTGTCTAGCTTCAGCTTCAAACCATTGTATTTTGTTATGCCTTTGTCTACTAGATTAAAGAGCCATCTACTATCAGAAATCTTTTCCCCATGATGGTACTTAGACCTCGATCAAATCACCTCTTAACTTTCTTCCGATAAATAAAATAGATTTTGCTGCTGTAGAATCAATTTATATTTCCAGTGTTCTTCCAGATGTATATAGCATACTGTAACCTGCGGCAGCTGATGCTGTGTAGTGTGGTATGCCACAATTCAGCATTTTAACAAAAAGGAACTTTAAGGGAACTTCAATATGCTCTCTGGTTTAAAAACTTAAAAATATGCTCTCTTATTCGTTTACTTGGCCGTTGCTTAATTACAAAACACATGCATTGAAGCTTGGTGTTTGCTCCCTGAACTTTAATGGTATTGTATAAAATAATGTCCATGAACATTTTGTGAAAGTAAACATTGCATAGGTAGTTCATTTCTCAGGCAGAACTCTTCATTATCTTTGATTTGACTAGCTTTTATTACCCTATTCAACTGTTCCTTTAAAAAAGATTTCCTTATTAGAGAGAAAATAATAAAGTGAGTGGGAGTAAAGGAGTTGTGGCTTTAAATAAAATATAAAGTGGTTACATAAAGATGTCTAGTTTCTAAAATACTGGTTCTCATTCTATGCTAAGGCTTTGTTCATTTATAGAGCTACCCACACCCCTTTCCTAACTAATGTGGGCACTTGAAGCATTAAAAATAAGTTATTTTACAATAAAAAACAATAATTGAAATATCATATAACCTCTTTATAATGGCTCATTTAGGCTTCAAGAAAGCACTTAAGTACATGTCTAAGTGCTTCGATAAATCAGGGCCTTATAGAGACAGGTCACCTACTAACTAGACACAACTATATTGAGACAGTTTGTCAACCCTTATTTGTATGGGCAGTTCCCTTCTACTTCTCATGTCCCTGAAAATCTACTTAATTATTTGTGTGAAATTAACTTAATTCACCAGGCCCACCTGTTCTGCTGTGTAGAGGGCTATAAATATCTCTGTGCCACCTGACCCAGCTATGAAAGCTCCAATAAATCATATAATTCCCTCTGACAACTGACCCTGCCTCGCAGGCACCTTTTTTGTTTTCTTTCACTGCCTATGAAAATCTGTATTACATAAAAATTGTGTGCAGCAAGAAAGTTTCCATGGGATCTTCTTTGGGCAAAAAAGGAAATGAGGTTTTTTTTTATGTTCACGATTTCTTTTCTTTATTTACAAAAGTGTGCTTCCTGTTAGCCCATCTCAATCACTGTTAACAATTGATTTCTGAATTAGGACACCATGATGTAGAAAAACACTGTCTTGGAAATATACGCCCACTTTCTTTTTAAATGGCAGTCTAGTCAGCTTTAGATGTGATGATACCTTTGGTGAGGGGTGTGTGTGGCTATTTTTGTTGTGTTTGGCATCCTGAGTGAAAATGGTCCACATTAGCCATCCATGAAGCACAATGTTAGGGTAGTTTCCAGTCCAGTCCCCTCTCCCTCCACACCAGCTATCTTCTGGTACTCTCAGTACTCATATTAGTGAATATCACCAATACTCCTAGCATAGTGTTAGCTACAGGCTGGGTGATGCCAGCAGAATATGGTACCTGTCCAAATCTGATGTGGAATCCAGCTTTATTATTGTAAAATGTAAATTCTTCCTCCATTAATCTTCCCAGAGTGTAATTAAGCTCCCAGTCCTGCAAGCCAATCTTTGCAAGCATTCTCCTGCATCAGTGGGGCTACTGTGAGGGCACAGGATTCTGGGTCATCTTACAGGATCGGACCCTACATTTTCTGATAATCTGGCCTTATGCTTTTAAAAGCTATTTTTGACTTTGCCAGTTTGTCTGTGATCAAAGCTATCAATATGTATACAACCTACCCTTTTCTTGGTCCATTTCACATACCGAGTCAGCTTTCCATCATGGGAGCCCACAGTTTGTTTGTAGTACCAATCTTTATTGAGTTCACTACTGAAAACACAGAGGAAGATATGAGAAGGAGGAGTTCCTAGAATATCTTGTCACTTTATAGACTTATTTTTTGTACATTTATTTCCCCAGAAGCAATTTTTATTGCTTTTTTTAATGACAATCTGTAAAATTACTGACACGTGAGGCAGCATGGTCCAGGGGATAGGGCACTTAACTGGGGGGAAATCCCGCTTCCACTGAAATCAATGATAAAACTTCCATTCACTTCCAATGGAAACAGGATTTCACCCCTAGATTCTCCTCCAGTCTGTGCCATTGTCTTCTTATGTGATATTGGACAGGTCACTTCCACTCTGTGTACGTTTCCCCTTCCAGCCTTTGTTTAGATTTACACTGTCTTTCACTGTGTCTATACAATCCCAAGCAAAATGGGACCCTGATCTCCATTGGAGCCTCTGGGTGCTACTGTAACAGCTACTAATAATGCTAATTATTGGCAGCTTACATCCCTGGACCACATTTTTAATAGTCACTTAACCGAAGATGCCTCCCAGAACCTTTCCCATCTGTATTCAACCCCTCCCAAATGAAGGTAGGCTATATGCACATATATATACTCTGATTGTGCAAACACTTAAGAATGTGTTTAACTTTACACGTGTGGGTAGTCCCATTGACATTCAGCACGAATGCACACTTAGTGGTTTTCATGGGATGCATATTATTATATTATATCAAAAGTATGCCATTCAACTTTAATAAGACCACTAAAACGTGATCATCACCACCCCAGTTGTTGTGGAAAATATTTTCATTGCACATTCTTTGTTTATAGTTAATTATCTTTCAGGGGGGGTTATTCTGTTAACTATTTAAAGGTACCTAGCTGGCATGTATTGATGCCGAATACACTTTAAGAACCATAGACATTCAGTCACTTCAGAGCCTTGCAATCTAATGCATATGAGTAATGTCTTGGTGATTTCAATGAGAATACTCACGTGTAAAATTACCCATGTAAAGTGTCTGCAGGATCAGGGCCTTAATTTGGGGATTCTATGTCACACTTTAAAAAAGAAATCCATTAACAGTGGTTTAAAGCAAAAAAAGCAAAAGTCAGAGATATTATGCAGTGTTTTCATAATCTGTGAGAATAATATGTTTGATAGTTGAATCACTGAAGGACTATAATTTTATACCACTATTTTAAAAATATTAATACTTAAAATGGGGGGAAAAAACCATTGTAAGTGCGATGTATACCAAACCTGTCTCTGCAGCAATACAATGCATTGTTCTAATGTAGCAGGACACTTTTCCCCATCGTTACAAAAGCAAACAGCAAGTTGTAAAGATGTAATTGTACTTCAAATATATACTTCCAAAGGTTTTATTGAGTCCTTCTATTGACATAAGGCCTAATTCTGTATTTCTCTGTCAACCCAAATTTATAACGGAGCCAGGATTAGTGCCAAACATTGTGAATAGGGGCTGAGAGGGGGAAGGATAAGTGTGATTATATAAACTGTGTTTTGGAAATTAAATGGCTTCATTCAAGCTAGAGCTGTGATAAAATGGGAAACCATACTTTGTGAACATGCTCGTTATGAGAAAACCAAAATGACCAAATTAAAATACCTATAAAGGCCCTAAGTAAGCAACAGCGCAAAGGACCTCTTTGAGCATCAAATCTAGTGTTTAGACTGTTGAGGAGGGGAGTGATGGAAAGCCCACAAAAGGGAGGACAAAGGAATTGCATTATTTTTCTCCCATTTATCTGCCTTCAGTCTTCCAATATGTGGTTGTTTTTTATTTTCCTTTTTAATACTGGCAGCTTTGAGAGGCAGTACAAAGATGAACTCCCCAATTCAAGCACTGTTAAAACATGCTTTCCTGTTGGACTTTTCCTCTGTCATAGTTTGTGTCCAAAAACCCAACAACAACAACAATTTTTGAGCAAGGAAAGTGTCTAAATATAAAGATCAGTACATTGACTGTAAAAGGGTTTCAGGTGCTTATCTACATTGTAAATGAACAATGTAGGTTCACAGAGACCAAATCATGCCTGACAAACATAACAGTTTTCTCTCCCCCCTCTCCCCCCCACACACAATTATATAATTATTGGCTGAAAGGAATGCAGTAGATGTATTATGTCTGGAATTGAATTTAATTAAAGCATCTGAATTAGTGCTTCAAAAGTACTACTAGACAAACTAATTCACATGAGGATGGCTCTACGCATGTTCATATTGTCTGAGAACTGACTGCACAAATGGAAACACAGAGGATATTAATACAAGGCAATGAATTGAATGGGGGTAGAGAAGCATGACTGGTCTGAGGAAGCAGTTAGGTCCAGTTTTATTTACTTTGTATGGAAGGATAAAACAGGACATGTAAATTCATGGGGTCACATGTCTCAGAGAAGGGTGCTCAGTTGCTGCTACTGCTGTGGAAGCCAGCAGACCCACTGACAGCAGTGCCGGGCCCCGGGGCAGAACAGTCAATGGGATCCCTAGAAAGGGATGGCTGAGGTTTACAACACTACTTTTTATCCTATTGATAACACATTAGAACCCACTATATGTAAGTTGTGGCATTGCTTGATGTAGTTAACTTTTTTTTCCAGTTACAGCACCTGTATTAAACAAATTGGGAGCCTAAATATAAGACATAGAATTTGTTGTTTTGAATTATGTGTTTAAATTAAATACATTATGGAATGAAATTGGAGAGAGTCTAGCAGAGGGCAATGAAAATGATCAGGGGGCTGGGGCACATTACTTATGAGGAGAGGCTGCGGGAACTGGGCTTATTTAGTCTACAGAAGAGAAGAATGAGGGGGGATTTGATAGCAGCCTTCAATTATCTGGTATGAAATTAATTCTTTATGGGATATGAAGGATCACATACAGTACATATGCTATGGAACAGGAAGTTGAAATAAAACATACAACACAAATTTTCATTGCTAGGAAAAATATTGGACTTTATCTGATCTTGAGAGGAAAAGTCATTTGAATGCATGTGCTGAAATTGGGGCTTTGTATCTTTGGACAGAGACCAATCTTTTTGATAGTGATATATTGAACTGCCTGAAAACATCATAGCCAAAGATGCCTTCCTGAATATTGCTAGGTTTTTGTTTTTTTTTTTTTAAGATACAAATATGTGACGTGACAATGGCATTCACTGAATGTGTGTGTGTGGTGCTATGCCTGCGCTGGCTGGTGCCCAGCGAGCTGGTACCAGCTGCACTGCTGCCAGCTGCACTGCTGGGCACCCTCTTCTGGCACGGCCGCCACCGCCGGTACCACCCCATGCGCACGCGTCTAGGAGCCCTGCAGCCCGCCCGGGCAATTTAAAAGGTCCCGGGGCTGCTGGCCACTGCTACTGCGGTGGGGGCCCCCAGCAGGGCCGTCTCTAACTTTTTTGCTGCCCCAAGCAGCAAAAAAAAGCGCCGCCCCACCGTAACACCCCCCCCCCCCCCCCCCCCCGCCCCGCGCACCGCCACCCCCCCCCCGCTGAGCGCCGCGCTGCCGAAACCCCTGCCCCCCGCGGAGCGCCGCACTGCCGAACCCCTCCCCGCGGAGCGCCGCGCTGCCGAACACCCCCTGCCGAGCGCTGCGCCACCGGAAACCCCGCCCCCCGCCGAGCGCCGCGCTGCCCCCCGCCACCCCAAGATTGGCTGCTCCTTACCAGGTGCCGCCCCAAGCACGTGCTTGGTTGGCTGGTGCCTGGAGCCGGCCCTGGCCCCCAGGCCCTTTTAAATCACCCAGGCCCCCAGGCAATCGCCCCCTTTGCCCCCCGGCTCTGTTGGCAGGCTTGGAAACAGGAAATTCCTGTGGGCATCAAATGGTGTCTCTTTATATGCCTTGCTGGATTTGGCTCAAACTCCTTCTGAAAACTTCCAGGGGAGGACCCAGGAATCTCAAACAGGCTGATTGAGTTGCTGTTTTTCAAGAGAAGTGTATTTGAAATGGGGCAGGAGGAAGCTGTCAAAGGATCATATAGATAACCTGCCACTTGGTTCACTTGCATAATGAGCTGATGTAGGCAGTTTTGTAGGGTTAATTTGTGCCTCCAGACTCTATCATCAGATTAACAGCAATGCTTTCACTAGGTATATATTTGCAAAACCTATCCATGCACAGTTGTGGAACAGGGATAGTGCTTCAGAGTCAGTTTCCTGGACCTACAAAATTAAGGCTGACCAACATCATAACAATGTGTGCTTCTAAAGCTTGTCTATAGACAGGGCCGGCTCTGGCTTTTTTGCCGCCCAAGGCAAAAAAGCCTCCGGCTGCCCCTCCCCCAGGGGGGGCGCAGCCGGAGCCCCGGGGGGAGGGTGGCGAGCCCCAGCAGGGGCTCGCCGCTCTCCCCCCGGCGACGGGGGGGAGGGTGGCCAGAGCGCCGGGGGGAGGGCGGCGAGCCCGGCTGTGGCCCCGCTCTCCCCGGCGGCCGCAGCGCCGCGCCGCCCCCCTCCAGGTGCCGCCCCAAGCACCAGCTTGGGTGCTTGGTGCCTGGAGCCGGCCCTGTCTATAGATTATAGAACATGTGGTAAACCAGAGGGATGGACACACTGTACCAAAGGTAACTAAGGGTATGTCTACACTACAAAATTAGGTCGAATGTATAGAAGTCGGTTTTTTAGAAATCTATTTTATACAGTCGATTGTGTGTATCCCCACTTAAGACCATTAAGACTATTAACTCGGCGGAGTGCGTCCACAGTACCGAGGCTAGCATTGACTTCCGGAACGTTGCACTGTGGGTAGCTATCCTACGGTTCCCACAGTCTCCGCCACCCATTGGAATTCTGGGTTGAGATCCCAATGCCTGATGGGTCAAAAACATTGTCGTGCGTGGTTCTGGGTACATGTCATCAGGCCCCCCTCCCTTTGTCCCTCCCTCCGTGAAAGCAACGGCAAACAATCATTTCTCGCCTTTTTTTCCTGGGTTACCCGTGCAGACGCCATACCCACGGCAAGCATGGAGCCCGCTCAGCTCACCATCACCATACATCTCCTGGGTGCTGGCAGACGTGGTACTGCATTGCTACACAGCAGCAGCTCATTGCCTTTTGGCAGCAGACGGTGCATTACGATTGGTAGCCATCGTCGTCGTCTCCTGGGTGTTCTTTTAGCCGACCTTGGTGAGGTCGGTCGGGGCGCCTGAGCAGACATGGGTGCTCCTGGAAGACCTCGGTGAGGTCTGTCAGGGGTGCCTGGACATAAATGGGAGTGACTCCAGGTCATTCTCTTTTTAAGTTTTATCTCCTGGAGATTCAGTCCTGTCTGCAGTCGTACTGCACTGTCTTCTGGCGAGCAGTCAGGAGACGATGTCTAACCATTTGTACTGCACCCTCTTCTGGCAAGCAGCCAGGAGACGACGATGGCTAGCAGTCATACTGCACTGTCTGCTGCCAGCCTAAGATATATAAGAGAGATGGAGTGGGTCAAAACAAGAAAGAGACCAGATTTATTTTGTATTCATTTGTTTCCCCCCACCTCCCTCCGTGAAATCAACAGCCGACAATCGTTTCGGTGAGGTCAGTCAGGGGCACCTTGAAAAGTTTAATGGAGATTCAGTCCTGCTTGGAATAGTGGGGGAGGGATAGCTCAGTGGTTTGAGTATTGGCCTGCTAAACCCAGGGTTTTGAGTTCAATCCTTGAGGGGGCCATTCTGTGTAACAGTTGTGTGTGTTTCTCCTTGATGTAAACCCACCCCCTTTGTTGATTTTAATTCCCTGTAAACCAACCTTGTAAGCCATGTCGTCAGTCAACCCTCCCTCAGCACTGCTGTGGGTCCCTGTTATAACCTCTGTCCTTCATGCCCTTGGAGATTTTTTTAAATTTTTGGGCATTTTGTCTTTTGGAACGGAGTTCTGATAGCATGGATTCATCTCCCCATACAGTGATCAGAACCCGTACCTCCCGTTCGGTCCATGCTGGAGCTCTTTTGCGATTCTGGGACTCCATCATGGTCACCTCTGCTGATGAGATCTGCACTCACCTGCAGATTGCCACGCTGGCCAAACAGGAAATGAGATTCAAAAGTTCACGGGCCTTTTCCTGTCTACCTGGCCAGTGCATCTGAGTTGAGAGCGCTATCCAGAGCGGTCACAATGGAGCACTCTGGGATAGCTCCTGGAGGCCAATACTGTCGAATTGCGACCACACTACCCCACACTACCCCAAATTCGACCCTGCAAGGTTGATTTCAGCACTAATCCCCTCATCGGGGGAGGAGTACAGAAATAGATTTTAAGAGCCCTTTAAGTCGAAAAAAACAGCTTTGTCATGTGGACGGGTGCAGGGTTAAATTGATTTAACGCTGCTAAATTCGACCTAAACTCGTAGTGTAGACCAGGGCTAAGCCTTGGATTTCATGGGGAATAATAGATGCAACTCTGTGATGGATTTAGTTTTAGCAACTAAAAGGCCATAGAAAATGAACTTCTTGCCTGCGCATTCGAGGCAGAAGCACATTAGTAGGGCAATGCTGGGAAGCATATGCTACTAGTATCAGGACTCCAACTCAAGTGCCTTTCACCAGCACCAACATTTGCTTTAAAAATCCTCAAAATACCTGCTATTTCCTAGGCTCGCTATCTTTTTTCCAGTAACTCTTCAAAATGAGATCTTGATTTATGTGCTGTCACTCTTGTTTTCTTTCTGTAGATAAAACCACTAATGTTTACCATGAGCTTTTCTGAACTTAGAACCTGTACTGTCAATTGGTTACACATCAAAAGAGAATCTTTGAAAAGGCTTTGGCTGGCCAGTAGCAGGAAGATGTTGATCCTGGAAAACCTGCCCCAGAGAAAAGCTGACCTGTGATTTGAGCCGAATGGAAATGACAGTCTTTCATTTTAGACTTCTAAGTCTGAAGGCAGCACAGAATGTCTTAAACTTGCCCAGCTGTAATGCTGCCATCACATGTTCTAAAGCAGCAAACCTTCAGAAGTTTAAAAATTGGCCCAGAGGGACGTCCCAAGAGAAAAACACAGCCTGTGCTAGGGGAAAGCGATAAAAGTACCAAAAGGAAAGGAAGGAGGAAAAGCTGCATAGGAACAAACTGACAGAAGAAATTTTTATCCATATTATTTGCACAGTACAAAAAAAGACCCCTGATGTCTCAGATTCTCTCCTGTGCTGTGGTCACTTTACACAGCACGGCCACAACATAGCCTTGAAGACGACCGAAGATGGATCCTCTCTGTTTAAGGGGATTCATGCACACTCACATCTTTCCATGCTGCTGATGCAGAGGATGTGGCTAGGGAAAAAGTGGTATATCGTACATTCCACTTATTTCATCTGCCATATCAGCCCCTTTGACTGTTGGTGTGTCAGAACAGCCTCCAGACACATCAGGTAAAGGACTGGCACAATGCACTGATAGCTGAGGGTTGGAGCAGTACATAGGATGCTTTCCATCTCCAGTCCTGAGCTGACCTCCTGCCAGATCTGAGAGACTGGGCTGCTAGGAAGGATATTGTTTTTTAGCATCATTCTACTGTGGCTGGGCAAACCCTGTAAAATGATACCAAATTATTCATAAAAAAGCAAAACTTCCCTAAAATAACCTACTCCTACAACACTGTGACAGGCCGCTTGTTAGATATATAAGCTTAAAAGAGTGTTTGTGGTGTTTCATCTGCCTCTGCAGACAAAGTTATAGAAGTGTTGGTTGAAGCTGCACGGCAAGCTTCTGTATTTTACTTCACTGAAATCCAAAAGCCACATGGAATTTCAAAAATTTCATTTAGTACAAGACGTTGCATAAGCAAATCAACTGAGCCAATACGTACGTTTAAAGGTGACATGATACAGCCGGAAGCTGAATAAGACCAAAGCTCATTCTCCATTTTGCAAGGCAGGGTCTGTACTACAGGAAGTTACAGGCTGCAGTCAAGCATAACACAACTCCCCTCCCTTGTGCCTCGTCTCCTCTATGGTGTTGTGGGAAGATGGCACCACTGAGCAGAGTTTTGCAATATGCAGAATTCCTTCTTCATACCCTGCATCACCCTCCCAGAGTGCCATGTATCTCAAAGGGGTGATTCAGTTTTTAGAGAACTCCAGCACTGCTGGGAAGGCAGTGTGGGCCCCCTAATACAGCAGTGAAATATGATGGAATATGCTTATAGAAACTTTCCCCTCTCCCATTTACAATGCAACTCATTCCAAAATAACAATGGGAAACCCTCATAGTGCAATGTGTTCAGAATATCTTTGGCCTTCTCACTGGTTGGTTTGAATCCAGGCTATGGTCACCTTCCTCCCAACTTTTCATTTTATTACAGTGACAATGTCAAGCATATCTTACCAAGAACATTTCCCCACCACCACCACCTGCCCACTGATATTTGTTCTTTGTGTTTGTTGTTTGTTTTTCTGCCTGTTTCAAATGAACATGGCTTTGTTTGGCTATCCTAATTTTCTATTGGCTGAAGAGAGATTAGATAAATGTCCAGATACTGATGCACTCTAAGTGGGCCACTTTCTCCTATAAGCTCTCAGTCAAATAGGGTGTACAGTGGGATACAAAGGGAGTTTAGAATAAAATAGCTGGTAGCAGAGAAGTGGGAGCGATGTGGTGTGTGTGTGTGTCGTTTTTAGCTCTTTTGCCTTTGTCCCCAACAAAGGTTTCTATTGACTTCTATGGATTTAGGATCAGGCCCCAGCTGCTTTTTGTTCTGCTTCTTCATTAAACAGAGCAAACTTTCATCCTCAATAACTTCTGAGTTTAGACTGAAAACAAGACAGGAAATAAAAGTGTGTGAGATGCACATGTACACTCTGCAGTTTCTTGTTTAACTATTTAACTATTTGTACTCAACTAAATAAAATGGCTGCTTTCCCAATAGAAAGAAGATTTAAAGGATTTGGTACACAATTCTTCAGCTCATGATTTTATCCTGCATCTCATGGTATTTGGTGCTTAAGCCTCAGATACTGGAGCCAAGTGATTATCTGAGAATTCAGCTCTTATTTAAAAAAAAATGTTTGTAACCTTAATGGCGGTGAAGAAACTCTTGAAAAAATGAGTCCTAAAGGCTTAATAAAACTGAAGGCAAATAGAAACAACCCCACATTATTATTATTTTTGAAAAATATTATGATTTTGGAGCTTCTGACTCGATTTTTGAAAGCTTGGAATGGGCCCAGTTACAAATTGCATAGCACTTTTCTAGACCTTTTTATGGTGCTGCTGTTCATTGTATGTGGTGAGGGTCACCCTTGTGATACTCTGCACAAGTTTCCAGTTCTCTCGAGTACTAAATATATTTGCTTAGAGTATTTAGTGTTGGAGTGGATCTTTCTTCTGTGTCAAGTCACCACTCCAGTGAAAATAGTAAGAAGAGGGGTTGTGTAAACCATACATTTGTAACTTTTACTGACTTTGTTTTCCCAAAAAGTTTCATGTAGCTTCCAGAAATCCCCAAAACCTTGGATCTTGCATCTCATTTTTCCTCTCTTTTAGTGGTCAGTGTCATTTGGGACATTGATGTGTTTTCTTGTCAGGATTGGAAGTAACCTGTGATGGTTCGGTCACAGAGATCCCTTTGGGACTGTCACCTGATGTGCTGAGACTACCTCTGAGCCAGTTTTCTCTGCCACTTTGGGCCTCCAGAACCATGTCTTGTTGAGCCAGATATGCTAATCTGCTGCAACACAGACCCAGGGTCTGAACCACACCCCCAAAGCTGCAGACTTAACTGAAAACAGCTTAGCAAGTGCTCCTGTCTCTAGCACCAGACACCCAGCTCCCAATGGGATCCAAACCCCAAATAAATCTGTTTTACTCTGTATAAAGCTTATACAGGGTAAACTCATAAATTGTCCGCTCTCTATAACACTGATAGACAGATATGCACAGCTGTTTGCTCTCCCAGGTATTAATCACTTACTCTGGGTTCATTAATAAATGAAAGTGATTTTATTAAGAATAAAAAGTAGTATTTAAGTGGTTTCAAGTAATAACAGACAGAATAAAGTAAGTTACCAAGCAAAATAAAACAAAAACATGCAAGTCTAAGCCTAATACAGTAGGAAACTGAATACAGGTAAATCTCACCCTCAGAGATGTTCCAATAACCTTCTTTCACAGACTAGACTCCTTTCTAGTCTGGGCCCAATCCTTTCCAGACCAATGTTGTAGTTTATGGCCTGGGTCCAGCAATCACTCACACCCCCGTAGTTACTGTCCTTTGTTTCAGTTTCTTTCAGGCATCTCTTTGGGGTGGAGGGGGCCATCTCTTGAGCCAGCTGGAGACAAAATGGAGAGGCTTCCAGGGCCTTTTATATTCTCTCTCTTGTGGGCAGAAAACCCTTTGTTCTTCTGTGAAAAATCACAGCAACAAGATGGAGTTTGTAGCCACCTGTGCAAGTCACATGTTCATGAATGATTCAGCTTTTTGCAGGCCAACGCCATTGTTTACATATTAGTTTGAATGTTCCCAGGAAAGCTCAGATGTAGATTGGCGTCTCCCAATGTTCATTGTCAGCTAAGTGTTTTTTGATTGGGCACTTACTTGGAATAGTCCTTTCTCAAGAAGCTGACCAAATGCTTCAGTGATGCTACTTAGAATCAAACACATTGAGATACAAGTATATAGCCAATATTCATAACTTCAAATACAAAAATCATACACACACACAGACCGCATAATCATAACTAGCAAATTACAACCTTTCCATAGACACCTTATTTGACCTCCTTTGTACAAGATTTGGTGCAACTATAGGACCTTGGTTGCAACAGTGATCTATACGGTCACAGTTCATGTCAACAACATCACATAAATATTGTTCAAATTCAAAGTGACTAGCAGCCTCCAGATAAGTGCAGATATTCAAGTAGAACAAGAGCCTTCACATTCAGCTTTCACATGATTTTTTGTATCCAGCAAAGTTATGAATTTAAGCTCCCAGGATTGTCTTTTGAAAGTGTTGTGCAAGTTTATTTTGAGGATGAGGACTGAGAGGTCAGCTGTAGAGTGATCACTTTGTGAAAAGTGTTCACCCATAAGTGATAGGGTGTCTTAACATTTTTTTTTTGTATGTGTGTGAGTTCACTTGAGAACATAGTGATTGGTGTCACCCACATAGTAGTTGTTGTTGGGATATTTCATGCATGAGGTACACCACATGTTGTGATAGGCATGTGTAGGGCCCATGGATCTTGAAAGGTGTGTTATGGAGAAGGTGTTGAGATCATTGTAGCAGTGGAGATATGTCTACAGGTTTTGCATCTGTTGTTCTAGCAGGATCGGGTGCTGCTTTGAGTTGGTGAATCCTGGTCTGTAGAAAGCTTGCTTCTGATTATGAGCTTGGAGAGAGTCAGCTGTAAAGTACAAATCAAAGATGAGTTCAGAAGAGAGAAAATAGAGACCATTTAAAAGCCAAATGAAAGATGGCATGCATGCGCACCCTATACATATAATAACTGCTGGTATTTAGTCTAGTAGCCATGCTTTAACTAGAATAAATGTGAAAAGTTGGGATTTTCATCCTTGAGTGTGTTTAAACTTTTTTTGGGGGGGGGGGGTAGATACATATTTTGGTTGGTATGGTGTACTGAAAACTGTGTTATAATTACAAGCTATCACTTTAAATTATAAAGGGGACTTGGGGGCTGGGCAGGAAGCTGTATGTGAGTATTTTTAGGCAACCTACGAAAAAGCCAATCTGGATTTAGATGGTAGAGTTGTGCTTCTCTTCCTTAGGAAGCAGCTGCTATGTCTTTTGGTATTTGGTTGGTATGTGTTAGGTTTCTGGATTCTAAGAAACAAAATAATGTTATACTGCAGCCTTTCAGGAAGAGTATTTGTTTTGTTTCTCTCTCTGTGGGTATGCTATGAACATTGCAATTGTTGCAGAGTCCGAATATTTGTCCCCTACTACAGGACAATCTAAATCCCCTTGAGTCAAAGCTTGCTGTTCAAAGTGAGAATTAAAGATGGCCCAAACTGCAAAGTTTGAATCCAGACCTGAATCTCCTCAAAGTCGGGAGTCATCTGGTCTGGGGTTCTGGTACAGGTCAGTCTCTAGTGGGAATCTGAGGTAATTTTGATCACAGTCATTTTCTTTTTCTTTTTTCTTTTTACTTAGCGTGATCTATTTCAGAGTATGACACTGTGTTCAAGGGTGGTAATCTCAAATTATGTTCAAGGTTTAATATTTAAATTGAAAAAAAAGAAAAATTGAATGATTAATTTTAATGAGAATGGAATAGCACTCTTCCTATATTTATATTTTTGTGTTTCTAACAATAGGATAAGTACATTTCTTCTGAGATAGATGTTGGTTAATATGTTGTACCCCTTACTATGTAAACATTTACACAGTCTTTAGGTAGCCTATTGAAAGAATGAATGCTGTCATTTCCTACTCTAAATTTACAGCCAACCTGTTCAATTTCAATTTTAAATGACTATTTGTATAGCATTTTTTAAATAATGGTAATCTGTATTTAATCTATAACCCAAAATTATGATCTCCCGGAGCCCTTACAGTCACATTATAATTAACAAAGAAGTGGCTAGTCCAAGGTATGATGTGCATAATTATAATAAAATGTAAAAATTAATAAATAAAAAAGACCAGTGATACATCAGAGGAAATAAAAAATATGTCCCCCAAGGTACACTTCAAAAGCAAACATTAGTAGAAGTTGGGTAACATGCAACAAAGGAAATTACCTTTTGTATATGGAAGTCAATAATGCTAGAGGATATATCATATAACTTATTCAGATAGGCTATAACAGGAAGATGCAACTGTGGTTTCCTTAATGACCAAAGGGTGGTGTAATCAAATGCTAAATGTATATTATCAGTCTCTGTCACTTTTCCATAAGTGCTAAAATGCAGTATAACTTGGCCGGTTGTTTAGATTAATAACACATTCTCTGCTGAGTAAGTGGAAGGTGTTAGAGGCAGACAGATTTCTATAGCGTTGTGACATGAAGTAATCTGATATCATTATTCTATAATTTAAAGATTAGAGTCTGTTTAAAAATGCTTTCGTGCTGTCTATTTAGGAAAGTATCGGCTTGCAGTCCTCTTTCGTTTGTTTTTCTCTTTATGCTGAAAATTGCAAATAAGTATTACTTAAACTAATCCAAACTGGGTCAGTATGCTCTGTTATAGCAGAGGAAGTTACTAGCTGATACTCTCCAAGGAAAGAGAACTTTGACCTCTGCCTAGGCAGATGGAGATGACTCAGTTTACAGGGAAGGCTGAATTCTCCTTCCAGAGCAATTTGACAAAAGGGTTTGTGGTTCTTGTTGTGGGTACAGAGAATCAAACAAACTATGATTTAAACTACATTTATAACATAATGCCTACAGCTCTTTTTATTTTCATATATTTACAAATTAACACTACAAAGGAGTCAACTAAGAAATTATTTGTATCCAAGTCCACTGAAGTCAATGCAGTTACGCTGCCATAAAAATGGAGTAACAGACTGGAGAATCAAGTCCCAAAACTGTTAGTTGTTTTTACACTACAACATTTCTGATTAAAGATAGATGTCCCTTTAGAAGTTTGAACAAACAGTGTCAGATGACTTTATTAGTATAACAGCTCCATGAAATGTTAAAATCAACCTGCCTATTTTTGTCACTGAGTGTGTTGGTGATCTCCCAATAAAATCTCTGACAAAAAAAACTGGGGTTCTGTTAAATTTTAGTTCAAGAAATATGTCAGCAACTAGCTGAGAAAAAAAGTCCGGCTTTTTCATTCAGTTCAGTGTTAATAATGTGTTGATAGCAAGTTATCCTAATTAGAGGTGGAGAGGGAACAGTTAGCAAATTGAAACTTGAGTTGCACTAAAATCTTATGCAATGTATGTATGAAAGGAAAGTTTAAAAAAAAAAATCTTCACCCTCTGCAGGAATGCATCGTTCTTATTCAGAGCTGTAGTTTTTGTAACTACACTAAAATCATAAACAGTTTTTGTAATAAATAAATGTAATTACTGCTCAGCTCTCACTTACAAGCCAGCTAAGCTACTTATGCTACTGAACACAGATTTACTTCATTTTTACCAGAGACTAAAGTGATTTTTCGTGTCATGCTGGGTTTTGTTTCCATTAATGAGCCATACAGTAATTAAGACTAAAAAGGGAAAATTGTATTTGAATACAGGCGATCTGAGTTACTGCAAGTTCAGATTATCAACATGAACACAGTTTCATTTTTTTTCCTACATTGTATCTTTGGAAATGTTGGCATAGTTAAAAAGAATCTTCTGGCTGGTATAATTCAGCATGTTGGCTGTTTTCAAGTACCATAGGAAATATGCACTGTATCTAAAAAAAAAAAAAAAAAAAAATTCCTGTTAGTCTGTGATTGTGTGTGACAAGTTTCTTTAAAATTTCCAAAAGAGGTTCCTTCTGTATATATGCTTCCAAAAAAGGATTAAGAACAATACTAATATTTTGGATAATTAAAGAGATTTTGGCATTGGCACCAAGGCAATGGACAACAACCAATCTAAAACCCATGCTCTATGTAGGGAGAGAGAGGAGAAGCCTCTTATGTACCTCTCTAGCACCCCCAGGAGCCTGGACTGAGTGACACCAGCTTCTCAGGGAGCTTCCTGTTTCCTGCTGCTTCCCTGAACCCACTTGAGGAGAACAGGCAGTCAACTGAAGTAGTAGGAGACAGTTAGGCCCTTAAGACGCTGATATCTTCCCTCACTCAGGCCCTGCTACCAGCCAGCTTATTTGTCCCCTTCAGTTGAGTGTTGAGAGCCACTATAGCTGGCACAGAACAACAGTCATGAGTGAAAGAAGAAAACGCCCCTCTGAGGCAGCATTCATAAAAAGAAAGAAAGCAAAGGACGCTTTTCTATCTAAGCAGGAAGGAGCTCTCCTGAGATACATAGACACAAATGTTCACGGTGAGCCTTCTGGCCTCAGTGAGGATGGGAATGGTGAGGAGATGCCTGATCTTCCAGTTAGTCAGAGTGCAGGTGACCTGGCAGCTACTGCAGCATCCATATCTCCATCTCAAATGGATATAACAATGCACATTCCTAAAGAAAAGTGTAGATCAAAGAAGAGTGTGGTGGAGGCACAATAAACAGCTGCTGCTGAATTTAGTTCCTTAAGTCTAGATGGTCCAGGACTGTGGACCCTCTTGAGCAGGAGCCTGAGGGACTTCCTTGTACTGCATGGGCCACAGCAAGTGAAAAACTTCATGTTCCCCTCTGACACTGAAACCACTGAGTGCCACATGATGGGAAAGTCGAGTGGAGGCATAAAGCCTATCAAACACCAAATTGGAAAGATAGACGATGCCATAGTTGCCATTATGGAGAATAATGCTATGACAGGAACTGTTCATGGGAGAACAGTGGCAGAGGGAAATGGAATCACCAGAAACATACATTTGCCACACAGAAATTTGTAGTTAATGTTGTGGCATGACATACTACTTGAAATAAATGTTGTAAGCAAGAGACTCCAAGGTCTTGACCTTGATATATCTGGAGCAATGGAACACCTGGACAAAGCAAAGTCATACCTACAGTCTTACCGGTCAGATGAGGGATTTCAAAATGTTCTGAAGAGTGCACAGAAGTTAGCAGAGGAACTTCACCCTGAAGTTATTTTCCCACCCATTCAAGAATACAAGAGTCACCGAAGAAGACGACATTTTGATTACAAGGCATGGGATAATCCCATAAGAGACTCCAACCAACAATTCAAAGTTGAATTCTTTAACCAGGTGCTAGATTGTGCAATACAGTCAGTTGAAGAACGTTTCATGCAGCTCAAGGAAAACAGCAGTATATTTGGGATGTTGTATGATATTCCAAAACTCCTCACTATACCTGAAGACCTACACCAGCAATGCAGGGCACTAGAGACAGTGTTGACACATGATGGCATGCACGATATTGATGCAAGTGATTTAGGTGATGAAGTGAAAGCCCTTTCAAGATACATTTCAGCAGGATCACCTCCAAAGACTGTTCTGGAATATATGTGCACAAATAAAATGACCACCCTCTTTCCAAATGCTTTTATTGCTCTGCGTATACTTCTAACACTTCCTGTTACAGTTGCCAGTGGTGAACGAAGCTTCTCCAAGCTCAAGTTAATAAAAACACATCTACACTCCACAATGACACAGGAGAGGCTGGTCGACCTTGTAACCATCTCAATAGAGCATGAGCTGGCCCAGACTGTGGACCTTCAGCAGGAAGCAGTTCAAATCTTTGCAACCAAGAAGCCATGGAAAGCACCACTTTGATTATTCAAACAGATAAAAATGCCAGTGTTTACTATGCAGACAAGAAAAGTTACATTTGCTGTTCAGGCATCTGAAAGTTAAGTGTTACTTCAAATTTTTGAACAAGGCATTTTAAGTTGTTAGTTCTCCTTTACTGGGGTAGGTAGCAGAGCAATACCACGAGAGGAGTAGAACAGGAGGAAGGCAGAATTGAGACCTTTCAAAGTTTTGGCCCAAGCGAGGAGGCATGGGGGCATCATTTGAGCTCCCCGCCTCAGGTACCAAAATGTTGTGGACCGGCCCTGTAGGAGCCTATATAAGAAAAAGACCCCAAAATCAGGACTTTCCTTATAAAATTGGGACATCTAGTCACCCTATCCCCGCCTCCCATTTTTCATTCTTTTTTTCTTCTTCCTCCTTCTCCTATATTATAAATAATAGGAAGTAAATGAAAATAAAGTGAGGTACCTTGATTTTTTTTTTGTAATCTAACTTTTTTTTCCACAGACCACTGAAATGTGCTGAGGGTCTCGGCAGAACACTTAATGATCTTTCCAAATATTGTTTGTACCATTAGCTAAGACCTCTAAATTATTTTTGTCCTCCAACCTCATACTCTTTTCTCAAATTTTCCATATTACCTATGTTTTTTAGTTTATTTACTAAGAAAAATTCTATCATATCCAATTAAACAGATTTTGGCCATAATGCAATGTGTTCAGGGTAGGTTTCTTCCCTTACATTGACAAAATTATCAATTTTTGTAGTTCCATTGACACTTCAGCATCCACTTGTTCAACTTTTGCAGTTGTCGTGGTATCCCCACAACTCGGCAAGTAATCAGATAATTCAGATGTTTCCTCGTCCATACTTTTTGATGAATGTCCACTATTCAATACTTCAAGCTTTTTAAAATAAGATGACAAACTGTCTTTTTGCTTAGCTTTGTCTTCTTGCCTTGCCTTCATTTTTTGTGTGTTCTTGACTGCCAGATTCATAGTGTCGCTTCATTATTGCTAAAAACCTGACCTTGATTTTAGGCAGATTAAAAATGTCCGAAAGAACAGGAGCATAGCCACAGGTGGGCCATGGACCACCCAATTAGGTTTAATGCCAGTGGCACTGGAACATTTTTAATAGTGGGGTGCTGAAAGCCAGCCCTTGTCCCTCCCAGGCGCGGGTCCAGACCTGGGTGTGGGTCACAGGGTGGCAGCCAGGATCATAGGCACAGGAACTAGGGGTGCGGGCACAAAACAGAACTGGCACAAAACAATGGTCAGGTTATGTGTGCTCTGCACTGGAATAGCTACTGACAAGTGAAAAGAATGAGGAGTCCTTGTGGCACCTTAGAGACTAACAAATTTATTTGGGCATAAGCTTTCGTGGGCTATAACGCACTTCATCAGATGCATGGAGTGAAAAATACAGTAAGCAGGTATAAATATACAGCACATGAAAATATACAGTCTTACCAAGTGTGGGGGGGTCAGTGCTAATGAGGCCAATTCAATCAGGGTGGATGTGGCCCATTCCCAACAGTTGACAAGAAGGTGTGAGTATCAACAGAGGGGGAAAAAATTGTTGTAGTGACCCAGCCACTCCCAGTCTTTATTCAGGCCTAATTTGATGGTGTCAAATTTGCAAATTAATTCCAGTTCTGCAGTTTCTCATTGAACTCTGTTTTTGATTTTGTTGTTGTTGTGTTGAAGAATGGCCACTTTTAAGTCTGTTATTGAGTGTCCGGGGAGATTGAAGTGCTCTCCTACTGGTTTTTGAACATTACCATTCTTGATGTCTGATTTGTGTCCATTTATTCTTTTGCGTAGAGACTGTCCAGTCTGGCCAACGTACATGGCAGAGGGGCATTGCTAGCACATAATGGCATATATCACATTGGTAGATGTGCAGGTGAACGAGCCCTCAATTGTGTGGCTGATATGATTAGGTCCAATGATGGTGTCCCTGGAATAGATATGCGGACAGAGTTGGCAATGGGGTTTGTTGCAGGGATTGGTTCCTGGGTTAGTGTTTGTTGTGTGGTGTGTAGTTGCTGGTATTTGCTTCAGGTTGGGGGGCTGTCTGGAAGTGAGGGCTGGCCTGTCTCCCAAGGTCTGTGAGAGTGAGGGATCGTCCTTCAGGATAGGTTGTAAATCCTTGAGGCTCTGGAGAGCTTTTAGTTGGGGGTTGTAGATGATGGCTAGTGGCGTTCTGTTACTTTCTTTGTTGGGCCTGACCTGTAGTAGGTGACTTCTGGGTATCCTTCTGGCTCTCTCAATATGTTTCTTCACTTCCCCAGGTGGGTATTGTAGTTTTAAGAATGCTTGATAGAGATCCTGTAGGTATTTGTCTCTGTCTGAGGGATTGGAACAAATGTGGTTGTATCTTAGGGCTTGGCTGTAGACAATGGATCATGTGATGGTGGTCTGGATGAACGCTGGAGGCATGTAGGTAAGTATAGCGGTCAGTAGGTTTCCAGTATAGGGTGGTGGTTGTGACCATCGCTTATTTGCACTGTAGTGTCCAGGAAGTGGTGGATGCTGTCTGGGCCTGTTGGCTGGGCTCTGCTCTGACCGGCCAGTATTCAGCACCCCAATCTGTGGTTCCCAGGGAAGTTGAACCTCATCCATTTGTGAAAGGATATTAAACCTTCTCCAAGGGAACTGGGGCTGCAAAATGGATATGTCTTGGGGACAGAAGCAAATTTACTCTTCATTCTCATGTATATCATACCAGAAGATGGAACAAAGAATTTAGGCCACACTTACAGGATGGAGGACTCTATTCTGGAAAAGAAGTGACTCTGAAAAAGACTTGAGGGTCATGAACATGTGCTTTCAGATTGATGACATGCCCAAAAGGATTCATGTGACTCATGGATGTATAAATGGGAATATCGAGTAGGGACACTCCAAGAACTCAACCAATTTAGCTTCAAAAAGAGAAGGTTAAAGAGTGACTTATCACATTTTAAACCTGCATGGGGAACGACATTTTGATAGTGGGCTCTTCAGTCTAAAGGTATAACAAGATCCAGTGGCTGGAAGTGGAAGCTAGACAAAATCATAATGAAGATAAGGTGAGGGTAACCATTGGAACAATTTGCCAAGGGTGGTAGTGGATTCTCAACCCCTGGCAATTTTTAAATCAAGGTTTTTGTTTTTTAAATATGCTCTAGTTCTACCTGGAATTAATCCAGGAAATTCCTATGGCTTCTGTTATATAGGAGTCAGACTAGATGATCACAATTGTCACTTTTGGCCTTACCATCTATGAATAAACTATGATCGTGCGCGCTCTCTCTCTCTCTCTCTCTCTCTCTCTCTCTCTCTCTCTCTCTCTCTCTCTCTCTCTCTGATAAAAGTAACTAGATGAAGGTAAGGGTAGTTACTACCTGATTTGGTTGTCCCATTTGTGTGGTTTTTTGGGGGGAAAAAACCACACACAACACACAAACCCCACCCCCCCCACACAATTTTTACTACTTGGCCACATTGTATATTGTTTCTTTATGCAGGAGTATGGATTTGAATTGTGATCTTAGTTTGCAAACCAAAACGATTCCATTAGTGTGTGTGAATGCTGATTTGTGTGATCAGGCTAGTGAAAAGTTTTTGGTACAAAAATAATCTTGCATTTGGAAAAAGTCCTTTTTCAGCTAAATGTGGATGGAATATCGCTGTTGAGAAGATTGTCTCTGTTAGCAACTTGCCTTCATTCTTCTGATTTGATTAGAAGGCCAAGACTTACTCTAAAGAACAGCAAAAAACATTAAGAAGTTAGGAAAAACAGACTGACGTTTCAGTCGAAAAATGTTGCCTTTCTTCTAAACTGTATGTGCTGATTATTAAATACAGTTAATCTGAGTAGTTACTGAGGTGAAAACAAACAAAAAAAACCCCACACCTCATTTACAATACTCCCTGGGGCATAACAGCTTTGTATGAATAAAATGCAAAAAATAAAAAAATAAAATGAGTGCAATTTAAGAAAACTTAATATCATACATGAGCAGTAAACCCTTAATTGCAAATGCATTTCTTATACCACTACCACTGACAGAAAGCTATTTTATCTTGGCTGTCACATTTCCAAAATCCAATTATAATCATCCTGCATTTAGCACACAGATACACTACAGTATAAAAGCTATAATTAACTTTACTAGGAAAATCATAGGAAAATCATATCCAGTTAGACCAAAATCCACTGATTCAGATACCTGATTTCTGCTCACATGAAACCAGAACTGATTGAAAAGGTTGAGAGAAGAGCAATTGAAAGGGCCAGAGAAACGTAGTAGCGTTTTCATGTGACAAGAGACCCCAAAACAGGGTTCATTAGTCCTGGAAAAAGGGAGAGGAGATTTTTCCACATCAGGAAATTCACTGGCATTCCTTTACTGATAAAATTATTCTGCTATAGTCAGAGGCAGATTAGGGATTTGTGGGGCCCTGGGCCCCTCCTCACCCCTTCTGCATGCAGTCCCCTCCACCAACTCCCCCGCCCCCACCCCCGGTGCTTCTGCCAGGGAGCAGGGTGGGGAGACACGGGGGCTTACCTCGTTCCCTGGCAGGAGTGCCGGGCAGGTGGGTGGAGCGGGGCAAATCCCTACTCTCCGGCAGAAGCACTGGGCAGGCGGAGCAGGACAAGCCCCTGCACCCTGACCCCACTTCCCGGCGGGCGGAACAGGTCATGATGTGGAGGTGCCCATTTTACTGGGCGCCCCCAATTGGCAAGGGCCCTTGCCCACAGGCCCCGCTGGCCCAGTGGCTATCCTGCCACTAGCTATAGTTAACTGGTATAACTCCCTATGTGGACACTCTTTTATTCTAGAATAAGGGTACCTTTTTCTAGTTGAGTTTCTAGCCCTTTGAAAGCCAAACCAGAAAAAAGCACTGCTATTTTGGAATGAGTATCCACTTAAGGAGTTATGCTAGTATAACTATAGTGGTGTGCTACCACAGGTAAGTTTCCCTATTTAGACAAGCCCTAAGAGTAATTCTGATTGAGCCCAAACAGTAAAATGCAGTATGATTAAACACTAATCACATTCCTTTTTACCCTATCTGGTATGGGGAACCCCAAGAGGTCATTTGGCTAGGTGGGGACCCATTTTCTCCAGCCACTGAGCATTAATTATAATCTGTGGCAGAAGAATCAGGCCTTCAGTGTGCACTAGAGAGCAAGGGAAGAAATGGAGCAAAGAAATACCTTGTTCAAAGAGAAATGAGAGATTGGGCCAGATGCCGGTTTTAGTTACACCAAGGTAAATTGCAAGTCCATGGAAATGCACCTGATTTAAGCTCATGTAATTGAGAACTGTTACTTTGCACTGCTGTTACCTGGAATGCCTAACAATTGTGTTTCCAGGATAAGTTGTTGGCTCATTTTTTAACCTCCAACCTTTTAAAGGACTTTTCATCTAGCCCATACCCTTTGATCTGTCCAAGAATTAAAACTCTAGCTAGCATAGTTCACAGGGTCACTGGAACACATAATCCTTCCCACTGCATCAAGGTGCTGCACCTAACCAACTTCTGATAGCACAGAAAGATTCAGATTCATAACTGAGAACAGATTCTGCCCAGTGTGCATGCAACATACCAGACTTTCAAAAAGGGAGGAAAAAAATGTTTTTATGCACATAGTTCCTAGTTAATCAATGTCCTCTTGCTCAATGACTCTTTGGTTTCTTATACCATGTCTAGCACCATGGTATCTCAAGCTAGGTCTACACTAGAAAAGGTTTGCCAATATTGTTATCGCAGGAAACCCTTAACCAGCAACTCCTCCAAGTGTAGTCTGTTTATAACAAAACAAAAAAGTGTTTTTGGGTATAGCTTAAGTTTGGCTAGCAAAATAAGCTATGTTAGCAATAACACTTTTATGACAATATAAGTACATCTACAGTAGGGATCTTTAAAAATGGGGTAAAAAACAAACAAACACACTGCAGCCTACATTGTGATATTGGCAAAAATGTCCAGCGTAGAACTGGCCTAAGTGATTTCACAACTACGTATCCTCCTATTTGTGCTTACTGACACCACGTACATGCAGTTCTGTGTATACTAATTGTCTCTATTCATTTAGGCAGTCGATGGCCTTTGTAATCAGAAACCAAAGTAACAACGGAAAGTCTATTTTTACTTTTCGTTATGGGACTAAATTGCTAATTATCTTAAAGGAATATGTGAAATCCTTTAATTCCTCATAAAATAATCACTCTAACAGATAATGATCTGGAATACTTCCTCTTCTGAAAGTTTCTAAATGTGGGGCTATGCTCAAGAATCTGAGACATTCACAAAACGAACAACAATACACTTCAGTGTGAAATAAGTTGATGTTCTCAATTCAGTTCTTGACCAATGTCCACATAATAAATCACCATCATATTGTTACCCTTATTAGCAGGCCCAGTCAAGAAGCCTTGGGTTATATATGCATGGAGACTCAATTATTCCTTTTTACCCCCAGGGTTTCCAAATTAAGATTAAAGAATGTTGGTAGAATTGTGGAGAAGCAAGGGGGAAGCTTCCTTCAGCCAGTTCTGTCAATCTGACATGTATCTGACGCGCAAAATTCATTTTACATGAGTTTACAATGGTATTCCTACTACCAGTTTGGATTTTATCACAACAGCTTTGCGTTTATACCTGGTGAAGACAGCGAGCAGAGAGAGAGAGATGCAATTGGAGACATTTTATTTTTTTATTCAGTAGCACTGTTGGAATATTAATGTACTGTGTGTTAGTATTTCAGGACTGAAATACTTTGCATTTGTCACTGTCTCATTCAATAGGAAAAGTCAATAGAAATTGTTTTAACACTTTTTTTTGCTTTAGAAGAAGACATATTGTGGGTGTTAACACTCCGTGTTGTTTGTTCACTTTCTGGTGATGTCAACATAATGGATTTTTTTTTTTTAAATCACTGAAATAAATAATTGAAATCCAATGTTTCTAGCTCTGGATTTCTGAGTAGGGACGAGAAGGTCAGTTTTGTAAGAACAAACATAGTACTTTTGTGATGTACATTAGTCTGAAAATCCCACTGGTTTACAGAGGTAGATAATGTGTATAAAACTGATTTTACTGTGAGACTGTTAATTCCATATATGGATTGAACCAGCATGTAAAACTAATAGGTTTGTAAATGAAAAGGAATAGAGCTGCTCTTCCAAATAAGTTGGTATAGAATCAGATTGGCTGGTGCCTGATCTTGTTTAATTCTCGATACCAGCTGGAGAGGTCTTGGTATTAATCCTGGATTGATACCAAATGAAACTGTTTCATTGACAAACTATAATACAACTAGCCAAAGAGTGGTGATAGAAATAATTTAATATAATGTAAACAATAATTGATAAAGATGCAAAATCCATGGAATTATTAAAATGCCTGTCATGGGAACCCATAAAGGAGATAAGAATTCTTGGCAAGGAAAGATTACAGTGACCAAATGTTGTCTCTGTAAAGCTTCTACTCTAAACAACTTATTGTAGGTGTGCTAACTTGTTTGTTCTTTCTTTGGCAATAAAAATAATTAGTGAACTAATAACCTGCAGATAGATAGTGTTCACAATGGGAAATGAGATGACTGGAAAATAAGGGATATATTCTGAGTCACATGACCATTAGAGTAGTGAAGAACAGTTTGAAAGATGACTCAATCAGGGCACACATGAATGAAACACAGACATAGGGATGAATTTAAATTTCAGGTTTCAACTTTATTAACTTAACAATGGTGGGGGAGGAGGGAGGCTGTGATCCACTCACCTCCTTTCACAAACCAGGAATTTAAGTGGGTCCAGTGTGGGGTTACAGAGTTCCCACCATATAACCAATAACTTGGGGGTAGACTCTCTTCAACCAATGCCAGGACTCAACTCATTTCCAAATCCTTCTGCAACCCCTCTGTGGAACCCCAGACTGCAAAGACTGTGGGTCTCCCCATCTCCTTACAGCAAAAGTTTCAACAATAAAATCTCAGGTCTCATTTACTTCTGGGAGCTGGCCCTTTTAGCCTCTATCTTCAATGGACATCGGCTGCAAATTGCAAAAAGCTAAACATTCTGATGTTACCACCTAACATTAAAAATCCTATTCTTACTTCTTTTCACCTGAGCTGGGCCTCCACAATACTGCGAGGAAGGCAAAAAACCCTCCAGACTCCTGCTAGTTTGGCACAATGGGGAAAAAATCCTTCCAGGGAGAGGGTGAAGAACAGCAATAGTTGCAAGATGGCACCAGGGCTCCTGGGAAGGCATTACATTTGGAGAGGTGCCATGAGACCCAATCAGCTCCCTGCATCCCCTGGCTTGGGCTGATCAAAGAGATGGAGAGAAGCCCTTCTTCCAGGTGCATTCCTACATGCACTTTGGGGCAGAAGGGGAGGGGCTCAGCTACAGCATGTCTGGGCATGAGCTTGCCCTTCTCCCCCCAGGAGATGGGTCATCCCCGTGCTGAGATGGATAGGGGCTTTTTGTTAATGGAAAAATACAGAGGACATAACCCAACTTTCAAAATTCTGACATCATGGATAGCAATCACTTTAAAGGCATCAGAATGGAGGGAAAATTAAATAGTTTTTCCAGACAAGATTTATTCCCTTAGCAGTCATGGGAAGGAAAATGGACATCTCTGCTCCAGGGAGAGATGGCCACAGAAGGCTTCCTGTCCCATCACTACAACATAATACAAGGTTAATAAACAACCGATCCCAAGTGAACCTTTCCCTTCAGACTATACTAAGTTTAACTATAGTGTGTATGAGTGATCTGTTTTTTGGTTTATTTCCCAAAAGTTAGAGATAAGAGGCAAGCCTACATTATAAAGTAAGGTGTTACAGAAGATGTGTGATCATCCATGGTCTCAACTATGTAAATTAGTAAAGAAAAGTAGCACAGGATTAGAAGGTATTCTCAGTGGGTTCCTACTTATCCTGCAGTCCTTACTCAGTTAAACTTCCATTGGCTTTCTCGTGGTTATGAGGGGGTGAGGGGGAGCTGCACCCCTTTCCCATTTCTGGTCTCCCTGAGTGTATCACATCATTCTTGTCCTTCCCTGTCTCAGGGTGGAATTTTGCAATTCTTCTACTCTTAGACTAGGACCTAGTTACAGTACCCTGTGTGTCACCAACTGTTCATCACCCTGCAGCTCTCTCTGGGTTTGGGGCACCTGTACTTACTTCCTGTCTTTAGGAAGCTGTGACCAGTGAGCTGGACTAACAGTCATTGTTGTCATCTTCCTTTTTTTTTTTTTCTTTCTTCAGAGAGAGAAGGTAGTTGGACTGAAGCCTTAGGGGAAAGGGGATTTCAAAAGAATAAAGAGAACCTGTATATATATTTAATCTAATTTATTCTTCTGCTAAAGTAGACGCTAAGTTAGATAAACTTCCTCTTAAATTACAGAAATACAACTTAATCAACTTGTAGCAAACTCAGATCCTCCTGTGTGTTGGTAGGCCTTTCAAGATGGTTCTCCCAGCCTGATCCAACCTGTTAAGACTGGTTTTGGTGCTTCCCCATGACAGTAGGCTATAGCGATTAAGGCTGCAACAATTAAGGCTGCTCACTGTGACACTCTCTTAATTGTAAACTGTTAGGTCAGTGATGTAATGGTTAAAGAAAGAAGTGGGTAAACTGACCTTTTTGGAGTTTCAGGCTGGGTCTTGGCAGTATAGGCACTCAGGGTGTGCAGAGATGCCCTTATTTTGAATTGGGTTTAAGTTAGGATGGCATCAGATAGGAAAACCAGAAGTTCCACCAAAATGCATTTTTGGCACTCATTTTCACTGGCAAGTCACCACACTGTGTTTTAATCATTATTTAATTATTGTAATGGTTTTGTAAACTAAAAAATGTGAGTAAACTTAATATTCCTCAAATAAGATGTGGGTAAACTCAATTTACCTGCGTTTGCCTTAGACTACACTACTGTGTTAGGTACTATTAGAAAGGGGATTCTTTCCCTAGGTGGGTAGGTAAAATATCCCTTCAATTTTATAATACAGAAACACCATGGTAGTGCCCAGGATACTGGCTTACACTTCATCTTTGTTACTTCAGTGCAAATCCAGAGATTTGGAGGCTAACAAGGGAAGTATTTTAGACATGTCTTCAGTACTTGTGCAATTGACAACTATTTGTGTTTTTAAAATGTTGTTTTGCACAATGTATAAATACTAATAAATAAATATTATATAGTTTAAAGTTGCCCTAAATTTCTAAAAGATTATGCAATCAAATAAGTCACGTATAACTTAGTCACATGTTTGTGTGCATTCAAGCTAGTATTCTCCTAGCTACCAGTTTGACTTGACTACAATAAGTGAAGGTATTTGCAGTAAGAATCAAAAGATCAGACAGCAGCCTAGCTGAAACCTTCAATTCTGTAGGTTCCTCCCACATGTTTCATTGCTTTCCAAGAGTTCTGAAGTCCTTACTTATCCCAGGCAGCCTGGAATTTGCAGAGCAAACTTTACTAAAGCACTGGTGAACTTCAGAAGCCTCCTAAGAATGCTGGAAATCTTGAGAAAAGGCTCTCCTTGATTCCACTAAATATCTCCCATGAGAAAATCTTGCCACACTGAATATCTGAAAAACGCCCTCCACACTTATGCTCAAATAAATTGGTTAGTCTCTAAGGTGCCACAAGTACTCCCCCACAGTGGTAGAAACTTTGGGGATTCTTATTTCTAGTAGCTGTCAGTTTAAAAAGCTGAAAACCATATAGATTCACTTTTGGCCAACAAATTTTACAAAAACTGTTTCGGGTCCACCCCACCCCCCAATTTTCAGTTCAGCCATTGCACCAAAACCTCCCATTTTATACTGTAGGTGTATATATATTCACAAACCTCCCATTTTATACTGTAGGTGCCTATTCAAATGGGTGGTAAAATTAAAAAACTCCTGAATAGGTTCAGGCTTTGAAATTTTAATGTGATCTTTAAAAATTCTTTATTCTTCCCCACTCCTTCTGCAGCCATCCTCTCTGGCTTCAGGTTCCTATTAATTCAAAGCTATCAATAAGCAAAGAGTAGATTCTTCTCTAGCATAGTGGATTGAAGTTATATATGAAGCTGTGATTTAGGGAGAATGCCTGAGGAACACACATGGGGATTTTTTCGTCCTATTTTTCATATATTATATATAAACCTGCTAGACTTGTGAGCCTTAGAGAAGCTTAATTAAAATCACTAGAGAATTTAAATGCGAGAGAAAAACTGGGCCTTATGAAATTAATTAATTAATTACAAAAAATCTCAGAAGCAAGAAGGGCTAAATCCTAATTAGAATTAATAAGCATTGGGAAATGCCTTAGACAAGTGATACATGAGTTACAATAAGCATATGGTATTTATGTTTAGAAGCATAGTACAGTACTTACAATTAAGCTAAAGAGAATTTTGAAAGATTCTGCCATGGTTGAATGTCAAGCATGGAAATGACAATGGTGGAAATACAGATAAGAAGTGTAACTTCATACAGTGTGGAAAATTCATGTATAGTTTCTATCGAATAAGTGGTGAGAAGTTCAGCAGCCACCCTGCCTGAATTCCAAGACTTTATATGTTCCATAATCAATCATGAAACCCTACAAAAGTCAATAAATTAAGGGCTCCTTAGCTATCCTTTCCCAGACCCCTTGTTTTTCACCCCTTGTTTCTCTCTATTCATCCTACTTCCATAAGGAAAATTTTCATTTTGTTTCACCTGATATAGTCACAATTAACTGTGAATTCACATTCCCTGCAGTTCTGCCTAGAGTAAGGTTGAACTCTTTGTTAACTCTTGTGTTAGCTATAGTAATTTGTATGTCTCTTAACAGCTCAAGCTAAGTTTTTATGATCTGGATAATGGAAATATTGTTCTCCATTTTGAACCAGCATTTTATTACATTGTTCCAATCATTGCTACATTCTACAAGTGCTGCTAAACCAGATGTAATGCCTTCCATAGGGCTGGTCCACACTGGGGCGGGGGATCGATATAGGAAACGCAACTTCAGCTACAAGAATAGCGTAGCTGAAGTCGACATTTCCTATATCGAACTAAAAGTACCTACTTCGGGTCCACGCGGCGCAGGCAGGCTCCCCCGTCGACAGCGCTTCCTCCTCTCGGCGAGCAGGAGTTCCGCAGTCGACGGGGGAGTGCTTCTGGGATCGATCTATCGCGTCCAGATGAGACGCGATAAATCGATCCCAGAAGATCGATCTCTACCCGCCGAATTAGGCGGGTAGTGTGGACCAGCCCATACAGTTTTATTCTAAAACATCCTGAAAAATCTCCTGGACTATTACATGCATTTTACATCTGAAATTCAGAATCAGCTATTTTTAATTAAAATATAAGCTTTCAATCAAGCTATAGTGAATGGTTGTGCCTGTACATATAATTCCTACATAAAACACCTTGCTAACTTTCTTAAGGTAGCACCATCCCTTTCCACACTCACAGCTAATGTATCCTCACCTCCATTCTCTCTCCCTTCACCCCATTCCTTATCTCTATAGATTAAAAAAAGTTTGAAAAACTTTGCCTAGCACTATAAAAAATATTGGACCCCATTTGCTCTATAACACTCATGTAAATACCTTCACTGCATAAAAGTATAAGTGGGCTCAAAAAAGAATGAGATAAGTTCATGGAGGATCGGTCCATCAATAGCTATTAGCCAAGATGGTCAAGGATGCAACCCCATGCTCTGGGTGTCCCTAAACCTCTGACTGACAGAAGCTGAGACTGGACAACTGGGGATGGATCACTTGATAAATTGCCCTGTTCTGTTCATTCCCTCTGATACATCTGGAACTGGCCATTGTCTGGAAAACAGGATACTAGGCTAGATGGACCATTTGTCTGACCCCCAAATATGACCATTCTTATGTTCTTAACATGGTGTATAGTCCAGTGCTCCGGACAGGGGGAAGAACATTCAATCCCCTCCAACACTACATGGAAGGTTTCTGTGTGACCAACTCACTTGCACATTATATAGTGTTTAAAAAATTATCCCCATATCCTTTAACAAACCCTTCCTGATATTTTTGACAAAAAGTGTTCAAAACATCATTGATATAATTCTTAACTAAAATGTCTTTACCCATTTACAAGTAATATCCTAATTTATTTGTCAACTGTAGTAATTTAGATTATTAATTTCTGTAAACAAACACCAACGTAAAAGTTGTAACTAAGCGCTTTGCCAGCAAAGGCTGAATCCTTTTGTCGCACACCGTCAATCACTGTGCTAGCATAGGCCGTGGTTGCATTAAGCAATGGGTGGTGCCAGTATGCTGTATACTCAGTGTGGATATTTGCCAGTACCAGAATTTAGTCTAAAGTATAAAAAATGTTATTTCTATATTGTATTTCAGCTTCCTTCCCAGAGTCTGTAATGGCATGGAACTGCAGTAACCTGAAGTGGTGGTTCTCTACTTTTTCTGTATTGTGAGCCCCATGTTACAGGACTCAATGAAAAAGATGCTGGACCCCTCCCCTCCCCGAATCTAGCCAGAAAGAAAAGGAGAATGGCTACCATCCCCTGAAATATTTTTGCACCTCTCTGGGGGGATCATAGCCTCCACACATCCCTCTCCCCCCCCCCCCCCGCCCCATGGCTGAGAACTCCTAATGTAAAAGATTTCCAAAGCGGCCACAAAGAGTTAAAACTGCCCTTTTCAATTGAATCATTTTTTTGAAAAAAGAACATTTGGAAATATTTACTAGAATCCCCAAAAGCCCTACGGCAGGGAAGCACATTTCTAGAATATTCTGACATGAGAGTTATTGTGGGACTGTCTCTTTGATAGCTGATGGAAGCGCACATGATATTTTAATAGTCACAAATGTTTCTTAAAGGAAGGTGCAGTGTATGCATGTCTGTGTCCTGTTGCCTCTCCTCAAGTACTGGAACTAGATGACTCACCCTTTTCGGACACACAGCTTTCTGAGGGCCCAATATCATTTCCAGTGATGCTAATGAGGGTCTTTCTATTGATTTAAATGGAAGTTAGTCAGGTCCTAAGAGCCTAATGCTGCAAGGTGTTGTGCAACTACCACAAGGGGAGTGTAGCGGGGTGGTCACCCACTGGGCCTCAGAAGGGGTTAAAAGCCAGCCCTTGGAGAGGGCTGGGGCTGGAAGCCTTAGGCTAGGCTGATTGGGGAAGGCAGCCATAGCAGAGGCCATGCCCCAATCAGGCCGCAGCTGGCCTAATAAGCGGCTGGGAGGCGGGAGCTCAGGCAGTCTCTCTCAGGCTGTTGAGAGGGATGGGCCTGGCTGCTGGGAGCTGAGCAGGGTACCTAGACTGGAGCAGGGCTGGGGAAAGGCTAGAGGAGCTGGGGAGCTCCGGCCTGGAAAACCCCCAGTCTGCAGGGCTTACTAAAGGCCGGAAAAGGTACTGGTGTTGCAGAGAGTAGGCAGAGGCAACAGGTCAAAACCCTCCTTGCCAATGATGAGTGGCAATTATATTGAAGTCCACCCCAGTGAGCGGGGGCTAGATGGTGACTGGCAGTAGCCAAAGACTGAGGCGAGGTGGGGATAGGGGGTTGGAGGTTTCCTGGGGAGGGGAGACCCAGTGAGACTGTGGGGTACTGCAGGGGGCAGAACCCCGAGAGAAGGGGCACCAGGGTCCAGGAGGGACACTGGGGCCAGTGGCAAGCGAGACACTGGCCTGAAAGGGGCGCTCCTGAGGCTGGTGAGCTAATTCCCTGGATGACCAGCAGGAGGCGCCGCAGGGTGAGTCATCGCCCCGTTACAGGGAGGCATGTGTATCTTGCAGGTCTGGACCTTAACTCAGCAACAAAGATGAGCATTCTTCCAAGCCAAAATTATTACACAGGGATTTTTGAAGTCTCTTGACCCTTAAGGCTATTAACCATCATTTATTTTATAACAGTGGTCACCAAGAATGGCAGTTCAGGTTGCAATACAGTTTCCAAAGTACCCCCGGTTTTCACACACTCCTTTCCTTTGCTAAAATTATTCATGGTTTGTCTCTTCCCAAAGTTGATTTTTATTTTAAGTGAGCATATTCCTTCACCTTTGTGAGATGTGAGAAAATAAAATCTGTTTTCCCCACTGTAAAACACAAATGTTCACTTTTGGGAGGGTTCTGATGAATGATTTAAAAATGCCAGTGAATGTGTACACACAAAACGCTGTGTATGGCACTTATAGTACAGAGTGAATAACAAATGCTTATGGATATTTTTGGGGAAAATATGACTAAAACACTATCATTACGAATATTTGAAAACAGGCCATTGAACAGGCACAGTGAAAAATAGGATTGACTTTTAAGTGATGATTTTAAACTCCAGTAGGATTCTGCATGGAGTAAGGGTTCATCTTTACAGATCAAACTCAGGGTTAAAGCCTACATATAACAACTTTACCCACTGCATCCAGGGGAAAACATGGCAACTCTTTAAAAGGATACATCAATACAGCAAAACACTTGATATGACAATAAATGAAGAATAATTTTCCAAATTGCCACAGAAAGAGGAACTTTAGCTAGGCAGACTCTACCATTATCAGTATTGGCCACTATAGAAGATGACTATTTTCACTGAGAATTTCAAAATTACACTGGATTTTTAATAAGAGAAACTTTCTCCTGTCTCATGTATTACATAAATCGATGTTGACTTTCACATTCCCTTAATCTTATTGCTAACTAAAAAGAATACATTGTAGCATGTATTTTGTTTCTTTGTAGTTGACAAAGGAATACTAATTTATGACAACAGCCAGTTTACAGCCATAGGACTCTTCTGTATTATTTTATACATAAAATCACAATATATTTTAAAAGGAAATGATGGGTAATACATACTTGTCAAGAGATGTTAGTTACCAAGGAAGATCAATGAATTTTAAGCAGATTCTCTGAAAAGAATTCCTGATAAATTATTAACTCAGAGCAATAGTTTACATTATGGGTTTATTGTTCTTAGGATGATCTTCATAGACATCTCATGTTTTAATCCACAACTTTCTTTTTAGTAGCTCAGATTTTATTATTTTTTGTAAGTGAGACATACTGGCAATTTTGGTAAGACTTAAATATTCTTTAACAGAATATGGTGGTATTTTCAAAATGCCTAAATGACCTAGGAGCGTATTACTGACTTTCACTTAGTCACTCTTTTGAAAATCCCATCCAATGTCTGCAGTAATGATTCTTCTAGAAAATACTATAATACTTGTATGTTCTCTCAGGTCTATATGCAGTAATGGCCCCATCCAAAGCTTGTTGATCATCAAACAAAGCTCATTCTGATCCAAAAGAAGTAAATGAAAAAAATTTACACAATTCTTGCACAGAACATTCGGGATCACTTGATCTTAGATGTGGATTCAATTTATGTGATTCTTAGCCTCTGTTCATGAAAGCTAGGCTAACATAATCCTGAGGTTCTTCAAAGATGTCCAGTATTCCTCTGTCTTTGTGTGCTCCTCCTGCAATACATTCTTGAGCATGGTTTGGGGTCAGAGGTTGCAAGGAAAGAAAATGCTAGTGGGACTGGCCATGGGTATGGCCTCTCCGGCAAGTTCAAGTTCATCCAAATCAAACCTCTATGCAGTTCTGGGTTGCTTACATCCCCTGAAAAGTAAACTGTGGGCTTAGTTTGTGACTTGAAACCTAACATTTCATTCTCCCCAGAAGTGGCTGCATTTCAGCAGTGGCTGAAGTAATTGCTAAATATTCCTTACTACCCAACATGGCTATGTGGGTCTTTTAATGAATCTCTCTGTGTAAAGAGTTTTGACATGAAAATTAACAGGTTTAGAGATGGCCCACACCATAAAAATCTGCTTTGGGTTTCAACCTTCCAAAGGCTCCCAACATTGGGATTTATTTGGATATACATCTTGATTCAGGTTGAGTTCTAATTTTTATTTGCATTTTATGCTAAAAAGCCTTGTCCATGTTTTCACTGACAGAATAATTCTGTTACTCTCTCAAAGCCCATTCCTGCATTCAACCTCTTCTAGTTCAGTTTTATGTAACATACAACCATCAGTTTGCTTAATGGCTCAATGAATGTCTTAATGTTTTGTTATTCTTTGTAAGATAATATACAATACGCAGACATACTAACAATGGCTGAAATAGAATCCTGTAGGATATTTGTCTATATTTCTAGCACTCGTGTACATGCCTCTAATTCTCAAATTTTAGAACGAAGCTACATGCTAATTATCCTTTCCTATTATTTTTCATCCTTCCCTATGGCACTAAAATAACCTCCATTGTTATTCAAATGGTTAGTCACTCTATTCTGTTAAAGCTGCAAGAATATTTAAGACTTTCACTTCTCTAGCTGAGGTTTCAATAACCTGTGCAGCTCCAATTAGTAGGAGTTGTATGTCTTTAAATTCCCAATGTGGCATTAACTTCCTGTTTATTCAATTTAAAATTCATGCTGGTCAGCAATCAAAAGAGTGTAAAACTTTTTTTGAAATAGTGAAAATCTTCTAAGTGGAGGGAGGAAAGGCTGCAAGCAAAATCTTGGGATGATCTCATTCTTTTAAACTACTGTGTTTTTAGGCTGGTTTGATGCATTGTCCTCATACAAGGAAGCCAAAAGAAATGTATTTTGATGGTGTATGTGTAAATGTGATTTTAAGTCCTCATGGTTTACTTTCATTTTTGCACAGGTTATAAGAGAGAGGCTAAAACTAAAATAATAATACCACCTGTGGAGCCATACCTTGGACTTTTTTATTACTACATTCATTTTTTCCCCACAGAAGAACCATTAAAATTCATTAGAAATCAGATTGGTCATGATTCAAGGACTGATTTGCCTTTGTCATTCATTGACAGAAATAACATCATTAAAGCATTCAGAGCAAGCAGATGAACGTTATCAGGTTCCCTATACAAAATTTATTTTGAGAGAGAGAGAGAGAGGTGCAATGACATTTACATTTTTGTGAAAAAGTATATTTCTCTGGTTTAGTTCTCTGCTTCATTGATATATCAAGGGTGGGTTCCTCCCTCCTAACTTTCCCCCTGGGAATCTTAGATCAGGCTAATTCATTGTCTGTGCAACAGGATCTGACTGCTTAGGTTAATATCGAAGATAATTCTATGAAAGGAATGACTTGGCAAGTTTACTGCACTGTAGAGCAAAGGGAGTCTCAGAAGTTCTGATATATACAGTTGGCATTTGGAGGTGATCGTTTGTAAATAGCCTAAATAGAATGTTCAATGATCTGAATTTGTTCCTTTATACAGTAATCCTGGATTCCCACATTTGTTTTGTGGTAAAGATTTAGGATGGTTTTTCACACACAGGGACAAATTCTGCTCTTACTTGTACTCTAAACAACTTTTATGAACGGAGAGCATTCAGACTGAAATTCCAGTCTGTGCTGGTGCAGAGACCAGAACAGGAACTGGTGGGAGGACCTTGCACATTTTTGATCTCAGGGCTCACTAGGGGAGCCTTGATGCTTGTCCTAACTTGCACCCAGCTCAGCTGTTCAGGGTCTCTTTAGGTGTATTCACTCTGCAATTAGACACCTGCGGCTTGCCCATGCCAGCTGACTCAGGCTTGTGGGGCTCAGGCTAAGGGGCTGTTTAATTACATTGTAGATGTTTGGGCTTGGGCTGCAACCTGAGCTCTGGGACCTGAGCTCTCGGTTCTAGAGTCCAGGCTCCAGGGCAAGTCTGAACGTCTACATCACATTTAAACAGCCCCTGAGCCCAAGCCCCTTAGCCCAAGTCAGCTGGCATGGGCCAGCCATGGGTAGGGTGACCAGATGGGACAGTCCCAATATTCAGGGATTTGTCTTATATAGGCACCTGTTACCCTCCCACCCCCGTCCGGATTTTTCACACTTGCTATCTGGTCACCCTAGTCTATTTACAGTGTAGGCATACCCAAAGAGGAATATTCTATTTGTGCATATGGAAAATAGTCCTGTCCACACTGTCTCCCAGCCCCAGAATGTCCCTTGTATACTCCTGAAGCACCCAGATCTCCCGCTTCCCCAGAGGAGTGGGTTGTGACTATGTACCTGGCCCTCTGCACCAGAATTATTCCCCATTGAGGTGTTATAGCTGCTTGCTGTCACTTTGTGCTGCTATAGCTGGCACAAATGTGCTCACAGAGTAACTATTAATGTAACCCTTCGTGTTCTCCTAGAGCTTAGACACAAGCGCTGCTGTGAAATGGCAAATGGCAATCTTGACAGGCATTCTGGCTTCTTGCAATCCAGAACTCTGGATGACATCTTGCTCTTAAGAGCAAGTCATGCCCAATGAAGCACATGTTGCTACTGCTATTGCAGTGAATATCTAAAGGCAGAATTAAGCCCTTGGGGACTGTGTACCTGGCAGGAAAGGCCCTCTGCACCAAAATTATTCTCCACGGGGGTTATGCTGCTGTCTCTGGCACAAAAGTGGTCACAGGTGCTCTTCTACTTTGTATCCAGGCAGTCCCAGGACTTCATTACAAAAAACAATCAACCCTCAATGATTTACATATTGCCATTAGGTGCATTAATATATTTTTCAGAGATAAAAATCACATCAGAAGAGGACTTTGTAGTACCAGCAGAGAAATAGATAGGCAGTCTGGAATGTTCTCAAGTTCTATATTTTTCTATAACGAGGTTAACTTATTTTTAAAATCCATCATTTAAGACCATTACATTAACTAGATTTCACATGATTAATCCTAATGTTAGTGATAGGTGTGGACAGGCAAATTGCTCACAGCATACTTTACATTTATGAAAACAGTCTAAGGTACTACCTCTCATTAAAGATTCGATAGACTGTTTCAATGAGGATGAATATGCCGGTATCTCTCTCATTACAGATTGTAAATGCCTCAAGGAACTGTCTAATGTGTCCATTCTGTTAAGAGCTTAGCATTTGTGGGTGTTATAAAATAATGGTAACTTGTGTTTTTAGAGATATGGAGTTAAATTCTAATTAAAAGACATTGTGGTTTTTGAGCACTGATTAGGGACAGAATAGATATAAGTGTGTGTACGTGTGTGTGAATGGAGGAGTTTTAGGAGCCAAGGTAAAAAGACTGGTGAAATGCTGTTTTACAATTTATAAGAGGACTAAGGCAAAGAGGCATTTTCTAATGGGTGTGTGTGATCCCCTTTTCCATTGCTGAGCTCACCACTGGTGTGGCAGCAGAGCCTAGTGCTAGGACCTAAACAGAGCTACCTTCCTTGCTGAAGTCTCTCTTTTGTTTTTTGTTTTTGTTTTGTTTTAAGCCTGCCATTACCTGCTTTTTCTGTTGCTGATCTGCAAAACAGAAACTGCCACACACAGTAAATTCTTCTCCCTACTAAGCTTCTGGCCTGAAATGGTCAATCACTCAAAGAGTAGTCACAACAGCTCGTGATGTGGTAAAGGAGGAGGGTGCAGGGAGAAAAGAGTGGGAAATAATGGTACAACATACTGGAGAAGAGAAAAAAGCTTTGACTTTCTATATCTAATAGAACCAGGACAGACACTAAGGATTCCTAAGGACATCTTAGGTGGCTAACTGCCCCTGTAGGGCTTAAATCCATTATATAGGTACTATGGCCATTCACAAAACCTCAGCATTTTAATGCCAGAGCCCGACTTCCCATTCCAGTGTCTGTAAACAAGCTAATATACTCTCTGCATGGCCAATGCCAAGATTGTAAAAAGTGATTCATGTGTTTAGGTGTTCAGTTCCAAAAAGTGCTGAATACCTATCCTCTGAAAATAAGGCTCCTCTGAGCCATTCCAACCTAGGCACTGAAAAACTGAAGTACCCAAACTCATCAGTCACTTTTGGAAATCTTGGCTTGAATTTTTTCTTTATCCAAAAAGACACAGAAATTATCCCTGGTATGAAATGTTGCTGTTTAAATAAATAAAAAATAATAGCTATAGAGTTTGCAGGAAATGTTTGTGTTTGCTCTTTCTTCAAACAAGCTGACGGAATTGTATAAATCTATGTAGGCTGGTGAGCATAAATTGTGTTGTAGTACCTTGTTGTCTTATCGTCATGTGCTAAGAATATCTGCATTAGTGAATTTAAAACTGCACAGATTTCAATTTTATTCCATAGAATGCAACATACTGAGAACTTATCTGGTTTATTGTTTGCTCTGAATTATTAAAAAATCATAATGACTGAATTAGAAAAGAAATGTCTGACTACTTGCTCAGAAAGATTGTTTTTTTCTGCCTTATAATCACAGGTCATGAAAGACAAAAGGAGACAAAAGACAAAGTAATAATAAGGAGATAATCCAACCACAAATTATGCATAATTGAGCTTAATATTTGATACTATATCTAAATATGAGGATCTGAATACCAAATTTGTTTCAAATTTAATTTCAAAGTGGAAAAATTCACTGACCCCCCAGAGAACTCCATTTTCCATTGGGTCTTCAAGGTACTTGCAACTCTAGCTTCTGGTTCCCACAAAACATTTTACATTAATCATTCCTAATAAATCAACAAGACTAACATACATACATATAGTAAGCATGCAGACCACAGTACAAGGCAGCGGAAACAATGCATGTGTTTGTTTGAAAGTAGTCAGGGCATGTGAATGAAACATATGCAACAGCACAGACTGTAGAACTATTGATATGAAGAAACAAGTTTCCCGTCACTGGCAACTTTTAAGTCAAGATTGGATGTTTTTCTAAAAGATACGTTCTAGTTCAAACAGGAATTAATTTGAGGGTTTGAAAATGTTTTTTTCCCATTTTTTTTCTAAAGAAACCTTTGTCAATATTTATCAAGGCACAACAGTATCACGAGGGGTTGTCAGGCTTATGCCTGGAAATTCGGAAAAGAGATGAAACACCTTGGATGAGGTAAGGTCAGAATGAAAACTGGCTCCCTTAGCTGTAGTAACTAAATGTAAATACTGGCTCTGCATTTAATTTTTCTTCATGTTTTCAACAGGTTAAAAAAAGTTTCTGATACTGTAGAAGTGCCTTCATCTCCCAGTGACAGCAACATCTTAGGTCCTAACACTTCAGCAAAAAGACTTGGTCTTCTGCTACCATGTCCTGTTTGTATAAACTATAGACTTTATTCATTTTATATAGATATAAACAAATAAAGGCTACAGTGTATACAAACAGGAAAAGAGATGGTAACATTTAAAAAACATTCTCTGACTGACACTGGAAAGTGCAGTGTGGCATTCTATACCTCTAGCTGTGTTAATGAGGGTAATTTTAGTAGTCCGCACTCTGTAGATGTTTGCAGTGCCCTGAGGTTAGTTTAGCTCTTCTATAGCTCTGCTTCACTCTGTTTGCTTCAGACACTTAATTTGGTATGCAATTCTCAGATTAGTTTCACATTCATATTATTTAAGGGCCTTGCACCCACTTTATCCTTTTTTATTACTTTAAAAAAAGTTCATGTTTGATATTTGATACATGAGTAATGAAAAGTGTTAAAATTCATGAGTATCTTCATGCATATATAGTGAACACAGTTTCTGTGGCATTAAATGACAATCCCTTGGGTGGGAGGGGGAGACACCCCCCCCCCTTGTTCTGTCCTATTTACCACCTTTAAGAGCACAGAATCTGCTGAACTAAGGTCTTCAGCAATGCCAACTCACTCACCTCTGCTACTTCAGTACCTCAGATACCATCTATCTCTTACATTGTCTTTTCAGCAAATAAAACACAGTTCAGCTTCATTTTTTAATAGTGACTGGTTATTTTGGGTGCTTCAGCTTTTGAGTGCCTGTAACGGGGTTGGGACTCACCACCGCAGCGCCTCCTACTGGTTACTCTGGGAATTAGCGCAGTCCAGTGGAGCATCCCCTCTCAGTGGTATCCCGCCCGTTGTCTTGCCCTCGGTTGGCGTCTGAGCCCACGTCGCTCACCAACTCACGGCGTCCTCTTCAGGACCACTGCCCTCCGGCAGTGCCCCTCAGTCCATCCATACCCCCTTCCGGTGGGGTGGGGGGGGTTAACAAAAATCTTTACACTGGCTTCAGCGGCCTGCCACAACCCCCAAGTCTAGCCCCTCTTACGTCAGGGGCAGGTTGCAGCCTGACTTGGCCACTGCTCCACGGCCCGGTGCAGCACAAGGGAGAAAGGGGGGGACCCAGGCCCGCCCGCTACTCTGGGTCCCGACCCAGGGACCCTCTAACGGCAGCGTCTCGGCCCTCCTTCTCTCCCCCTTGCCTTCAGTCTTCCCTGCATCACTTCCCCTCTGACCCCATTGCACCCTCTAGGCCCTTCTACGCAGGGCCGGCAGTCTGGCAGGTATCAGGCTGAAGCTCCACTCTGCTTCCCTGAGCCTGCCCAGCACTGCACTGTCCTGGGTGCTGGTCTCCTGCTCAGGAGACAGACCTTCCTCCCTGAAAGTCTGGGACAGACCTCTTCTCTTCTCTCAGAGCAGCCTTTTTATAGGGCTGAGCCTGGCCCTGATTGGCTGTCTCCAATCCGGGCCCTGATTGGCTACCAATAAGCCCTTCTCTTATTGGCTGCCGGGCTGCACAGGCGCACTGGCCTACTGCAGCCCCCTCTAGCATGGGGGGATGGGGCAGACACCCCACCACAGTGCCCAACATGAGAAACCATTAAGGGGGCTTGGTTTTCAGGAAGTGCGTGCTCAGCACCTTCTGAAAATCAAACTCCTCTGGTGTGTACCAAAAAAATGGTTGTACCCCAAATTATTAGTGGAGGAAAGGCAAAACAAATATGCCTGTTGTGTAGTGTCAAGTTTCCCAGATGAGGAAGAGATCAAATGAGAGAGATTAGGACATGCCAGTTAGAGGGGAAAATTGCAGGTCAGATTTGCAGCTATTTTTAAACCTGTCATATTTCAGTTTTTTAAGGTGAACTGAACACTGATTTAGTGTGAAACATAAGCTCTAGGGATGTCCCCCTGTACTGTTGTGCAGCATGATGACAGAAAGCTAGTCAGCAAAGGCTGTGAAGAAATGTGTTTTTATATCAAGGTTTATATTGCACCCATGGCTAAGACAGCAATATTTTAGAAAAGAATCTCAAGAGGAATCTAAATTTTATCTATGATCCATTTCATAAGTGGGAGCTACAACTCCACTGTCACTTCAGAGGAGATGTTCCTTTCCTCTTTCTCTATGTTCTTTCAATTTCTCCCACATCCTATAAATCTCACTTTCAACTTCTGTCAGTTTCTTCTGCCTTCCTACATACCCAATTTCCCACCCATTCACAGCCCTAATTCACACTCCACATTTCTTCCCTGAAACAACTTTGTTTTCCAGTGACCTACCTACCCAAAGCCTCTGTCTCATCCCATCATTTTTATCTCCCTTCTCCATTGCCCATCTCTTCCCAAAATACGTTACCAGGGTCATGGACAACCATAAGAGTACATTCACCTTCCAGAGGCACCAGTGGAAGCTTAATTCTTTCTCTTCCTGAAATCTAGTAGGAAGACTTTGTAGAATGTCCATGAGAACATCATGATTTTCTCAAATGCTTTAGTCATTCATATTTTGGTTAATTTATTTCAGTCCATCCATTGATTGTAAAGTGTGCTTTGTATATTCAATAGTTAAAATTCAAAAGTTGAACGTCATCTTCGGTTAGTGTTGTTATGGTTATTTATAAGTATTGTGGTAGCACTTAGAAGTGGTCCCTATCCCAAATAATTTACTGTTATTTGTTTGTACAGCACCTAACACAAATGGGCCATGATAATTGACCGAAGTGTCTATCATAGTAAAATCTAATGACATAGTTTCTGTTCCCTGTTTGGATTTATGTAATTCTTACAATTGGTTTGCTTGTGTAAATGCTCATGCGTGTGAGTCTAAGGGTATGTCTACATGCAGTTGGAAGTGTGATTGCAGCACATGTAGATATCCTGAAGCTAGTCACACCTCCGTCCTCTGAATTGCACTATAGACATATTCTAAGATTCACTTTCCAGAAATATGTATGTTTCTGAGCTTAAAAATCACTTTTCTCAAGCATTTGTACTAGTAAAAATCAATCACTTGGATGTTCCGAAAGACAAATATAAAAGGGATACACGTGACTAAATTGAAATATTCATCCCCCAAAATTTCATCATTCATATAGCTCTAAACTTTACATCTGTCTGCATTTATTTTCCTTTATTAATTTAAAGGAAAAATGCATCTCATGGAATTGCTAGAACTGTTGGCCAAATCCTGTACTCATCTTCATCCTTGAATGAAATGAATGGAGAACAGTGGTTGTCCATGTGTTGTATGAGAGGGATTCAGTTTAATCTACTGTAACTCATTAGAATTGCACCTCATTTAAACTGGCTTGACATAAAAATCATAACTTCTTTGAGAATAGTCAATAAGTATGCATAAATATTTTGTATTTTATATAGCCAGCATTGTCCATCTCTTTGTTTCCTTTCCCTGATTTTATCTTCCTGTTGTAACAGCTGATTTGTGGTTCCACCACAAATTCTCATGATCAACATCTGAACAAATGCCGAGTAGAAAACATGCATATATTTCATTCAAATTAACTATGTACTGCAATCATGAAATTCTACCTAGTATTCCTGGATTCCAATAGCAGAAACTGCATGTGATAGGAGAAATTATTCCTACTCAGTCCTGAATAGCAAAATAACCTGTGGAGAAGGGAACTCTTGAGAAATTACTTCATTTTCTGAATTAGTTGCAATTAGCATAGTTATGAACAAGAGGTGGGGGGTATTACAGCAGAGAAATTCCTAATGTTAAAAGATCAGAGAGACTATATGTGACTATACTTAAAAAAAAAAAAAAAAAAAAAAAAAAAAAAAAAAAAAAAAAAAAAAAAGCAAGCACTCACGCACACTTGATGTTGGAGTTCTAGTGCCTGATAGCTTAAGTTCAAACCAGCATAACAATAAAAGTTATTTATATATACTCTCGAGGTCTAATTAGGCATAGTATTTCAAATATATGCGTATATTATCAAGCAGGATATTGTAATGTTTATGGAAATAGACACTTAACTTTGAATTGCTTTCCATTTACATATGCAGATTAGCTAAGCATTTCACTGATAACAGATTGTAGAGGCCCAGCTATGATTGTTTATGGCAAAGCATAAGTAAATCTGCAAACAAATCTTTAAAAATGTAAAGGCTTTGATCTGCTCAGAACCTTTCAAATTTTTCAATGACTTGTGGGACTGATTGACTCTGGGTACTGGAAGCTTAATACAGATCTTTTCACCTCCTGGTCCCAAGTTTAAGTCGAGGCCATGTCAATAATTAAGTCATTGTCTTTTGATAACTGATTTTATGGACTATGTAAAATAAATCTGTAGACTCAGTCCAGTCCCTAGTGAATATCTTCCCATATAAAAAAACAACAACCACTATCTATATATATTAACCCTGGCACTCACAGCAGAAAGGCCAAGGATTGTATTGGCATCAAAACTCATGTCTGCTTTCGGCCATAGCCGTTTTTTCTCAAGAGCCTGCCTGAGAGATCCTGACCTATTCTGCACTAGGACTTTTTACAACATTTGTTTAACACCAGTGAAACTCCAAAGGTGTTTTGTACTCCTGAGTCTGCAGGGTTAAATGATATGGTGGTAAAATGAAACTACACTGGTGCTAGACAAAAAGTGCAAACATTCCTAGTACATATGTACTGACTGCTTAGGAGGTGTTGGGTAAAACTCCATATATCTATTCTATCACTGTACAGAACACTTCAGTCTCCAGGGCTGCCAAGCTTGTACTTCTCACAAGCACAAAATTCACTTAAATGGAAAAAAGAAAATACATTTGAGGGTGAAAAATAGGAAAAGGAAAACTCACAGTAATAAGAGTGGCAAGGCCACTGGATGTCTTGGGACTCAATATATCAAAATGAATCCACATAGTCCAACTGATTGGCTGTATGGTTACTTTGTGCAACAAATGAGTCTTTTTTTTTTTTTTTGTAAACCACCATACTGCAGCATCAGTCAACATTTAACAAAATTGTTGCGGGTACTGTTCACTCTGTTCTCTTATGTCGGGGTAGATAATGAGAATAAACTCTTCTAATTTATGTTTGCATATTCTATTCTCCTCACACGAACATAAAAGGGATAGATGAGGCAGGAACTTGAGAGATACTACAAAAAGCTCATTCTGCAACAGAGCCATCACCAAGTTCAAATGGAGATTGTTAGAGTTATATTAGAGTCAGTTTCTGTAAACAAAACAATGTATATGTTCTTGTCAATGTCTCAGGTATGTGCAAGAGATATGATTTTGAAATGAAAATATAAATATTATATTCAAAGAGGGCTCACTTGCCCCAGTTGGACAACGCTTGCTTGGGAAGGAACTCTGCACCCATATCAGGGTCAGGAAGAGTTTGGAGTATACCACTCAAAACAAGTTAGCAGTACTTTTTCACCTTTTGCTTTCTTTTAGTTTTGGACAAGGTCAACTCAGCTAAAATTTTCTAAACCTAATGTTAGTAGTGCAACCACTACTCCTATGGATGGAATTCTTACATAGAACCAATCTGGAAAACAAAACCAAAAACCTAATGGCCTGGAAAGATCCATATTGAAAATAGATGCTAAAATGAATAGAGTAGTTTCCAAAAATTCAAAAACCATGCATTACATTCTTATGCTGCAGTACATTGTGGGGATTAAGCGTTTCACAAAGACATTGGGCTTCCAAGTAAAGGTGCATATCACCTATTCCTAACACTTTCCAGCAGGCATTCGGGTTGGTTTTTATGTAGCATGAAGCAAGCTACTTTTATTTATGTTGAGGATTGACAAAGTCAGATCGAATTCAAGCCATTGAATTTTCTAAATGAATCCAAAAGTCAGATCCCAAGGGTTTGGTATCCCTTAATCACTGACTCTATTTTTCACTTTTCCAGAATGCACTGTGCAGACAGAAGCATTAGTTATTTTCATTTTTAAAAGAGATTCTTTCTGCTGCCTCCTCATATTTTTACATGATTCTGCTAATTTCTCATACATATATTAGTCAGTATTTGAATACATGAATGTTCACGATAGTCTGCATTAGCAGTAGTTCAGTGAAAGATTAAAGGTTGACTTTTCCAACAAATCATCTGTTAGTATAGAGTTATAACTTTTGTAATCAGTTTTAAAGACCTAGCTTGTGCCATAACTAAGTAGTCTCTGAAAGAGAACTTGACTACAGCAAATGTATCCATATTTATGAAGACATGCTGGGTGGCTTTGAAAAATGGGTGTTGATTAAGAGATTAGCATATATCATTAATGGTAGAGTAATTATCTGATGAGGAGAAACAAGTGATTCCTCAACTGCTAGCTAGCTTGGTTTACAAACAAGATTAGAAGCATATCCAATACTGTAGATCCTTATCTCAGAAGAAACAAGTAATGATAGAACTGACAGGAAAATTAGCAACACAAAATACATGGGCTTTTTTCTTTATTGACAAAAAATTGTATTATTTATTCAGGCTTATTCTTCTACACAAATGCCTTGTGAAGCTGTCCCGTTCCCTAAATGTCTGGGTAAAGGCAGGATAAGCAATAGTCTCAACTAAATCTCCTTCAAGATCTTGTGTTCATTTTAGTAGAATGCTATCTTCCCCACCACATCAAATTCAGCGGTGACCATTTTAGTCCCAAGAGCATTCCTAGATTGTAGTTACACTAATGTCAGCCAAAATATTGTGTAATTCAAATTCAGTACACACACAACACTGACACTGCAGTATACACTCCTTTGCATTTCCATCTGAAGAGGGTGAGAGGATGGCAGTCTGATACAGTTGTTTGCTGCATCCCTCAATTATTTGACCTAGTTAAACATTAAGACCACAGTATTGAAAATACTTATCCTCCTTATTCTACTCTTAGGTTCTGAGACTGAATACATATGCACCCACAAGCCCTGTCCCTTTACCCATTTCTGTTCTACCTTCCTTCCTACCTTTTGTGCACACCAGGGCATGACACAAAATTAATTGAAATCAATGGGAATCTTTCAATTAAGTTCTATGGGCTTTGGCTCAGGACTTGGAAGAGATCTTCACTTTTGCCATCTACATCTACTCAACAATGGCTCTGCCGGCCACCCACACATTCTGACTTCTTGTTTCTGCCACAATTTCAGTATGACGTTGTATATGAGATTCCTTACTTAGCTACTTCCTGGTCTGACATAGAGGCACCTGGCAGCAGTAGAAAGCTGGGTAAACCTATTGCACTTCCTGGAGACCCCATTTTCCATCAGCCAGGGATGGCTCCTCCTTGCCACAATGCATCCAACAGGAGACTAACCAATATCCAGATGGCATCCACCTGTGGGTGACAGTAGCTCCTTTCCAAGATGTCAATATCTGGAAATACTGTGAAAACTTAATCAAGGAAGCTAGTAAATATCAAACAGATATAAAACGTAATATGCATATGTGGTATAATACACATTATACAGAGACACAAGTGCTTTAGCTCTGACCTTCTATCTCTGTCATCACCGCTTTGTTTTTAGTAGGACTGTCGATTAATTGCAGTTAACTCACACAATTAACTCAAAAAATTAATCATGATTAAAAAAATTAATTGCAATTAATCCCAGTTTTAATCACATTGTTAAACAACAGCATACCAATTGGAATGTATTAAATATTTTGTATGTTTTTTCTACATTTTCATATATAATGTATTTTGTGTTGCAATTGAAATCAAAGTGTATATTTTTGATTACAAATATTTGCACTGTAAAAATGATAAAAGAAATAGTATTTTTCAATTCACCTCATACAAGTACTGTAGTGCAATCTTTGTCGTGAAAGTGCAACTTACAAATGTTGATTTTTTGTTGTTGTTACATAACCGCACACAAAAACAAAACCATGTAAAACTTCAGAGCCTACAAGTCCATTCAGTCCTCCTTCTTGTTCAGCCAATCGCTAAGAGAAATAAGTTTGTTTACATTTACAGGAGACAATGCTGCCCTCTTCTTATTTACAATGTTACCAGAAAGTGAGAACAGGCATTTGCATGGCACTTTTGTAGCCGGCATTGCAATTTATTTATGTGCCAGATATGCTAAACATTTGTATGCCCCTTCATGCTTCAGCCACCATTCCAGAGAACATGCTTCCATGCTGATGACACTGGTTAATTAAATTTGTGACTGAACTCCTTGAGGGGAGAATTGTATGTCCCCCTGCTCTGTTTTACCTACATCCTGCCATATATTTCATGTTATAGCTGTCTCAGATGATGACTCAGCACATGTTGTTCATTTTAAGAACACTTTCACTGCAGATTTGACAAAACGCAAAGAAGGTACCTGTCATAACTATGAAGGGAAGGGTAACAGCTCTCTGTGTACAGAGACTCCAAATCCTTTTACCTGTAAAGGGTTAAGAGGCTCGGGTAACCTGGCTGACGCCTGACCCGAAGGACCAATAAGGAGACAAGATACTTTCAAATCTTGGGGGGGGAAAGGTTTGTGTGTGTGCTCTTTGTTTTAGGGGTGGTTCGCTCTTGGGACTGAGAGGGACCAGACATCAATCCAGGTTCTCCCCATCTTTCTAAACAAGTCTCTCCTATTTCAAACTAGTAAGTAAAAAGACAGCAAGGCGTCTTAGATTTACTTTGTTTTCTCAACTTGTAAATGTACCTTTTTACCAGAGTGTGTATCTTTGTTTGCTGTACTTTGAACCTAAGACAGAGGGGGGTCCTCTGAGCTCTTTAAGTTTGATTACCCTGTAAAGTATTCTCCATACTGATTTTACAGAGATGATTTTTACCTTTTTCTTTAATTAAAAGCCTTCTTTTTTAAGAACCAGATTGATTTCTCCTTGTTTTAAGATCCAAGGGGGTTTGGATCTGTATTCACCAGGAATTGGTGAAAGGAGGGTGGAGGAAGGAGGGGGGATGGTTAATTTCTCCTTGTTTTAAGATCCAAGGGGGTTTGGATCTGTGTTCACCAGGGAATTGGTGAAAGGTTTCTCAAGGCTTCCCAGGGAGGGAATTCTTGTGATGGTGGCAGCGGACCAAAGCTAAGCTGGTAGATAAGCTTAGAAGTTTTCATGCAGGCCCCTACATTTGAACCCTAAAGTTCAAAGTGGGGATCCAGCCTTGACAGTACCAATGTGAGATTTTTAAAGATAGCTACAGTACTCCACCCAAGGTTTAAGAATCTGAAGTGCCTTCCAAAATCTAAGAGCGACAAGGCATGGAGCATGCTTTCAGAAGTCTTAAAAGAGCAATACTCCGACGCGGAAACTAGAGAACAGAAACCACCAAAAAAGAAAATCAACCTTCTTCTGGTGGTATCCGAAAATGAACAAGCGTCAGTCCGTACTGCTTTGGATTCTTATCAAACAGAACCTGTCATCAGCATGGACGCATGTTCCCTGGAATGGTGGTTGAAGCATGAAGGGACAGATGAATCTTTAGCACATCTGGCACATAAATATCTTGCGATGCTGGGGACATTGTAAACAAGAAGAGGGCAGCATTATCTCCTGAAAATGTAAACAAACTTATTTCTCTTAGAGATTGGCTGAACAAGAAGTAGGACTGAGTGGACTTGTAGGCTCTAAAATTTTACATTTTTATTTTTGAATGCAGTTTTTTTGTATATAATTCTACATGTGTAAGTTCAACTTTCATGATAAAAAGATTGAACTACAGTACTTGTATTAGGTGAATTGCAAAATACTATTTCATTTACAGTGCAAATACTTGTAATCAAAAATAAATAAAAAGTGAACACTGTACACTTTGTATTGTGTGTAATTGAAATTAATATATTTGAACATTTTTGAAACATCCAAAAATATGTAAATGGTATTCTGCTATTGTTTAACAGTGCAATTAATAGCGATGAATTTTTTTAATCGCTTGACAGCCCTAGTTTATTTAATCGCTTGACAGTCCTAGTTTTTAGGTATGTCAACAGTGTTAGTGATGAGTTTGGTTTAGGTTATAAATCATAAGACATCAAACAGCCAAGTTCAACTGTTTTTTTTTTAATCAAATTTCTGTAACTAAAGATAAATCGGAACAAATACAGAAAGGAGACACTTGCCAATCCAGGGTCCTGGCATGCAGCTCAGATTGGTTTGAATTGATCATAATGTTATGGGCTTTAACATCTTGCTTGCTCCTTTCTACAGTTGTGGTTAGCTAGACACGGATCACTATCCAATCACCGTCAAATGTCAACCTTTCGATTAACACTCAATATTAAGTCATAGATTAATGAACCCTAATTTTACAACTTGATGCTCTTATAATGGATGTTTTGGCCTACTTATCAACAAAGGTAATACTAGGTTTGTTGGTTAGTTGTGAAACACTTCTCAACCAATCATTTTATTTTGCACTTTACAGTTTAGAATATATTTGCATTATCCAATAATACCTTAATATCACATTTTGTGGTTAACATTTCCTATACATCTGTGGATGAATTCCATTCCCAGTTAAACTCCTTTTTTTCCTTTTTTGTGGTTTTGGTTACAATTTCAGAACTTGTTGTTCAAGTGTTGTAGCCATCCAGATGCACAAAAACCTTAGTGCACATGAATGTTGTACTGCTTGAAATGGGACCACATTATTGGGCATCAGGGAACTTTTCGTGCATGCCAGTAGGGTCCACACAGGCCTGTCAATGCATGACATACAGGTGCAAAATAAAATTTACACCCCCTGATGCAGACCATGTAGACAAATGCAAAGTCTTTCACCAAGAGTTTGCTTTAGGGCATAATCAGACATTATGACTTATGCTGTTAGTACTCCCTTGATTTCACTGGGACTACTTGTGTGAGACAGAACTCTCATGCAAGTGTATTTTGCTGAACATAGGCAAAGATGAAAAAGGACATTATTACCACCTGTTTGAATATTATATTCCTGTCTGTTTGAATGTTAAGTGTCAATTAAGTTTACCTTGGCTTTGTAATTGTTTCATTTTCCCCCTGAAGTTTCGCCCCTTCTACAGCATAAGTGGTGTAATTTAATATGTGACTCTGCATTGTTGCCTTAAAAGCAGCCTAAATAGAACTCAAGAAAAGTTCATTTGTACTATCTAATGCGGAGATTCACTAGTAGCCGAATAGTTTATTTTTTCCCTCACTGAATACAGAATATTGGAGTAGAACTGAATTCAGCCCTTAGTATCTGTATGGGGAAAAAACATACAGACTGAATCTAGACACGTTATCTCATCCAGCAGTTGCATTCACAATGTTTTAGATACGAGAAAATCCAGTAAATTCTGGAGTAAGTTGGAAAATAGAATCCAATGATAATTTTATAATATTCCCTGAGAATCATACAGACCTAATGACTAGGAAATTAACTAGGAAATGTTAATGCTTAATTAACTCTGTGTAGGAAGTATTTAAATCGTGTACTGACTATCGTAAAGTAATCTAATGGTGTGATTATGTAATCACTAATTATAAAAACAGAACTGTAATAGATGATGGACCTAGCATCTGTGCTATTCTAGGAAATTGACTGTGTGACACATCCACAGGATATTGGCAGATGATTCCTTGCTCAGTGGCCCAGAGAAAGCTTCACCATCCCCCATGTGCACCACCTCCATGGTTGTATGGCTGATGGTGTAAGATTATCCCAAGGAGTCGTACTGAATAGTCACTAGACACCCCCTTGGATATCCTTAACAGAATGTTTCTTTCTTTTAACAGAGAAAAGAGAGTCCCGAAAGTGAGACATCTAGATAGCAGTCTAACCAATGCCATGCAAGCTTCTAACTAGAAACTTTCAAGTTAAGCTTGTACATAAATGTCTCACTTCAAATTAAATACAAAGGGAAGCTATGGCACTAATTGCAACAATATATCCTCTTTGGGCCAAAGGTAATTTATAGTCAGTAAGAAAACATTAGCTGGTAACAAATTCATTATTTAGTTACTGAACTGAAATATACAGATACACTGTACATATATCTTATGTTCTGTGCTTGTCAACAATACACTGGTCATTGCAGTGGTTGAGGATAGAACACTGTAGCCTCCTTCAGCCTTCAATATGTGCTCAGGCTATTACCTATTTCTCTCCCTGCCTCCCCAGAGCGTTAGAATTAAATGTTGCTCTGAGGCACCTGTCTCTAATTGTTCCCATTTAATAATGCCCAAGATGATCATTTTCTAAATGCCATCAATAAAAGCAGATTTTGTTAACAGATGAGCAAAATAATGAGAAAATCCTGAAACATAAGGTTAAATCCCAGTCACAATAGTTTGTATTATAAGCCTCTACTTTGCATAGTATAGTTGGAAAATACCTCAAAAGTCTCATAAATAGCCAAATAAAGGACTGAGTTTCTGTCTGTACTCTCTAATTTACAGCTGCTTCCCCCTGGCTGTCAATTGGGTACAAAACACTAAAACTACACTCCCTCCTGCTCCTGGCATGGCTATATACTGCATGTTAAAAGTGAGTGGTACAGTTAAATTGCTCCTGCGCTTGGGAAATTCTCCCCTCCAGATATTGTGTCCCAATTATGGCTGCAGCAACATATAGTTTCTGGAGAGTGGGCCAGAAACTCGTCAATGATCTCTCCCTTAGCCAAAAAGCAGTGTCTTCTAACAAGGAATGCATCTTCCTTATGGATCGGGCATGCTTTTACTGATACCTTTGTCTGGCTTGTGCTGAACTGCAATGCTTCCTGCCTGCAGCCTACATCGATGTTTCACCGTTACACCACATTACATCAACATGACTGATTGTGGCTTTGAATAGATTTCACTTTGTTTCTGCTTGGTTAGTGTTTGCCCTTTTTTGAACTGAGTGCTAGTCAAAGTTCAGGGCCCAGGGAATGTTCCAGTTGGGAATAGAAATTGATAATGGAGTCTGGTGTTTTCTTTGATGCAGTCTTGTTTATTTATAAGGAATGTATAAAATCCTGCTTCTTTGAATGCAGGAGAAACCAAAACCAGGGGCTAGCCTCCTGGCTTACAACCCCAAACCTCTTTAGCCAGCACAAGACTCAAGAGCTGTCACTCTAGCTTCTTCCAGGGCCATACTGTGCTTACAGGCTTCTGTTTGGATTTCTTCAGGCTGTCTCTATCACTCTCTCATTCCGTATTCTACTCCCTCCCCTTCCAACACACACATTCCAAAGCCCCTCTGCCCACACAGTCCAAAACTCCTGGGCAGATTAATATAACCCTTTTGTTTTAGGTGGGGCTTTGTGATAAACTTATTCTTAAATATTTTAATTGAAGGGTATTCACATCCATCAATCCCATTAAGGTTGTAACCCAGCTCATAACATTTGGATCACACATGGAGAAATCCCCATATGTATCTATATTGTTTCACATGAGAGGTGCACATGCTGAAGTGATAGGTGAAATGTTCTGTACACAATATGTACAACTTATGAGATCTTTAAGTTCACACTTACTTCAGAGATAAAATACACCAATGACTTAATGCTAAGTAGCAACCTTAAAAAAAAGACAAAAAAGATCACGCTCTGTTTTTGAAGAGACGTCTGTGTGATCTTTACTCTTTAGAATGGATCTTAACCTTGATTTTAGATTTCATTGGAAAGACAGAAGCTTGCTATGGGGCATTGCTTCCATAATGACTCAGAGAAAAAAGTGCCTCCTACTGAGGTCTGGTCTACACTTAAAAGTGTACCAGAATAGCTATGTCCTTAGAAGTGTCAAATCGCTCTCGCTCTCACTCACACTCTTAAAAGCCCTAGTCTAGATATAGTTATACCACCTAAAAAGTCAGTTTGCCAGCATAGCCCAGCAAGCCCTTTCTAGTGTAAATTAGGCCTGCTACCTGAATTAATAACACAACATGCTGCAGTACCTGGATTTCTCTAGAGGAGGCCCATGAAAGCACTGATTTGACCTATTGCCTCTTAGCACATGTCTAGTTAGACGAATAGTTAGTGCATGGCAAGCTGGAATTTAAATGTACAGCACTCCCATGGGCTATCCACTAAGGTGCCACATGGATCCTGCTGCTGAACACTAGAAGTTCGTTAGTGCACTTTGCCTTGCATTTCATTTCAAATGGCAGTAGGTCAAAGCACACTGGGGAACTTCTAGTGCACAGCAGCAGGGTCCACACAGACAGTCAGTGTGAGGCTGGAGTGCTGTAGATTTATACCCCAATTTGCCACACCTCAATTATAAACTCTAAATTATAGCAGTGATCAGAATTTTTTTGACAAAACATTTTGTCATTGGAAAATACTGATTCATGAAAACATATCTGTTTCAGTGAAAATTCCTCAGGTCCGGGATGGACTTTTAGAGGAGGAGGAGAGATAGGACCCCCTAATCCCACACCCTGAATAGTCAATAGCTCAATGGTTTAGGCACTCACATGGACTCTGACAAACCCAGGGTCACATCCTTGCTCCTCCTGATTTGGAACAGGGACTTTAACCTGCATATCACACGAGTGCCCTATTTTGGGGCTGTAGAGTCCTTCTTTCTCAATTTCTCCTGTTGGAGCTGTTTCCCTTTGTATAAATTAAATATTCAGTGAACTAAAAAGAGCAAGCTAACTCTATAGCCTAGTGGTTAAGGCACTCACCTAACATATGGGGGACTGAAGTTTAAGGCTTGTTTTCTGGCCATCCCTATTGTTAATGCACAGTAACTAGCAGCAAAATAATCTAAAGTACATTGCAACACACTGGCTCGGGGCAGTCTTCCAGAACACTGGATATTTTTTCCTAATGTGTTTCTCCACTCTATCCTCATTTTACAAATAATCAGCAAAATAGATCTGTGTTCTTTCAAATCCCTGCACAAGTCAGTCATCTCTTCAAACATATGGTCTGTTTACCTTCCCAAAGGCCAAACACCTTCTTAATACCGAAAACTAAAGACCTGTCTCATATCCCCCTCTACTCCAGTGCCCCAGACCCAGAAATTCATTGTAGTCTCATTGTGCATTTAAATTCCCCACTGGTACTTGAGAGTAGAAGGCCAATATACTAAAGAGGCTATATTAGACTGTTTAGGCACCATGCTATAACAGGGGTAGGCAACCTATGGCACGCGTGCCAAAGGCGGCACGCGAGACGATTTTCAGTGGCACTCACACTGCCCAAGTCCTGGCCACCAGTCTGGGGGGGCTCTGCATTTTAATTTAATTTTAAATGAAGCTTCTCAAACATTTTTAAAACCTTATTTACTTTACATACAATAGTTTAGTTATATATTATAGATTTACAGAAAGAGACCTTCTAAAAATGTTAAAATGTATTACTGGCACTCAAAACCTTAAATTAGGGTGAATAAATGAAGACTCAGCACACCACTTCTGAAAGTTTGCTGACCCTTGCTATAGTAGTTTGTATACTTTTTTTTTTAATCAGAGAAAAATAACTGACCTTGTTGAGACTTGAACCCAGAAACCCCAGCTTCTATCCAGACACAAGAACATTTTAAAAGCAAATGTGTCATGCTCAGTGTTAGAGAAGAAGAGACTCAGAATTTCCTTGCCATTGCTAAACAGTCATCAGTAACTACTTGTGCCCAAAGAGAATTCTGTTTCAAAAGAGAAAATTCCATTCTCATTTGAAATATTCAGCATCCACTTTAGGATCACTGATGCTAAAGTGCTCAAACACAATTCATCTTACAGGGGAAAAGGGAGAGGCAAAAAACAGCCGTGTTTTATCTGTCAGCATACTTTCTGACATTTTCTGATACAGTACCAGCAGTCGTAGGGAAAACAACTGAAAATGCTATTATATCATAAATGTGCTTAACCAACCCACTATTATAGGGACAACTATAATCAGGTGAATGAAATAACAGGTGGAAAGAAATAGCTGTAGAAGTACTGTGAAATGTTATACTACCTACAGGAAATGGCTTTAAATTGCACAAAAAGTCTGTTCTATGTAGTTTACTTTTGCCCCAGTTTGGGTATTTACTTGAAGAGATGGCCAGGAAATGGAAATCCCTTCCTGTGAAAAATTCTGCATTTTTTGAGGAGAAAAACAGTCTCAAAATGGGACAAAATGGCAAAACCGCAACATTTAATTGTGGGAAGGGATTTCAAGAACAATTCCAGTTTTGGAAATCAAAAAGGGATTTTTTGGCTTCCTGGCAAACCCGTTGCCAGAGAAGCAGTCTGGCCACTCACCCTCCCCACAGTTGCTGCAAACAGAGAGCGCAGCCACTCAGCATCATTTCCTTTCTCCCCACCCCCACTCCCAGCTCTGGGGGCCAGAGCGGCAGAGAGTCTGGGCATTCAGCCTCCCTGCCTCCTCCCCAGCTCTGGGACCAGAAAGCCAAGTGCTCAGTACCTCAGAGCCCTCCGGGCAGGCAAACTGGGAGCCATTATTTTGATTTTCATGACAGAAAATTGACTTTTCCCCCATGGGAAACCAGGTTTTGTGAAAAGAGCATTCCAACAAGAAATGTCCAGCCAGCTCTCTTTACCAGTTCTTAAGATAGTTGCCCCCTCTTTCTAAAAAACACAGGGTCAAATTATGCTCTCAGCTACACCAGTGAAAGAACAACATAACTCCATTTACCTCAATGGATTTATTCTGGGTTTAGACCTGTGTGATTGAGTAGAATTTGATCCATAGCATTTAAAGTGACTTTATTTCTCTCTATCCCACAATTATAAATACAATGGGCCACAGACATGGGTCTACACTGATATAAAGCAGCTAAGGTTCTGGATTGCTAAGTCTATAAAGCAAAGCCTGTACCATAATGTTCCTCCACTGTCTGTCTTCATGATATCTGGCTGAACTTGAACTTTTTCTTTCCTACAATATATGATAACATTACTTGCAGGCATCCGAATTGAAAATAAATAAATAAATAAATCCACTCCTCATCAGTGCTTCCAGTAACTTTAATTGGTAGAGCAAGTTTTTCTAATCTGAATTTACCTGGTCTGAAAGCAATTGTATCCAGCCCCAGCACCTGAAGTCAATAAGACAGTGTGTATTCAGATGTTAGAAATTTATAAAATATAGTCATTGTTCATCCATCTTGTGCAAAACAATGACAAAGGAGAGAGTTCTGCTACAGTTGTTGATGACAAGTTCAGCACACACATGCTGTTATTTTCAAGACTGTCAGTATAAATACATTTATATTAGTACCAATTCTTCCACACAGATCACATTCTAACTATATCCCTCTTTTGGGGATTTAGACTTACAGTATATTTCTTCTTTTATATAAATTAACTTCAGTATATAATTCACTAGCTAATCAAATTTTTGAAAGTACATTTCCCTCCACTGTTCATATACTTCCTTTCATGATATAACTAAAATGAAATAACATTGCCAAGTATTTATTTAAATTTTGTACATCCCACACACGCATCTACCCCACGAAACTCTACCCACGATTCTGACAGTCATTCTGACAACACAATCAGTCAAATGTTACCCAGTGACTGTCTCTTAGGTAACCAAAACACAGCTCCAGAAATTGATTGCATAATATGGAAATAAACCCCAAATTAATGTGAAGAGAAAATTATAGCACGTCCATGATTTTCCCATAATTTGAAGTCTTAAAATCTTCTCAAGGTGCAGTATCAGCATGAAGCTATATTGGTGTATGACCCATGTGCAGAATGTGAGTTGTCTAATGTACTTGTTTCTTGGTAGGGGTGAAATTCATCCCTGTGCGGAGAGCCAACATTGGCTTTGCATCATTAATTCTCACTTGAGTCCTCAAAATGGGGCTTACATGGTTTGGGATGTAAGTGATGCATAGGCCTTGTGCTGGTGCTTTACACTGGAGTGTATTTCACCCTGGGGAAACAGGGAACGGACTACATATCTCTCTTCAAGTTTTATTTTTCCTTGTTGGTTATGTTACCTCTTCTCATGAGATCACTAACAGGACAAAAACAGTATGAGAAAACCACCACTATGTTGGTGTAGAATTTCAAATGTGGGTTTTTTGCTTTTTTTTAATGGTCTGATCTAAAGTCTACTGGACCTACCAGTCTAGGTTTGAAAACTCTCCTGTGACGTTAGGAGAGTGGAAGAAGGCACAGCCCTATAACATTCATGTGGCCACTGCTAGATATGGGAATAAAAACAAAGCAGTTTTACTTTTGTCAGGATAAAGTCTACCTTTAACATCTGCAAGGATATCCACTTATCATACCATATGTATGTATCATAGTATTACAATACAGTACTACAATCCACATACAAAAGGGCAGTTTGCATAAAGAGGATCAGATGCTTTTGTTTGTGATTTAATAAAAAGAACAACAAGATTGGGGAAATACAGATTTTATATGTTGAGGTTTGAATTCATTAATATACTTAGATTGCTAGCATTACAGATGTTGTACATCTGTAGAGATTTATGGACTATGTTTGTAGTTCTATTAAGTAAGGAAATACATATATGCCCCTGGGTATGTGAAAGAAATAACCCTAGAAAAGTCAGCCTGGAAAAAGAGTGTTAACAGGCATAAAAAGACATCCACCTGTTGCTTAGGCTTTATAGGTTCATTCCTTCTATCTTATTCTCCTAAAACAGGAAAATCGCACTTTACTTTCCCTCATCTCACCTCAGTAACCACAGCTGACCACAAACAGCTTTTATTCCAATTGCCTGTGTCTTATTCAGACGAAATTGATTTCTTGCATTTTGGGGGCGCTATTTTCCCCCTGAAAATTGTGCTTGCCTATATTTTTATTTTCCATATTGGATGTTTAATTTTTTTATGAGTTCAGTATTTCTTGAAGTATTCTAAGAGCATACAGCTTGACTTATTTCCAAATTGAAGCACTTATAACAAAAATATTAAAGCACTCCAACAATTGCAAATTGCTCTTGACTGTGCAAATTGATTTGAAATTATTGAAGTGCTCCAAACCTTTTATAAGCACTTTACTCTGAATTTTCTCATGGAGGTTCTGGGATGGTAAACTATAGATCACCATAAAGCTACTTCAACACTGCAGCCTCTTCAAGTACTTTCAGCTTCCTCAAACAGGAAATGAAGATCACCTAAAAGTTAAGGTATACAAATTTTGGGGGGTCAAGCACAGGTTCTTATCTATAGGTCTGTAAGATAATTGCCTAATAAGATATCTTTTGATCCAGAGTCCTTAGGAAACATGCAAACCTAATGAGTGATGCTCGTTATACAACCATTCCCCTCCTTCTACTCCCAAGCCTATATCAACCAACAACCCACCAACAAAACCCAAATCCTACCCTAGGCTGACATTTACAGTAGGAAAAAAGACTTGCCAGAGATTCTATAAAGTCTGGTAGGACCTTAACAATTACTAATGATTTTATGTGGAAGCCACTCAGGCTCATCTTCTACTACTGGTCCCTTGAGAACTAGGCAAGGAGTCTGTTCTCCTATATGCTGTGTGAAAGGGGCAATATTCCCTATGTTCTCTATATCCATAATACTGAGAGAAAGATTTGGCCCTTATGGTTGGGTTTTCCTCTATTTTACGTCTTAATAACAGTATAGGGATTAAAGGTAGGAAGGGAAAGGAAATAATGAGAGAGAAAACAGACTGAAAAAACTGCATTGATGCAGAGTGACTGCTTAATTAAAGGAGTTGGGTGGACATGGGAGTGTGGTTATGAGAATGCTGAACTTGACCATTACATTGTGTTTAAATTGGTAGACATGTCTTAGATTTTAGACATGTGCATTGCGACATTGCGAAACTGTGTTATGTCACTGACCAAGAAGAACTCTGCTTTGTGAGTCCATCACCAGATCTCAGGAAGGTGAAATGATCTGAGAAAGTGAAATGACTAACCCAGAAAAGTTCACATTTCAGAGCTTGTTCAGGGTACTGTTAGCAGAAGGAACCTTTCATCCTTCCGGGTAAGATAAATTAACTTCTCTGCAACTTGCTGATTAGTGTCCCTTGAATGTTACTTACTACAGAGATGATTTGAACTGGAATCCCTAATCCAAACTGCCTCCAGAGTTTGGTGGCAGATGTGCCTTTGAAAACTGGACCTGATCCTGGATCTGAATTTCATAGTTAGGGCCGATTTGGATAATGGATCAAACAGGAACCCTAAATCCAAATATCTCACAAATGTGAGGCTGGGTAAAGGATATGGAGGGATGGGGAAAGAATTTTTAAATCTGGACCCATTTAAATTCCATAATTATAAATAATAATAATACTTTTCTGCTCTGTAATACCTTTTGTCAAGGATCTCAGAGTACTTCACAACCATTAATTAATTAATTTCATTTCACAACACCTTTCTGAGGTAAGGATGAGAAACTATCTTTATAATGGGCAGAAAAGAGATTGGAATGTAAACACCATGGTCATCCCAACAACTGGAGTATCCAGGATCCAAATATGGCACTTTGAGTCTCTCTCTACTTCATAAATCAAGGTTCTGGCTGCTTTGCATTGACACTAAAATCCCCAAAAACACTTTTTATTAAAATGAGGGGTTTGCCCACAAAAATTTTTCCATTCCCAACCTATTGTGCAGCATAGTGTACTAATTATTGGCCTGGTCCAATGCCTACTGAAGTTAATGACAAAAGTAATTGACTTTAATGGACTTTGGATCAGACCCTACGTGATCCCTTTACATCCTATATGTGGCTGTATAAGACTTGTACATACCATATATATAGAGGTCAAAGTACTGTCCTAACTTAAAAACTCTGTGGCTGAAATATTTATAAATCAGGCCAGAAATTGGGCCATAGTTTATGTTTAAGCAGAAAAATGGAAGAAATCCTTTGGGATGAAGATCACTGTATAAATCTGAAAAATTATAAGGCAAAACTTAATTTTAGGTACCACATTGAAACAAAGCAGTTAACTTGTGAGGAAGAATAAATTTATCCTTGTTTCCATCCTATGTGTTGCCCTAATTAGATGGTTTTATAAGGACAAAAGAAAAAATACTGTGTAAGTGAATCACAAACTGTGTTTCATAACTTGCTTAGTATTTCAGTGAAATGTTTTCTGTGTGGTAGTTACTGAATCATGGACTGATGCACATAGGAAGTAGCAATAGCATCTTCAAAAATGCATTGACATTCTAATTCTTATTGTTTTGGAATTAATCTTGGGTTATTGGAAGTACTTTTTAGACATTACTGAATGTTAATGTCTGGATTAATTTTAGTTGTTCTCTCTGCATTTGAAGAAGGTGTGTCTTAAAGAAAGAAATGTCCTAAGAAGATTCATGATAAATGGACATATTTGATCATACTGAATGTGAAGGAACAAGGTAATAACACAAGTCATTAGAAGGCAACATCTGTGATTAACATTTGAGCTTTTAACTGGAGGAGAGTCTGAGCCCCAAAGTTTGGCTATAGATGAAGATCTAAACCATCCCAAAGTTCAGAGATGTAAGGAGTTAAGTTATTGGTTCATTTTGTTATAGATTATAGAGACTGATTGCAAAGTTTGATTATAGATACAAACTTTTCCAAAGATTAGGGATGTTCAGATCTGGGTGGGTTGGTTTGAGCCATCTCCAGTTTTAATTTACCTAAATTCTGCACGAATATTGTTCAGTAACTATTTTTTCCCCCTGAACTCCAGTTATTTATTTATTTACGTTGTAACCAGAGTACTTTTATCATGATCCGCAACGGTAGCAAAGGAGCCATCACTGCTGGCTGGCTGTGTGTTGGGACAGTCTCCTGCCTAAGTTAGACCAGCTTGAGGGCTGCTCTAAGTTGTGCTAGCTGCCAAAGGCCCCAATGGGTCATTACAGCAGCCAGAAATTGCTAGGACATAAGGAAGCTCTAATCACACCTCCTTTTGAACAGTGTAATAGCCTCTATGCTTGTTGTATACCACCAGAGAAACACTCCTGAATTTCCCATGGCCAGCTACACCAGCATTAGGACAGCTTCTCAACAAAGAGGCTGGAACACAGCAGCGAATCAGAGCCCTTATTTCTCTGGGAGGTTTATAATATCCATCTGCTCTTTGAATGTAATGGTATTTTGTATTTGATAAAAATTAATACAATTTATGAACTGAAAAGAAAAACCCTCCATAACCATTTCTGTTACCCTTTGCTAAGGATATTTTATGCAATTGTTTGTGACATAGAAATCAGGCTGTAGAAGCCATCCTGCACTTTCCTGAAAAATAAGATTTAGTATCATAAACATCACTGGAGTAGCTCAAGGAGCGGCACAGTGATATAGAACAAAAGAGAACAATGAGAAACAATCTATCACTAATCAGCCTAGAAGGCCAGTAAGACCTGATAGGTTTCTGCAATAAAACTATTTTAAACCTCCCAGTGGATTTCCATACAACAAAAATCAAAAGGGCTCATTAGTCACACAGTAAGAGAGACACTAAGACGACTTCTTCTCACATTTAAACAACTTTCTTCTTCAGATTAAACTTTCTTCTTCAGCCATCAAGCAAGCTTCAGAGAGAACGAAACTCCTCGTGCTGCGTGAAATTCACAGCTGTGCTAAGGGCAGCTCAAGGCCTACTTACGAGGGCTGCAATCAGTCAATGATGTCTGATTGTAGTTATTACCCTTGGTATATCATACCATAAAATGATCTGTAGTCAGCATTTGTAAAATTATTAATCTGGACAGTGAAAACATCCAGGGTACTATAGCCATTTAGTTCATGTTATCATTTAATTATGTTATTGTCATGGTTAACTCATATGTTATTTCATATGTAATCAATGTGTGATTAATAGATTTAAGTTGTAGGGTCATAGGAGTATAAAACTGATAAGTATTTAGGAGTGATGTGTGTGTTACCTTTATAAGTAAAGCAAGGCCTACAGGTTAAGGCCTATAAAATTTCAGTTTAGCCACACTAAGCCTCAGGTTTAAGGAGACTTGATATGAGTGGGTGATCCAGGTATGACCCTATGCCGGTAAGGTTACAAGATTACTGTAAAGGGTGTGCCAATAGGTGATGTTCCTGAAAAATATGTCACAACGAACACGTCTAGACCTCAAGACATCAGATTGTAACATCACAGAAATCTCTGCTAGGACCACAGGTTACCATGGAAACATGTTTACATAAATGCTAATGAGAATAAGGGGAACTAGAGAATAACCTATGAAAAGCAGGGCATCCCAAAATTGATTGAGTGTGCAAGATCAGGAAAAGGAAGTTGGAACCCTTATGCAGATGCATTTGGTGTTAGGCATGGTTAGAACAACAAGATTAAAGGGTTCTTAGTATGGATATGGGTGGGAAGACCTCATTGGGAAGATCCCTGAAGGAACAAACCCTTGATCAATGACCAACTGTTGAGAGATCCATCATGCTCTCTAACATCTTTGGTTATGTGAGTATGAATAGAGCAGTAGCTATTGCATGGATTCTCTTAGGTTTCATATACTGATGTGTGAGTGTAACTTTAATTAGCTGCTTGGTATAACTTATAATACAAACAATATTTTTTACTTGTAACTGTGTTTGTGGTCACTGTATTCATTCTTCGTGTGCTCCTAAGAGTCTCCTAATCGAAGAGAATTGTAAAGGGTAACTTTCACCCTATTCATCTGAAAACTGTAGCACCGCAGAAGCTGGGCTCAATCTCTATGGATAGTATAGTTTAACACAGAAATGCCAAGTCAATTTTAGATAAAGGCTACAAGGCCAAGCTATTTCTTGGTGTTTCAACTGAATTCGATAAAATCTATGGCATACTAGGGATTATTTTCCTTTTCACTTTGTTTTTGTGTTTGTAAAAAAGGAAAATAATTCCTGTATCTTTAGTTACAGTTTGCAGCACAAATGATTATACTATTTAGTGTTTGTATGGCGGTGGCACATAGGAGCTCCAGTCAGAGACAAGGGTCCATTGTGTTACACTGTACAAACACAGAGCAAAAAGGAATCTTGTGAGTAGAATTGCAGTTAAAGAAATGCTTTGTGGTTCTAAGAGCTGGGTGATGAAAATTCCATCAAAATACCCTCATCATTAGCACATCTACATCTCTTATAAATTCTATGTACTAAGTAGTATTTTTGTTACTACTTTGTTTTTTTTAAAGAATGGGTTAATCTAGTCCCAAATAACAACAAAGGTGAAAAGTTGAAAAGAGGGGGTGAGGTGGCATATTGCCATTCAGTGGAAAACATTTCACAAGGTGTATAAATGTCGCTGTTACATAAGCAGTTCTCATGGGCTACTAAAATTCTCATAAGTAGTTCAAATGGCAACTTAGCCTGTTTGTTCTCCTTGCTCCCAATCCTGATTTCTAACATTAGCCCATGTCTGCCTCACTAAGAACATAAGACTGGCCATACTGGATGAGTAGAGCCCTATCAAATTCACAGTCTATTTTGGTCAATTTCACAGTCATAGGGTTTTAAAAATCATAAATATCATGATTTCAGCTATTTAAATCTGAAATTTCACACCATTGTAATTGTAGGGGTCTTGACCCAAAAAGGAGTTGTGTGGGGGTCACAAGGTTATTCTAGGGTGGGTTGTGGTACCGCTATTCTTACTTCTGCACTGCTGCTGGCAGCTGCGCTGCCTTCAGAGCTGAGCAGCTGGAGAGCAGCGGCTGCTGGCCAGGAGCCCAGCTCTGAAGGCAGACCCCTGTGCTGCTGCTGGCAGCAGAAGTAAGGATGGCATGGTGTGGTATTACCACCTTTACTTCTGCGCTGCTGCCTGCAGAGCTGGGACCTCAGTCAGCAGCCGCCACTCTCCATCTCCCCAGCTCTAAAGGCAGTGCAGAAGTAAGAGTGGCAATACCGCAACCTCCCTAAAATAATCTTGTGATCCCCCCCTGCTACTCCCTTTTAGGTCAGGACCCAAAATTTGAGAAACACTGGTTTCCCTCCTGAAATCTGTATAGTGTAGGGTAAAATCTCACAAAAGACCAGATTTCATGGTGGAAGACCAGATTTAATGGTCTGTGACGCGTTTTTCATGGCCACGAATTTGTTAGGGGCCTATGGATGAGACCAGTGGTCTATGTACCCAGTAGTGACCAATGCCAGATGTTCAAAGGGAATGTACAAAACAGGACAATCATGAAGTGATCCATCCCCTGTAGTCCAGAGGCAACTGGCAGTCAGAGACTATGGGACACAGAGTGTGGCTTGCATCCCTGACAATTTTGGCTAATAGCCATTGATGGACATATCCTCCATGAATTTATCTAATTCTTTTTTGAACCGATTATATTTTGGCCTTCACAACATCCCCTGGCAATGAGTTCCACAGGTTGACTGTGCATTGTGTGAAGAAGTACTTCCTTTTTTAGTTTGTTTTAAACCTGTTGCCTATTAATTTCATTGGCTGATGCCTGGTTCTTGTGTCATGTGAAGGGGTAAATTACACTTGCTTATTCTCTTTCTCCACGCCATTCATGATTTTATAGATCATTATTATATCCCTCCTTAATCTTCTCTTTTCCAAGCTGAATAGTGGTAGTCTTTTTAATCTGTCCTCATATGGAAGCTGTTCCATATTCCTAATCATTTTTGTTGCCCTTCTCCGTACCTTTTCAATTTATAATATATATATTTTTGAGATGGTGACCAGAGCTGTACACAGTACAAAGTGTGGGCATACCGTGGATTTATACAGTGGCATTGTGATATTTATTGTCTGATTATCTTTCCCTGTCCTAATGGTTTCTAACATTGTTAGCTTTTTTGACTGCTGCTGCACATTGAGCAGAGAAGAGATCTGTGTGGATCAAAAGCTCGTCTCTCTCACCAACAGAAGTTGGTCCAATAAAAGATATTTCCTCACCCACCTTGTCTTTCTAATATCTTGGGACCAACATGGCTACAACTACACAGCATAGACACGCACAGACCTACACTAATCTATATCACATACCTGGCCAATGTATTCTTCTTATCCCTGTACACTTTCAGGTATTTAATACCTAGGTGATAAAATATAGCACTAATTATATCAGGCCTGGGACAACTTTATCAGTGTTTCCATTTAGGAAAAAAAACTTATTTAGACATGTGAAAGTTATTGTTCATACCATGGGAATACTGATTCCCAATTTTTCTTTACTAGCTATACATCTAAGATATAATATAGGTTGCGGAGATATGCCCTACTATATTATGTGTATAGGTTTCCAACAACACTTCACAAAAGTCTCTGTGACAAACTAACTAGTCTTAGCTAACCTGCTGGTCAGTCTATGTCTTTGGCTAATGTTTTTGTGGTAACCTCAGAGTATGGGTGCCATATTCCAATACATCAATTCTAGTCTCTCTCTCAAGTACTTTCTTTCTGTTCTAATCTAATCTGAATAGTTGTAATTTCAGCATTTTTATTAGTCCTCTTGAACACACAGAGTCCATCTTTGCCCACATTGAAGTCAATGACAAAATTCCCAGTGTGTTCAATTTTTTCAAAAGTACTCTCTTCTACTTCTGCAATGTCTGTTATAACTCTAAACATAAAAGTGCAGAGATTCTTTTCTTTCCTTTATCTCTTATGATCAGTGTAAGAATTTATGTGAAGACTGAGTCTTTGTTCTTCTGCTAAGTTAAAATTTCAATCTTACGGAACTAACCAAAGTGCTGACATATATTTTAAAAATGTAACTTGGAACACCCTGCAGACCTCAAGTGTTCCAGAAAATGGAATAGTTTGCTTTTTTTTATATTTAAACAGTTGAATCTGATTTTTCTCCCACTGAAGTCAGTGGGTGTTTTGCAACTGTCTTCTGTGCAGCTGAATTTTGTTTATCGTCAATTTTATTTTGGTTTTAGGTAATTCAATAATAAATTGACATTTCAAAACTCTGAATAATTAGGGTTGAAACTGCTCAGATAAAACCATTCCTTTTAATGGTAAGTTTTAACCAACTTTCTTTTTTTTGGAGAAATACCTGGAAATGCTGAAGATGCAATTGAAATATACAATTCATTTGTTGATGTTGTCTTTTCTTCCTAAACATTAAGACTTAAATAGTCCAAAATTAAAGCTTTAGTCTCTACCGAAAAGGTCCATCCTCACACCCGCTGTGAGGAAGGCGAAAAAAACGCACTTCACCGAAGCCAATTTTGATGGTGTGGGAAAAATTCCTTCCCAGCCCCCCTTTAAAAGGGGCAACTAGCGCAATGCCCACAGCAGGTCCAAACCCAGCCTGCCATTCGCCTCCACTTGCTGGCTACTAGGGGAGGGGAGGGTGGGTGCTGGCTTCCTCGCTGCTTTCACATAGAGACTTGCCCCACCCAGGTTTCATACCTTTATGCACATTCCTGCGGGGTGGGGGTGAGTCATTGCTGCAAAGTTGACCACCGAGCACCTTTTGCAGCAGTTTCTGACCTTCTTCCTCTCTCCTCCCCCTCCCCCAACCACAAAGCACAGCTGTTCCTCTTTGGGTAAGCCCACACAAATTCTGCCCCACCTTTAGTTGTAGCGCAGTCATTATGAAGAACTCAACAGTTTCCAGCACTTAAAAAAGATTCCTTGAAAGTTAATGCGTGATTACAATATTGTGTCAATAATACTTCTTACTGATTGATTTTCTCAAGCAAAGGGAAGTATTCTTATTTTCCCCAGCAATGTTAGAAATGCTGTCATTTGCCATAATACCCTTTTGTTCCTGGCGGGCCAGTGAAGAATAGAAGGAACTGAGTACAGATAAACTATTCTCAACTGAGAGTTAGTGCATTTCTCCTGTATGTTTCCTGAGGTCCTGATCTTGCAGGCCATACATTGAGGGGCACTTAATAACATATCATAAGTTGTCCCATTAGAGTCAACGAGCTTGATAACTTATGTAAGTTTTGCATCTCTTAGGAGGGAAGAATGTGATGCCAGATATTTAGACAGATAAGGCAATGTAAGGAAGAATCCTCTCTGAATCAGGATGTTTTCCAGGGACTGGTACAGTTAGACGGACAATCAGAAATACAGTAGATCTGCGGCAGGAGTGGCGGGCAGGCATGCAGGTCAGGGTGCAGGGGCTCTCATTTTTCTGGAGCTCCCCAATTGGCCGGGGCCTGTGGGCACAGGCCCAGTTGGCCCAGCGGCTAATCCGCCACTGACCACAGCTAAAGCTTCATAACCTGCCAACCTAAAATGCAATAATGGAATTATTATATATTAGAAACAAACAGGAGATACCCTTCATGTCAGGACATGATTCAGGAAGGAGGCTTTAGTTTATAGCTGGAATACCTGTCAAGGAAATACTTCTAGGGCCTGATCCAAATGGTATGCACCAAGGTCATATAGTGTATAAATTGAGAAATAACATAAACCAAGCTTGATATTTTTTTCTCCAAAACAACACTTTGACTTTTTACAAATGCTTTGCTGTGTTGTTACACTTCACATATAAATACATATATATGTTTCAATGGATGTGTGATAACATTGTTTATTGCTTGAAATAAAATAGCTTTTTGCTTTATTGACAGAACTATGAAAATGTCACATCTTGCCTATAGTAATTATGGTAAAATTTCTGAATAACAATAGTTAAATCTATGGGTATGTCGATACCACATTTTGGAGCAAAGGGTTGGGTTGATAGGCCAGGGCTTGAGCTAGTGCTCTGACATAGCTGTATAGACAGTGCTTTGAAGTTGGGGCCCAGGCTGGAACTCAGACTCTGAAGCCTAGGAAGGGGGGTGGGCATTGGAGACTGAACTCCAGTCCGAGCTGTGACTTCAAAGCACTGTCTACACAGCTATTTTAAAGCACTAGCATGAGCCCCACTATTGCAAGTCAGCTGACCCAGCCTGGGATGCTTGTTCCTGCTCGCTCCCAAATGCTGTGTAGACATACCTGGTGCCTTGTGGAAATACCACTACCTTAATTTATTATCATCTCATTGAATTTGATTGAGCCAAACAAGGAATTTTTTGTTTGGTTCGTTTTTTGTGTAAAAAATAAGGGCTTGTCTACACTTACCGGAGGGTCCGGCGGCAGGCAATCGGTTTTCTGGGATCGACTTATCGCGTCTAGTGAAGACGCGATAAAATCGATCCCTGATAGCTCTGCCGTCGACTCCGGAAATCCACCGCGGCAAGAGGCGGCAGCGGAGTCGACGGCAGCGCGGCAGCGGTCGACTTTCCCCCGTCCTCACAGCCAGGTAAGTCGACCTAAAATACGCAACTTCAGCTACGGTATTCACGTAGCTGAAGTTGCGTATCTTAGGTCGGACCCCCGCTGTAGTGTAGACCTAGCCTAAAGCTGCATGTTTCTATTATTATTGTTTGTTATTGTGGTAGTGTCTAGGAGCCCCACTCCTGGACCAGAATCCCATTGTTCTAGGCACTGTACAAACACAGAGCAAAATATGGTCTCTGCCCAAAAATGTATAATCTAAATATACTTTTTACTTTATTTTAAATTATATTGTTTGCTCTGTGTGTGTGTGTGTGTGTGTGTGTGTGTGTAGAAGGCTAGACTGTCATTCTGTTAAACAATAAATAAATACATCTAATGTTGAGATAATCCTGCAGATAAAATCGACATCATTTGAAGTATTCCTGTTGAATACTTGGTAATTCACTTTTTTGTTCTTTCTATCTACCCTTAGGCAGATTAGGAATCAATGCTTTTCATCATTCTGACACTGTATAATTTCATAACTCATGAAGTGTTATTTATTCAAACGTATATGCAACTTTTCTTTGAGCTTGAGTGCAAACAAAACTAATAACTTGTCATTTTAAAGTTCATGCTATATGTGGAAGGCAATTTAAAAAACAAAGTTGAAAAAATTCTTACTGTACTGAATTCTGTGTTAGATATGGTGAGATGTAAATTAGCCCTTTTGTGCCATATAGACATTTAGGATCCCATACTGTCTTCCCTACTCGGGCATAATTTCCATCAGATACAATAGAAGTTTTACCTAAATAAGGACTGAAAAATAAAACCAGAAGCACATGCCTGATGAAACAACATGTTTATTTTTTATAGCCCATGGCAATATGCTGAATATCCTTGTATTTCAATTACATTTACTGCTGTGCATACACTGTATGATTTATAGTTAAGTATTGCTTAACATTTATATAGTGTTTATGTGTTCAAGGCACTATGCATATATTATCTGATTAAGCTTCATAACATCCCTATGAGCCAAACAGGAGAAACATGAAGTGACTGGCCCTAAATCACAGATACATGTATCACTGGAAAAGTGAGGATTAGAATTCAGTGTGTCTCGAACTCCTGAGTGGCAGAATGTTAGCATAGAAGAGGTCAATGTAACTGTGTGTTTGTTTGTCTGATGATCAGTCACAATTCCACAGATCATGTATGTATCCTTTAGCTGCATGCAAAAACCATTTTGTTGTATTTGTATTTATTGAGTAAAATTTATTGATTACATGTTAGTTATAAATTACTTCAGATTTATTTCCAGAATATACATGAAATTGCCAAGTAGCCGGCATTTTGGTTTGGAAGGTGGAAATAGACATACTGTAGTGGGCCAGTGGACCTTATATGCAAGGTCTTAGAACAAATTTGGAAGAGAAAGTAGTTAAGGACATAGAGGTAAAGGATAATTGGGATAAAATACAACATGGTTTTACAAAAGGTAGGTCGTGCCAGACCAACCTGATCGCTTTCTTTGAGAAGAGAACTGATTTTTTTAGACAAAGGAAATGCAGTTGATCTAATTTAGTTGCATTTCAGTAAGGCATTTGATATAGTTCCACATGGGAAATTATTAATTAAATTGGAGAAGATGGAAATTAAATATGAGAATTGAAAGTTGGATAAGGAACTGGTTTAGGGGGAGAGAGACAACAGGTCATCCTGAAAGGAGAAGGTTACAAATGGAGTTCTTCAGGGATCGGTCTCGGGACCAATCTTATTTAATATTTTTATTAATGGCCTTGGCACAAATAAATGGGAGTGTGCTAATAAAATTTGCAGATGACACAAAGTTGGGAGGTATTGACATTACAAAGGAGGACCAGAATATCATACAAGAATATCTGGACAGCATGGAAAACTGGATGTAATTTCCCACGTGAAACTATATCAAATGCTTTACTGATATCTGTACCTCTGTACCTTGGGGGAACACCCAGCACTCCCATGTTCATCCTTGTAAAATGATTGTGTGGTATCCAATGCAAAGTTTGTCATGTCGGATGTCTTTGGAAGGCTCATGATGCACTGAGCATTGTTGTTACAGTAATGTTAGAGTAATGTTATAGGTTATAATTTCACGTATGTAGTTATGAGGTTGAAAATTTAACCTCATGGCTTAAAATAAGCCCAGGCAAAAACTCTCCAAGAGCAGAGAGGCAGTTCACACCTCATCAGGGCAGATATGGGACAAACCCAGCCCAGCCTCACAGGAACAAAGGATGCTGGCCTAGGCAACAACAAAGGATCTGTTGGACTCTCGAGTGAGTCACCCACCTTCCTTTGGTTAGTTTGGAACTGCGATGAGGTAATGCTCACCTGACTCTGAAGGGGGGGGCAAAGCCAAGAGGGAAGAAAGAACATGGTAAAAGGGAGAGACATTTGCCATGCTCTTCCTTTCTCTTCCACCTCCATCTACAGACACCACACCAAGCGACTGTGCGCTGATCAAAGGGGAGAGCCTGGCTGAAGACAACCAGCCAGCCTGTGGTGAGAAGCATCTAAGTTTGTAAGGGTACTGAAAGTGTTAAGATCAGCTTAGAATGCTTTTTGCTTTGATTTCATTTGACCAAATCTGACTTTTATGCTTTGATTTGTAATCACTTAAAATTTATCCTTGTAGTTAATACATCTGTTTGTTTGTTCTATCTGAAGCAGTGCATTTGGTTTGAAGTGTGTCAGAGATTCCCCTTGGGATAACAAGCCTGATACATATCAATTTCTTTGTTAAATTGATGAACTCCTATAAGCTTGCAGCATCCAGCGGGCATAACTGGACACTGCAAGACGGAGGTTCCTAGGGTTGTGTCTGGGACTGGAGGTATTGGCTGGTGTCATTCAGTTGCAAGTAGCTGGGAGCAGCTTACCTGCCAGAGGCTGTGCATGAGCAGCCCAGAAGAGGGGGTTCTCACAGCAGAGCAGGGTCAGGCTGGCTCCCAGAGTCAAGGACTGGAGGGACCTAGCAGATCACCGGTCCAGACAACACCAGAGGGGTACGTCGAACTGGAGTAATAGACATGGGATGAAATTTAATAGTGCAAAGTGCCAAAGTCATGCATTGAGTTACAAACAACATGCTATACGATGGGATTTATCAGTTAGAAGCAACAGAGGAAGAGAAAGATCTAGGTTTATTGGTTAATTACAGGACGACTATGAGCTGTCAATGTGGTATGGCTGTGAAAAAGGCTAATGCAGTTCTGGGATGCATCAGGCAAAATATTTCCATTAGAGAGAGGGGGAAGTGTTAGTACCCTTCTACAAAGCACTAGTGAGACCTCATAGAATACTGTGTGCAATCCCATGTTTAAGAAAGATTAATTCAAACTGGAACAGGTGCAGAGAAGGGCTACTAGGATGATCAGAGGAACAGAAAACCTATCTTATGGGAAGAGACTCAAAGAGCCTGGCTTGTTTAGCCTAACCAAAGAAGGCTGAGGGGAGATACAATTGCTCTCTATAAATGCATCAGAGGAATGAATACCAGGGAGGGAGAAGAGTTATTTAAGCTAAGCACCAATGTGGACACAAGAAGAAATGGATATAAACTGACCATCAAAAAGTTTAGACTTGAAATTAGATGAAGGTTTCTAATCATCAGAGGAGTGAAGTTCTGGAACAGCCTTCCAAGCGGGGTGGGGTGGGGAGTGAGGAAGAGACAAAAAAACCTTACTGGCTTCAAGACTGACCCAGGTTCTGGGTCTAAAAGATCACCATATTTGGGGTCAGGAAGGAATTTTCCCCTGGGTCAAATTGACAGAGACCCTGTGGGGGGGGAGAGGGGGGGCGGGGCAGGGGTTGCCTTCCTCTTTAGCATAGGGCACAGGTCACTTGCTGGTTTGAACTAGAGTAAATGGTGGATTTTCTGTAACTTGATGTCCTTAAATCATGAATTGAGGCCTTCAATAACTCAGCCAGAGGCTATGGGTCTATTACAGGAGTGGATGGGCAAGACTCTGTGGCCTGCAATGTGAAAGAGGTCAGACTAGATGATCATGATGATCCCTTCTGGCCTTAAAGTTCATGAGTAGCACTAGAAAATTTTGCCCAAATTATTTTAAAATTGTCTGTGTGTCATTCTACTTAGTGTGTCAAATGGCCATGTCCATTGGCCATTTTTGTATTTCCTGTGCACCCCTAACTGTATTAATTGCATGGGTGTCATCACAATATGCATTCTTCGTGGTCATGTGATACCATTTGTCATACAAATTGCCAAGGAAGTGTGCAGGATCTTGCTAACTATATGATATTATTGATCAGTAAAATAAAATTACTTATTCATTTACTGGGTAGTGACATCAAATTATGGCTAGTGCTCAGGTTTAATTCTGTTCCCATTGAAGCCAAGGCATTGGTAAAACTAATTGACATCTCTAGTAGCAGAGTTAGACCAACACTGAGTGCTTTTTTAAAAATCCCATCCTTAGGGAGAATTTCACCCTTGTCTAGAGAATCATCACAAAACATATGCATCGATTAAGTCCTTATATAATAGTGAGAGTCAGGTTTTGTGTTTGACCTCTGTGCAGAGGGATGTATCTCATCAAATGTGCTGGGAAAGGGTTACAAATGAAACACAGGCATTAAAACCACATGTATCAGTATCAACAAAAGCAATAGACAGAAATCAAATGATCCAATGACAAGAACTACAAATCACAAAGGACTACATTCAACCCAGATGTAATTCTACTAAGACAAAGGGAGTTGATGAATAATGCTGAATTTGGCCCAGTAGAGATCCAAATGTGGAAAAGATAAGTCTATATTATAATAATAGAATCTGCCAGAGAAATTCTTTTGAGAAGGAACCTGCAAATTAAACTTGACAATTTTAATAAATGCTCAAAAGAAATACATTGATTTGTGTGGTTTAAAGAAAAAGATAAAATCCCTAAAATTTGCTATTTTTCTTGTAAAGTCTGAAGCATAAAATATATTTCCATGAATATTTTGTTCTATGGCTTGGCATCAATTGTCTGAAATAATATTGACAATAGTTAATTCCAGTCTTAACATAGTACATTGTAAAATAAAATCCTTTATGGAAAAAGATGACATTGTGGATAAAAAACAGAATATAAATATTTTAGACTAATTGATTACTGTGAATTGAAGAAAATTTCGTGTTTGTTTCTTCCTTTTGTTTTCAAATCCCTGCCAAAATAAAAACAATCCTGGAAGACAAGGATGGAAAATGAATTGGTGCCAGGGATGCTGGAACAATTTGTATAGTAGAGGAACTAAGAGCCATTGAACCAAACTGTAAACCTTCGACATGATGGAAACCTCTTCAAGCCAGGGGGCAGCACCCTTAGTTCTAGCACCTATGATTGGTGCTAGACATTGTTAATAGAATTAGAGAAATGTTCTTAAAAGCCTCCAGAGATTGGAATTCCATACCCTCCATTGGAAGCCTAGTCATGAGCTTTAATCTCTTTACCAGTAGAATATCTAACCTAAATCTCCCTTGTTGCAGATTAAGCTCCTTATTTCTTGTCCTACCTCAAGTGACTATGGAGAATAATTGATCACTGCCCTCTGCAGAACTGCCCTTATGTTTGAAGATTGCTATAAATCTCTCTCTCCCCCCCCCCCCCCGCCCTCCGTGGTTTTTTTTCCCTCAAGACTAAACAGGCCCAGTTTTATAACCTTTCCTCATAGCTGTAGATTTTCTAAACTTTTTATCATTTCTGTTTCTCTCCTCCTGACTCTCCAATTTGTCCACATCTTTCCTAAAGTGTAGTGCCCAGAACTCCAGCTGAGACTACAGTGCTGAGTAGAGCAGGGCAATTAGTTCCTATGTCTGACATACAACACTCCTGTTAATACACCCCAAAATTACATTAGCCTTTTTTTGCAACTGCATTAGATTGTTGACTCATATTCAGGGCTGGTGCAAGGAAGTTTCGCGCCCTAGGCAAAACTTCCACCTTGCACCTCCCCCCCCCCCCCCCCCCCCCCCCCCCCCCCCCCCCCCCCCCCCCCCCTGCGGCCCCCCCCGCAGCAGCTCCCCACCCCCCCGGCCCGGGGATCCGTGCGGCAGCTCTGACCCCTGAGCTGCCGGCGGCGCGCTGACCCAGGGGAACCCCTGGGCTGCCTGCCGGTGGCTCAGACTCCCTCTCCCTCCCAGCGCAGCGGCCGCTGTAAAAAAGAAAAAAAAAATGGGGGCGCTGCTTTTTGGCGCCTTCAAATCTTGGCGCCCTAGGCAACCGCCTAATTGGCCTAAATGGTAGCACCGGCCCTGCTCATATTCAATTTGTGATCTGCTAAAACCCCCAGATCCTTTTCAGCAGTTCTACCATCTAACCAGTTGTTCCCCATTTTGTAGGTGTGCATTTGATTTTTTCCTTCCTAAGTAAAGTACTTTGCACTTTTTATTGTATTTCATCCTGTTGATTTCAGACCAATTTGTCAAAGTTGTTTTGAATTCTAATCCTGTTCGCCACTGTACTTGCAACCCCTGCCAGCTTGGTGTCATTTGCAAATTATATAAGCATATTCTCCGCTCTATTATACAAGTAATTAATGAAAACATTTAATAGTACTAGACCCACGACTCATCCCTGAGGTACCCCACAAGATACACCCTCCTGGTTTGATAGTTTTAACATTGATAACAGGGAGGCAAATCCACAGCCAAACCAGGTGCCCCTCAATAATAACCCAGAGCCTCAATAGGTGCCCCTCCAATGGAGCTGCAATGAGTTACCACTCCAGCATGCAGCAACGACCCAGCTGCACTACCTTAGCCTTCCACAGAGCCTGCAGTGACTCACCCTTCAGTCATGCAGCAGCAGCCTATCCCTAAGTGGAGCCTGGGTCAGATGACCCCCAGGCTCAGTTATTTTCCCAACCCTGCCAGAACTGTAGATCAATCTGTGCAACAGCACTACCCAGCCAGGAACCTGTCTGTTGCCTCACAGTGGCTCAGACTCTCTTTATTCCTAGCCTGCTCCAGTTTCTGTTCATGCCCCAGCCTTGCCCAGGCCCTGTTCCAGTCTTGTACTTACTCTACTCTGACTTTGCTCCAGCCTTGCCTCTGTCTCCTGACCCCCTTGGACTCTGACCACCTGGATTTGATCTCTGGCCTGCACCTGGACTCCAGCCTGGTACTGTTTGGCTTGTCTGTGGACTTGGCCATGGCCTTTCTCAGGATCTCTGTTCCAGCACCACCTTCAGCCCAATCCTGACCCTATGTCTGGCTTTGACCTTTGCTCTGACCACTATGCCTAACTATCAGGTAGGCAGTGCCTGACAGTAACTACTTTTTGAGTATGGTCTTTTAACCAGTTGTGCACCCATCTTACAGTAATTTTTGTCTAAATCACCGTTCCCTAATTTGCTCATGAGACTGTCAAGTGTGACTGTGTCAAAAGCATTTACAACTACTATGTTACCCCTGAGAGAGCTAACCTGTCAACCAGAACCTTCATATCTTCTCGGGGGAGTTCTGGGAGAGGGGTGTTTTTAAGTACTAGGGAGTTAGAAGGGGGTAGGTGACTAGAAAACCGATTCCAACACCTAGAGGTGTTCATAATTTTCACTGTGTGTAGACATAAAAAGAACCTGCAACTGCCAGCTATCTAATCAAGTGGCTTTAACAAATTGAAGACCAAATTGAAGACTCTGACCATTTTTTTTATTGCAACAGCATGCACATTTAAAATGTCTCTACTGCTGCCTAATTAGAACTTCCTATAGCTTTTCTTGTAGCAGTTTCAAATCACCAACCGATCAAGCAAGAGAATTTCAACTTAGCTTGATGGTACTGCACGTGGACTGCGTCTTCTCTGTACATCTCTACCTCGATATAATGCGACCCGATATAACACGAATTCGGATATAACGCGGTAAAGCAGTGGGGCGGGGCTGCGCGCTCCAGCGGATCAAAGCAAGTTCAATATCATGCAGTTTCACCTATAATGCGGTAAGATTTTTTGGCTCCCGAGGATAGCGTTATATCGAGGTAGAGGTGTATTACTAGTAGTAGTATTATGACAGGTGAAGGCATACTACTTAGTAAACTCTCTGCCAAGCACCTCATTTTATTTAAAATTATTCTGGGAGCATTTTCAGATTTTCAACTTGGATCTTAGAGAATACACATGAACACGGGGAAGAGTAGTGGATTCTTTGTGCACGCGCATGTGCGCTCAACAATTATGTGAAATTGTCACTGTTGGCTGGCTACCAGAAAATACATAATTAATAATGCACCTGCTCTGGCTATAAATAGCTATTCAATTACTGATGGAGCAGTGATCTGTATTTGGTACAAACCATGTGCCAGTTGTTTTACTTCCAGATGGTTGAGAGAGGAATCTATTAAAGAAAATCAAAACTGCAGCTTTTCTTATTATTATTAAAAATGAAGATGATGCCTGTGTGGGACTTCTTTTAAAGTGGGGAGACTGGTGCACAACAGTCATCACGCTACCCTTGATGGATAGAGGACTTGAAACCAATGGCATGGACACCATGACGATTGGAAATCCTGTATTTGCTGCAGCCTTCATCCACCTTCACAGCCATTGTAACATTACACAACAGTTTCACTTCCATTGTGCAGTTATCCTCCATCTGTGTGCGGTGTATTATTGTACTGTGTATGGCACCATAAACATATGCCTACATTGCTGAGAATGGGAGGAAGATCAAAAGGATCTGTAAGTGTGGGGGTGAAGAATCTTGAGTATCATACAGTAAAAGCTACGAAGTTGATGAGAGGAGAACGTGCCTACACTACCAGTGTTCTGGAGACTGGAGGGGGGCAAATGTGAGAGTCATGGAGGTCAGCAAGGAGACAATCATAATTCTAAAAGCAAAATGTGACCAAAATATTTAACTATTATAGGAGTAATATAGGGCACTGATTTTCAAACCCTTAGGGGTCCTCAGACTGTCTAAGCTAAGATTTCCAAAGGGGTCCACACCTCCATTTTAAAATTTTGGGGGGGGGGTCCACAAATGAAGAAAAGGTTGGGAAGGCAACAAGAAAGAAAAGTAAGAAAAAAAGACAAAGAAAATCAATTTAAAGTTCGAGTCACTAATCAGAGGACTGTCCTCAAAGGCGCTCAGCAGCATGAAAGCAGGAACAGAAGTAATGGATTCAAGAGAAGAGCCAGCCCTGGGAATGAGATAGAGCTAAGCTGTCAAAGTAGAAGGAAAGGTACACTACAAATAAAATTAGAAAGCAGGTCATTGAGAAAAGAGAGTGAGGACAGGGATGTGAGAAAGGGGGCTTGATACGATGAGGGCAGAGAGCCTGTGATGTTGAAGGAAAACAAGTGGCAATTTGAGAAAGGGAATTCAAGGACAGAGATCAGAATGAGATCAGTTTGGGCGGAAGCCCATGTCAAGACAATGCCAGAGGCAGTGAACTGGAGAACTGGTCAAAAAGTGGACATTTTTGAAAGAAGAGGTTAGCAAAAGAAGTGAAAGGCTGTGGGATCAGATGGACCATTGTTGTGGAAAGAGAAGTCAGCTAGGACAATGGAGGGGGTTGAAATCAGGAAAAAAAGAGAGCGAGGCAGCTACATCTGGAGGAAATGATGATAAATCACAGGAATAGCAAATAAAGAGGCATTCTAAGAGAGTAGAGCCAGATGGAATAGACATCAATGGAAGCAATGTAGTGAGAGGACACTAAAACTTTAACAATGGTAAAAAAGGAGCCCAATGCCACTGCCACAGTCCTAAAGCCAGCCACTCAAGTTGAGGGAAGATAAAATGCTTGCATAGGAAGGTTAGTTTCTTGGAATTCTAGTGTGGGAATGAAAGAACGGAATGAGGCCTTTGCTCACTTCTGTGTCTTTCTGTGGTTTAAGTTTTAGTCACATGGCCTGTGTTATACAGGAGGTCAGACAACATGATCACAATGGTTGCTTCTGGCCTTAAGGTGTGTGTGAAGTCCCATACTGCCCTCTAGTAAGGGTCCAGTTCTCCTTCTCCACTTTGCTTTCCTTCTCTCAGCACTATTTACTCTCATTTCATTAGTTTTCTTTCAGGTTCTAGTATTCTGGTCTGACCAAACCAGGAAGAAAAATAATGATTCACCTCTTGGGCAGCTTGTCCAAATCATGCTGAACATCTGATCCTTCTTATTACATACTGACAGTTCTACATAGTGTTTCCTTGGGAATTTCCTTCATCCACTTTCTCTATCTCATTGTTATCCCTCCTCTGTGTGTTCCTGACTTTCTGACACCCACCATACCCCAAACAAGTTGAAACTAGTTCACAGAAAACTGTGGGGAAGAATTGCTTTATTCAAAAATATCCTCAGCTAATGAATGGTATCTTGAATGCCTTCAGTCTCCTTTTTTTTCTACCGTTCATTTTAAGTGTCAATTACTCACTAAACCTTGACATTTAATCTGAAGCATTTCATCTACCAGAAACACATCTGAGTTTTTAACTTGTGTTCAATTACGAGAACTCTCACACATGTATTCATTCTTTAGTGTAAGTTCAGCTTTTCTACAGCGTCATGTACAATAGAGTATTTTAAAATCAAGGCTTTTGAAGAGAAATGGTTCCAATTTGTAATATTTCGAAAAAAATCCTATAGCGAAAACAAGACACTGAGTTACTGAATTGTCTGCTTTTTGCCTGGTGCTTATTTACTGTATAGGCATTATGTAGACTGCAGGTATTGATAGTCTCTGGCTCAAATGCTGAAGAGAATTAATGGGATATTGACAATTAACGATTCAACTTTGCTTGATAGTTATGTAAATCAAATTTAGTAGATTGTTTTGCAGTGAATTTGTTTATGAAAAGGAGTGATTGAAGTCACTAGAAAACAAAGTTTTTTCTTTATTGACAAGGTACTGCCCTATCAATACTATGATAGTGGTAGAATTAGCAATACAGAGAGAGCAAGAGAAAGAGCAGTGTCCCATAAATGCACCTTAAACTTGATTTGGAGATATACTATAGGGCTGAAAACCGTGGTCACTCAATCTCTCTAAATATAAATTTAATCCCTTTCCTTGTCTACTAGAACTGCCAGTAAGGTTGCCAATTAGTTCCATGTGTGGTGGTTGGTTTGTGATATGTACACTTGTCCCTTGGGTACTGCACTGAAACCAACAAATCATTTCACATATGGCATCCAGCAGGGATCAGGTGGTGAGTGCTCAGAAACTTCAGTGATGGGAGTTTTAGAAATAAGTATATAATTTATCACTTTTGGTCACTACAGACACGTGAAGTAGTTGTACCGGTCACTGGTACGAAAGCCTATATCCATTTCCTTCCTGTTCCATAAGGCAAGATTGAGAGGTAGGGGGTATTAATTAGGCTTCCTTGTATATCATATCAAGTGCATTAATAGCCATCTATAGATGGTTGAGAGGGGAACTTTCTTAATGCCAGTAGGATGTACCCAAAAGAGATCCTATATATAATAGAATTAAGAAGATGCTTAATATCTGTCTAAAGGGTGTTGGTAAAACTCTTCATGCACAGAGGAATTGTATTTAGTCCCCAGTATCTGAATCACTGATTATAGTATTAATGAAACATTCAGCTGCAATGTGAATCAACTTACTGTATTTCATGTTGTCCATATGAGTCAGATGTCTCACTGTCATTGTAAGACTTGTACGGCAAGCAAAAGTCAAGATCAGTAATTTTCTGATGGGAGGGTTTTTTTGTTTTTGTTTTCTTTGATAGGTAAGTCAGAAAGCACACAAGATGTCTCTTAATTTTTTTTTAATTAATCCTGTGAGGAAAAACATGGCTCTTCTGATCCTATGTTAAGCAGAAATCAAGAGTCCCTGAAGAAAATAGGGATGCTTTGTAAGGAGGGATGCCTTCAAACTTGAGAGAAGAGAGATGAAAATAGTGATTTCTTCATGGCTGCAGCTTGTAAACAATACAGGATTTCATTATAAGCCTTTACTCTGTGAAGCATCATGGAAAGGAGTTTATTTGTACCTTGTTTTAATACTGATGAGACAGATTCTTGGTATAAAACTTCTCAAGCCTGTTGTCACTGAGCCATAGTTCATTACAAAACCTTGAGTCTTTAAAAGTTTAGTTGACAGTGAAATTACATTAATGATACATTGCGTTTGGGATTAGATGACCTTATCCCTCAGTATTATAAGGATCTTAATACCGGGAATTGGAATATGAAATTTAAAAAGTCATATATGGAATGCCATGGAGAGGCTATCCAGAAGCCTGCTTTGAGAATGTGTGTGTATATTTCATATAGTTGTGTTTAATTGAATTCAAACATTCATGTTTAAATCTATATTGATTGTTGTTAATAAAGCTGCAGATATTAATGCCAGCTGCTGTTTCAATGTCTCTGGGAGCACTGAGTCCAATGACCTTCTTGTCGATATCTTATTTTACTGAAGAACTATTTTCTTTTGTTACATTCTGACTTTCAGTAGAGGCCTGCTAGTCTAGGTCTGCTATTCTAGCAACTGTCATTGCTGAGATACTTAATTTTATACTGTTTTGTTCACATACTGACAGGCACTACTATGTAGCTATCTTAAAAAAAATTGCACAATTAAAAACTAACATGACTATAAATAGCACCTGTTTTAATCAATTTACATTCCTTGCATCTCATATCTCTAGCATTATTGGTAATTTATTTTAGTCACTTTCATGGAGGCAACATTAATTTTTATAACAATTACTCATAATTTCCCCCCAGATTCAATTAAGCTCTTTTCACCTACTTAATTTCTTAAATCATGTCACTTTCCACCCATCTTATTAACAAGTGAAACCTAGATTACAGACAGTCCCTGAGTCTAAACTAAAGCCTATTAAATTGAATGGGAAGACTTCCATTCACTTCAGGGCTCTGGATTATTAACTATACATTACAGTGGCATTCACTTACATTTACTAAGTCTGGGGTGTCATATTCTCTGCATGTCTCCCCACTCTTTAGATTTAGATGTATACTCACTGACCTACATGATCTAACTATTAAAGTATTGGGCTAAACTGTATTATAATTCTACATGAAAAGAAAAAGCTTGTGTTAATGTCATGTCTTGAAAATCAAGCATTCAAAGGCCAGGAGAGGCAGAGTTAGGCTGGAGTTTGTTCTTCCTATCAAGTACTGCTCTCTGGACCTGCAATCTACAGGGGGCACCTAGCAGCATTGCCTTATGTTCCCAAAACTCTGTACATACATTACCTCATTTCCCACAACCACCATATGAGATAGAAACCAGAAGGAAAGTAATTTCACCAAGTAACAGAGAAATGGAGGCACAGATAAGTTGAGGAGTAAAGTATGGCTTTAACCTGTGTCCTAATGTGGTATGCCTCTCCAGGAGCGTAACTCCTGGTTCCTCCTCTATGTGGTGCAGTATAGAACCATGCATGTGTTGGTGCAGTTATGCTGGCTGGAGCACTGTGTGAGTGGCAGGGGATGTGGAGCATTGGATGGGGGAGTCACACCTCTTTCTTTCCATGTGTGGAAGCCACTCTCCCCGTGGTATGGATAGCCCATGAAGGATAGTAATGGCATGCATTTCAACCCACTGTGTGGCTGTTCCCAGATGGGCCATGATTTGCTTAAGAGCATACAACTACTCACCATCAGGATGACAACAAGGTTTCAAATCTCCTTAGACTCTCCATTAGAGCTGGTGGGAAAATGTTATCAAAAACTATTTTCAAGGGTAAAACAGGGTGAAAAATCTCATGTACAAGTTGCTTCCCTTGCCCTCAAGCCCCTAGTTTTCTGACAAATATGTTTAAATCTGTATTGATTGTTGTTAATAGAGCTGCAGCCTTTTCTCATCCACTTAACCACAGTGCTTTCTGGCAAATTGAGTGTCCTCACTAAATCTCAGTGTGCCTCACTCTTGACCATCTGTAAAATGGAAATAATAATGGCCAAATTCACCACCTCACAAAGAAAAACTGTTGTAATTTTACAATATCCCAGACTCCCTAGATTCTTTCTAAGGCTTACCAGTCTTTTAAGGTCCTTAGACATTTAGGTTAGGTTTTTCACAGCACTCAAAAGTTTATAGCTTCTTTGACTAATTCAAAATTACAGTGATGGGTGCTAATAAAAGAGCCTAGATAGATACTCTGAGAATTAAATAGCACTGAATTATAGTTATCCCCCCGCCACACACACATATTCTATTTTCATATATTCACTCATCAAGGGCTCTCTCCTCCCAGCTGCTGGCTTCAATGGGCTCAGCAGATGCTCAGTGCCTGGCAAGACTGAGCCCCAAATAAACTACAGTAGAATTTGATTTTACTGACTACTGTTTGAAGTGACAATTTAGCTAAGTGGTGGACACTTTCCTTTCCAAAAGCCAGTTCCTCATTGGAACTCCTGTATTTGTCTTCACTTATACTGATCAGTGGCTGTTCAGTTGTAATTATGTAGCTGAAAAGAATCTCTTTGATTTTTCTTTTATGTTTTCAGGAAAGAATGTTTCACCTAGCTGAATGTCAATCAGCTGCAGGTAAAGACTCTGTTAGAGATTGTCAGAATACTAATGAGCGTCAATGATGATTTAACTGACCTGCCTGAACACTGCCTATCAGAAAAGTCTGTCGTATTTTGCTTTGATACACCTCTGCTTTGAGATACTCATTGCTTCAAGAATTGGTATTTTGTTAGTTTGTCCACTCTTGCCTGGATTCATTGTTGATATAAGATGCTGGAGACTGAAGTCATGTGTTTAACCACATGCAGTACTATGTGTTGTATGAGCAGAAATATTTCAGACTCCTCTACGCTTTCCCTCCAATGTTCTCACTCCAATGTGTGAGAGTACTTGTGTCTCCATTCAATCCTTGCTGCCTCTGCTGAGACTGCAAACAAGGATATCATTCAGTACCATTTGCGTAGAGCTATGTAAATATTTGACGTGGGCTGATTTAAGTACTTTTTCAGTGTATCCTGTAGTCACAAACCTCAGTCGGGGCTTATGATAGCCTGAGGTTCAATCTTACAGTGGGGTGCTGCAAAATCTCTCTCTCTCTCCTCCGCCAAGCCTCCCATCCCCACATATATATATATAAGAAGGAGCTGGAACTTATCAGGGGAGCCAGCTGTGTGACAAGGCAGAGCAAGTTGCTAGAGCATGAATTTTCAAGTGAACCTACAGGGGTCAGGGCCTTTCTGAGCACTGTGACTGAAAACAGGGGTTTTCTTGCTTTTAGATCTTCACAGTATATCTATGTCAAATTTAAATTTTCTTTTGATCCTGCATAGTTGAGTGTGTTTACATGCTGTATTGTGGTTTTACTAAAATGGTCTCCTTAACTAAATTTAATGTTTATTAGTGGGAAACCTCTAAAGCATTTGGGACCAAACTCTGCCCTGAGTTATATGCTATGCAACATAATTGGTTTCAGTGGGGTTGCACAGCATTAAAGTTAGAGCAGAAATTGTTCCTTAATGTTAGGGCATCTTGCCAGGACATTATTACTGGAACCTTTAATAGTGTACTCAGTTACATCAAGCATCCTGATACAGGGCTACATGAGCATACCATGTTTAAAGAAATATAGGCATGTTTAAAATGCTGGTCTTGTTTACTACTGTTTATTTGTTAACTGAATTTTACCACTATGCAGCCTAAAATATATTACAATAACCAGCAATACATGGTTCCCAGAATACCGATCTGATATTTCAAAGAAATAATTGTAGGTACCATACAAGTATTGTGTATAGAGGTAGAGAAGTACAAGGCCAAAAGTTGCCTTAATTCGTCTCCCTTCAGCTCTTTTGCTTATTTTTTTTTCCTTTCAAAAATGCTCTGGGATTTTCCAGAATTGTGCATACCGACATACACATGATACTCTTTAATGAGTACCTAATGTTAACTTGAACTATAGCTGCAGTTAAATGCCAGAGATTTAACCTTGGTTGATTGAGACCTTTTAAACTTGCATGGTAAACTTTATGACCTCAGTGTGATTCACTCATTAAAATAGGGATGAAAACCAAATGTGAAAGCTAGTGGGAAATTACACCCAGAAAAAAACCTCCACTAATGTTATCTGGGAGTATGAGAGGAATGTGATGTGAATCATCAATAGAGCTGTCTTGAATAATTTTTTTATTTAATTTCACAATATTTTTTACAACTTGTTTTCATTATTCAGTCACATTTTTGATTGTGATATCTAGGTTGAAATCCTGTTTAAATCGATGGAAATGTTGTCATTGACTTCAAGGGATCCAAGACTTCACCAATAATATTTAGTTTTTGTTGACTGAACTTGTCTCTCTTTCAGTTTCTCTGTTGGTTTTAATAGCACCTGCCTAAGTGCTTGAAAGCTTATAGAGACTTCTTAAAAACAAACAGTTCAAAAAGAATTAGAACTTGTTTGCTTTGCAACTTTTCCAAACTCCCTCCACATCTAACAATCTATTTCCTTTGACCTAAGATAATTGTCATGTCTGCAAGATTCTCGCCTTGATGCTTCAAAACAAATGCTTCTGTAGTCAATGTATAAGAAAATAGTTTCTCTATTTCTGGAAACATCCTTTTTATGTGCTGTAAACTCATAGAAACATTTTATTTAAGGTCTTAAAGTGTTTTCCTTTTCAGTAACATGCATGCTTCGAAGGACTTATCTCCTACCAATTTACACTATTTATTGTATTAACTTAATTCACTTTGGGGCACACAAACTTTTTCTATGAAAAACTTGCCTGTTCCAGAAACCATAGAGATTGTGTTAAACAGAATGGGCCAAATTGTGCCCTCTTTCACACTCATGTAATCTGGCTGATGTCAGTGGAGTTGAATCTATGTAACTCAAGACAGAACTTGGCTCAATGGATTAAATTGTTTTTGTAGTTTTGCTTAGTGGAGTTAATAGGTACAAGTAGAGTTCTTCATTTCTTTGGTATTTTATTATCCTCTGTGGTATGATGGCTCAGGAACTCCCTCCAAAAGGAAACAAGGAAAAGCAAAAACTCACCATTTTTAGGTCAGGCTCCAAGACTCACCTCTTCAGCATAGCCTTTTCCAAATGTAGGAACAGAAATATAACCTGGCAACATGCTCAACCGTAGAAGCAGAAAACTAAACCACAGACTAGGATAGATTTGACTGTCACTTTTGGATAGATATCACAATTATCCATACTAATCTATTAACAACAACTTCATACAACAGGGGCTGTAATACTTTGGTCTGATTTCAGTTGTTGGGTTTAGTGTGCAATTGTGAGGTGATACTCGTGGCTTGTGATGTTGAGAAATCTCTGATTGGTGGATCTAGTCATCCTGTGATCAACCCACAAACCCAGGTTTCTCTCCTCATCTGTTGCTTCTGACTGATGATTAGCCCCTAGTCCCCCACTCTGATAGAGAGATGGCCACGTTTTCAAAGGATGATGCAACAAATGTGCCCACAAAAATTTCTTTTCACGTATGCAAATAAAAATTTGCACACAGAAATCAGGTATTGGCATTCCAAACTACCTTTTTGTGCACATAATTGACTCATTAGCCTGTGCAATTACCTGTTTGAACAGTGATTTGCCATTAATAAGGAAACATTTATCCATGATTAGCACAAGGTGTCATCTGAGAAAACACACAATCTCTCCATATTTAAAATAGGAAATAATTGCTGTACCTTAAATGCCACAATGTGGCAAATCTGGGCAAAATCTCTTTTTGATTTTGTTCGATGGCAACGATAGTGTTTGCAAATTCCAATGAGGTGGGTACACATTTTTATTGCCTTTTGGTGATGAACAGCTTGAGTAAAGAACGTTTTCTTATATATAGTTCTTCAATAATGGTTTAATTTTCAAATTGAACTTAATGTAACTGTAATGCCTTTAGTTGTAACTGAAAAGCATTACTTTAAATAACCACATTGTAGTAACTGAGTAATGTCTTGGCAGAGGAAAAAAAACATGGTTCTTTTGACTTTAAAAAAATCTAAAATGCATGTTATATCACATAGCAATACTTCAGGACTTCCAATTAAAATTAACAAGAAATATTGAACTTTAGTTTAATGCTAATTATTAAGGGAAAGGGTATGTTATTAGTGCTACTTACAAGATATTTCACTCGTTGTTATCCTCTTTTCTATCACTCGTGTGAAGCCCAAATCAAACACCTTTTCCTTTTTATTTTAATTTTGTCTGGTGCACATTTTAAAAAGAATCTATCATGCTCCTGTAAAGTAGGAACACTCCTGATCATTTCTGTGATATAAACAGAAAAACGTGAGTTTCCTCTTGAGCCCCATATGTACCCCACTGCCTTCCAACTGATGTCAGTGCAAGAAGAAATGAATCATCTGGGTAAAAAATAAAGAAAAGCCAGCAATACTGGAGCTCAGTTTCTGAAGTGTTCATTCTTGCTGAATCTATTCAGTAAACTGGCAGGTTAAATCAATTGCTTCACAGATCACTGGCAAAACTCCAGCGGGAATGACAGCATGCAAATACCAATGTAACTTCAACACTACCTAAAATAACATTGAAAATTAATTTGTATAGTGTATATATATGAAGAAGCACTGAGAGGGTGAAAAAAAATCCAGTCTACCAATAATGGGCCAAGGAACAATCATCACACGTTAAGGACTCTGTGTAGAAGAAAAGCTCCATGGCTCTTTGAGGCCTGCAACTTCTGATACCTGGCTATCCTGCCCAACAATAATGTCTGCTCGTCCACTGCAACAAGTCCAGCTTTTCCACAGTGCCTTCTCTAGAGAACTGCTTGTATATAGAGCTGCAGTAATGTACTCTGTGTCTTCTCTTTGGTAGTAGATCTTGTGCCCTACAGATTCATTTTAGGATGGAATTTACTCACGTGGCTAGAGATAATACAAGGCTTAGTCACTGCTTAAATTCTATTTCTAGAATTTAAAAGGTACTTAGACCATGTGCAGAGATTAGTTTCTTTCTTAATGTCCATACGAAACCATTCCCCCAGGCATCTTTTCATAAATTTTAGTTCCTCCTCTAAAGTTCTGGATAACATATTTATCTTCTTTAAAAAAAAAAAAAAAAAAACCAACAAAAAACATTTTGCAGTAGCTCAACTTTTAAACCTCATCAACTTTTTAGTTTTGTTCTAAAACTTTCTCAGTTTCTGTTAAATCAAATATCTTTTCAAAAGTCACTTTTTTTCTCCTGTATCTCACTTTTTTTTTTATCATCACTCTGCCCTTCTAAGTCATTATGTACTCTGGTATTCATAAAACTTGTCATCTAGCCTCTTTCCCTCTGTTAGCTTTTGTATTGCACTAAGGGTCTTTATAGTAGTTTGATGTATATTGTGCATTCTGGGACCTGCATTCCCCAGGTTCCATTACTTCTGAGGCCTTCTGAATGATCTGATTTAGCAGATCTTTTCTACTTCATTTATATACTTTCCTTTTAGCTGGCTCCACTATTATCTTTATAGTTTTATATAGGTCTTCCACTCCAACACTGGATTTATTTAGTGTGCCCCTGGTATGAGAATCCTGGGATAGGACTAAAATGGAGATAGAGGTGCCTGACTATGCCTCAGATTTCCTGGTTGGGCTAAACAAGCTGAAGCAGAGTTTGATGGTAGAATCGCTGTTGCCCTGGGTAATTTCTGTCTCCGTGCCTCTTTTAGATTAGGTCACAATCTAATGGCTGCCATTGCATAGACTGAGCTCTCCTAGATGGATTCTGATTCAGTGCTAAAAGACTGAGCCACATCCACGTCTTCAAGATCCTGAGGGTGTCATCATCTAATTAAATTGCAAGTATTTTCTTTTCCATTTGGTTACTGCCTTTGGAAGATGTGCAGTAGGAGCCACCCCACCCCCAAATCTCTCCCACCCCCTTTGAAACAATACATTTTCTAATAGAGTGAAACTTGTACCATGGGCACTATTTTTTTCTTCACATGGAAGTATTTAAGTCTTTGTATTATTACTGCTACCCATTTCTCATATGCTATTTCATGCTCTGGCACCCAAGTGCCTTCTCTTTCCTCCCCTAAAAGCTATCTCAAAGGGTGGTCACAGTTGACCTTTTTGGTATAAATTTTCCTATGTAAAATGCTAAACTTTAATATCCTAAAATTTCCCAACAGAAAGGGACTTCTTTGTGCTAAGGAATAGGGTATTAGTCAATGCTATGCTATGTTATAACCTGTGGTTCTACACTGAGAATGACTATGCAAAATGGCATTTTCATATTCAGCAGAGTTGTAATCTGTCCTATGTGCAGTCCACAGTAACTAAGTTTTTATTGCTTGGGCCTGATTATTGAGGTAAATGGAAAGACTCTCATTGACATGAAAGGACTTCAGATCAAGCTTCTAGTTTGAGATTGTTTCTGTTTAATATGAGTTTTCTGTGCACACACTTAATTTTGTAGCTGCTTGTTGCCTTTCAACACTCGGAAGCTCATTCCATCTAGATCTGGTGCACTTTTGATACATAAAGCACCAGAACATGTTTGCATCCATCTATCTCAGTCCTTTTCATGTACATCTCTAGGCATTTTACTTGCATTGTGTAAATATCAATGGCATATCTTAGGTTGATATATTGTCCTGCATTCTGGCTGATAATTCTACATCCTATTCTGTCTTTTATAAGTGACTTTCATAACTTCCTAAATGCAGATGACTTGGAATCCTGTTAATTTAGCTGTAGATCCTTACCTTGTTGCTTATTTAAAACAAACAAACTTTCATGTGCATTCTTGCTTGGCTGCACAGCATGATTTCAAATAAACCGCCCCATCAGTATTTTTTTTTTATTGTTATTTGCTTCTGGATCAAACTCAAAACCTCTTGAGATGTTTCACCTACCAAAGTAGAAATAATGCTGGCCTCAGCCTATTTTCATTACTGGTGGCTCCACTTGCAATATCATAGAGCCAAATATCCTTCTATTCTTTCCAGTCCTCTTCTGCATTGTTCATTAAACTTTAAATCCTAGAGGTTTCAATTGCTTTAATTTTTTGTGTTAATAGTTTTCTAACATCATGTGTTTGTGTTACCGATTTTATACAATTTTGTTTAGAAAAGACAATAGAATTATTTTATTATTTATTCTCTGTATTACAATAGTTCTTAGAGGTCTCAACTGAGATCAGGGGCTCATTGTGTTAATGGGCTAATACAATAATTTGTGTGTAAATACATGGGCTATGTCTTCACTCCAAATAAAGGCATGTATCATGAGATAGCTATCTCGACATAAAACCCTTGTGGAGACAAGGCATCATGGTAGTTTGCACCTTAGTGTTATCTATATGTTAGTATAGTCCAGGTCAACCTTACATTCTCACCTGGAGTTTACCTCAACAGGATAGGATACATTGAGATAAAAGCAACAGAGTATTGTTTCTGCTAGGATTTTACAAAAACGCACCTTTTTTGCAGTATAGACATTGATTAAGTTAAAGAAATAATCCATCCCTCGAAGAGACGCAAAGCTTGGTAAGGGAAACAGACACACAAGGAGGTGAGGTAATTTGTCCAACATCTTTCAGTGGGTCAGTGGCAGACTGAGGGCTAGAACACAGGTCTCCTGACTCCTACTGCAGTGCCCCATCCACCAGGGCACGCTGCCCCTTAAATAGCTGTTACCATGCTAACTTCATCATCAGCAAAATTGTTTAGTAAATTCATATTGGTTACAATGGGACTGTAGAAGTGTCATTTGGACTGAAAAATATTTGTTACTGGTGTTGATATGAGAGAAGAAAGTAACTTGTATCTGAACCGAACTGAATTTATTGGACTGCTAGTTAAAATATATTTTTATATTAAAGTCAAAGGAAATTTGTCCTTTACAATAAGACAGTAAGGATCCCAGGATTTGGCCCACTAATTTTCCTTAAACAGCAGCTATACCATCAGGTTGCAGAACAAAGAAAAAACTGTGCTCCTATATGATGGCAAAAGTAAAAATTCTTCAAATAGGAGACAGCAGTGGATTTAACTGCAGAAACTATAAAACTAATTACAATTGCAAATCCCTCTAGACTATGCAGTTACTGTAATAAACATCTGTCATAGAATTTACTCTGGAAAATATTAGATTTAAGCTTAATGCCTGTTATTACAGATATATGAAAAGCATGATTCCAAATATTGAAAAAATAAAAAAAAATAATTGTAAGGATTTCTTATTAATATGTAACATTTTTATAACTCTTTGCATCTTCAGACTTATTTATCAATCCACACACGGACCCATTTTAAGGTAGGTGAGTATTATGCTGCGTTATACATGGAAAATTGTGACATAAAAAGGATGAGTAACTTGATGAAGGCTAAGTAGTGAGTCAGAGTCAGGATTAGGCCTGAGGAGCTCCAGGTAACAAGCCTCATGCTCAAACTATTCAACTGTTCTGCCTCTTTTTAGCAAATGTTCACCTTTAAACTACTCAGCGCAAACATATTTGCTCTGCGAGTTCTAAGAAAATTCATGCGAGCCACAAACAAATCAACAGGAACCAGAAGAGGCTCCCCACACTCTGTGAGGTGGCAGTTTCACTCTACTAGTCCACTCCCTCCTGACCTCAGTCTACTTATCTGCACAGAGACAGTCTGGTCTTTTTGCCAGGATTTGGAAACCCCTTCAAATTGTTTCCACCATGAAAAAGCAGTTGGGAATTGGTCATTTGGGTATGAGAGTACAGTAAGAAGATATACAGAGGAAAGAGGCTATGTGGGAAGCAGCGGGAAGGCCAAGTGGATTATGTTTGCTTTCATGTAGGTCTTTATCCAGCTTTCGAACACAGCATCTAGAAACTTTGTGTAGTCATTCTTTAATGGGGGCACCTACTTATAGAGTAAATAAGTTTATGAAGACACACAAAAAATACACGTAAGGGAGGTAGCAGCAATCCTAGCTCAGATTGTATATGGGGTTTCATTCTAACCCTCTGATGTAGCTCACTCATAACTCTTTGAATCTTTTACATTTATTTTTAATGTTTGAGGAAAAACAAGTCCAGCCATTGTCAGTATAAGGGAATAAGCACTCCCTCCCTCCCCTTCCTGCCCCCACTGGGCCTCACTATCGACAGGGTTTCGATGACGATGTGGAATGGAGCTAACAAGTTCTGGAAGGTGAGAGGTTTGGCTTTTGTTTTGGGTTTTTTTTTTTTTTTTTAAACTAAAATCATTATCATCCACATTTTACAGATGGTGAGCTGAGACAAAGAGAGATAAAATGGCTTGCCCAAGGTCACCCAAAGGAAGCCTGTGTCAGAGGCAGGAATTGAACCCAGCTTCACTAAGTCCTCGATCAGTGTCTTAACCACGCTCCCACTCTCATTTAAGTCTCTTAATTGACACTGAGTCAATTACTTAATGATTAATATTGTTAACACATGTCTCTTATTACTGTGCATGTGCTGAGAGAATTTTGGAATGGTGCATTTTATAAATTCTTGCTCATCAGGGAACAAGGATTGAGAAATGCAGTTGGTACTTGGACTAAGTCCATCTCCTTTGTTTGGAATGATCTATGATTAAATAGAATCCCTTTGGTTGGCTCAGTGTGAGGCAGCATCATTTGGTTTGATTAGGTGGAATGTAATGAAAGCAAAGTCCAGCTAGGAGAAGTTCATCATAAAATGACAGCCACGGCAAAGAGGAGACCAACCACTGCTGAAGAAAAGAAATATATTGATTATTTAGTAGTGCAACAGGGAAGTATAACTTTAAAAATCAGATGACAGTGAACGGTACAGACTGCTAAGCAGAAACCCTTTTTTATATGGCTAATTTATTATCTCAATTTATTTTTATCTTGGAGATTTTTCTTAACCATTTATTGGTGAGGGTTACCCCCATCCCTCCTCAGAAACTGCCAGTAACATGTTAATTGGACAGAGCTAGGTTTTAAATACATAATAAGTGGAGGCATCATAAATAGTACTTAGGAGAAAATACTCTTATAAGAAGGAGGATTAGGAGCCCCAGTCATAAACAAGGTCCCCTTTGTGATAGGCACTGTCGAGAACAAATGGTATGTCTGTTTTAAACTGGAGGTGTAGTTTTAGGCTCAACAACACATACCTGCACCTGCTTTGATTAAGGTAGCACACTGAAAATAAGTACAAGTAGCCTTGAGTAGCAGGAGGGGCTAGTCACTGGAGTATGATCCCATCCAAGTTCCTAGGTATATACTCAGGCAGCTGCTCCTCCCACCACTCCTGGCATGGCAGCTAGATTTCTATGCTTAGCATGTTTGTTCAAACAGAGCTAATTGGTTCTAGCTCCTCAAGCTGTAAATTCTCCGACTAGAAGAACCCAGAGAGACAGTTCCTGCCCCAAAAGAGCTTACAGTCTAACTATGAGAACTGAGCTTGTCTTACAGTAGGTCTTTGCAGTGTTTTTTGTAGCCGTGTTGGTCCCAAGATATATGAGAGGCAAGGTGGGTAAGGTAATCTTTTACTAGACCAACTTCTGTTGGTGGAAGGGACAAGCTCTTGAGTTTCACAAAGATCTTCTACTAGTATGGAGAAGAAAACTAGAGTGTCCAAATTAAATACAAGGTAGGACAGATTGTTAAGCATAAGAGGTTCACACATGTTGAAGGAGACCACTTAAAATGAAGTGGGCAACTAACACTTCTTCAGTCACAGGACAAAGGAAGGTTAATAGGCAGCAGAGTATGTTACAAGTTGTTGTAATGAGCCATAAAACCAGTGTCTCTGTTAAGTCTCTGTTTTTTAGGTTCTAGCAGAGTTATGAATTTAAGCTCCCAGGCTCATCTTTTGAAGTGTTGTGCAGGCTTCCTTTGAGGACAAGGACTGATAGGTCAGAAATGGAGTGATTACTCTTGAAAAGTATTTGCCTATAGGTGATAGGGTTTTCTTCTCTTATTATTTTTCTGTGCAAGTTCATTCGAGCATAACGATTGTCTGGTTTCACCCATACAGTTGTTCGGACATTTGTTGTACTAGATGGGGTACACCACATGTTATGATAGGCATGTGTTGGACACATGGAAATTGAAAGGTGTGTTCTGGGGGGTGTTGATCATATTAGTAGAGGAGATATGTATGCAGGTTTTGCACCTGTGCTGGCAGGGTCTGGTACCACTTTGAATTGGTGTGTCCTGGTCTGTGGGGAGTTTGCTTCTCCTGATGAGCTTGGCGAGGCTGGAGGGATAGTTGGAAGGCCAGAACAGAGGATTCAGGAAAGATTTCTTTGAGGATGCGGTCCCCATAGAGTTGTCATTGTTTGATACCCTGTATTGGGTACTAGTATGCACAGGCGCCAACTTCCACTGTTCCCGGTGAGTTCTCGCCCCTGCACTGCCCCCACCCTGCCCCCATTCCACCCCCTTCTCCCAAGTCCCTGCCCCGCCTCTTCTCTGCCTCCTCCCCTGAGTACGCCACATCCCCGCTCCTCTCTACTCCCTCCTGGAAAGTCCTATGTGCCGCCAAACAGCTGTTCAGTGGTGGGAAGCGCTGGGAGGTAGGCGGAGGAATGGGATGTGGAGTGCTTGGGTGGGGGGGAGGAGCTGAGGTGTGGAGATGGGTGAGGGGGGCTTGGCTTGGCTGCCGGTGGGTGCAGAGCACCCGCTAAGTTTTCCCCGGGGGTGCTCCAACCCTGGAGCACCCATGGAGTCGGTGCCTATGCTACTATGGGGTGGTAGGTGACAACTAGGGATTTTCATAGATTCTAGGACTGGAAGGGACCTCGAGAGGTCATCGAGTCCAGTCCCCTGCCCGCATGGCAGGACCAAATACTGTCTAGACCATCCCTGATAGACATTTATCTAACCTACTCTTAAATATCTCCAGAGATGGAGATTCCACAACCTCCCTAGGCAATTTATTCCAGTGTTTAACCACCCTGACAGTTAGGAACTTTTTCCTAATGTCCAACCTAGACCTCCCTTGCTGCAGTTTAAGCCCATTGCTTCTTGTTCTATCCTCAGAGGCTAAGGTGAACAAGTTTTCTCCCTCCTCCTTATGATACCCTTTTAGATACCTGAAAACTGCTATCATGTCCCCTCTCAGTCTTCTCTTTTCCAAACTAAACAAACCCAATTCTTTCAGCCTTGCTTCATAGGTCATGTTCTCAAGACCTTTAATCATTCTTGTTGCTCTTCTCTGGACCCTTTCCAATTTCTCCACATCTTTCTTGAAATGCGG
>NW_020664413.1:51100705-51161993 GCF_002925995.2 Terrapene triunguis | reverse complement strand
CTCAGACCATTTCTCCAATTTGTCCAGATCATTTTGAATTATGACCCTGTCCTCCAAAGCAGTTGCAATCCCTCCCAGTTTGGTATCATCCGCAAACTTAATAATCGTACTTTCTATACCAATATCTAAGTCATTAATGAAGATATTGAACAGAGCCGGTCCCAAAACAGACCCCTGCGGAACCCCACTCGTTATGCCTTTCCAGCAGGATTGGGAACCATTAATAACAACTCTCTGAGTACGGTTATCCAGCCAGTCATGCACCCACCTTATAGTAGCCCCATCTAAATTGTATTTGCCTAGTTTGTCGATAAGAATATCATGCGAGACCGTATCAAATGCCTTACTAAAGTCTAGGTATACCACATCCACAGCTTCTCCCTTATCCACAAGACTCGTTATCCTATCGAAGAAAGCTATCAGATTGGTTTGACATGATTTGTTCTTTACAAATCCATGCTGGCTGTTCCCTATCACCTTACCACCTTCCAAGTGTTTGCAGATGATTTCCTTAATTACTTGCTCCATTATCTTCCCTGGCACAGAAGTTAAACTAACTGGTCTGTAGTCATAGTTTTTTTTTTTCTCTATTGAAGCAGGTTCTCCCAGGGTATTTTGGTGGCCCATTCCATGATGCAATCTACTTCTTTGGTTGAGTGTCCTTGTTTGGCGAAGGTGATTTTAAGTGTGTTAAGGTGTGTATCCTAGACTTTCTCTTTGGAGCATATTCTCTGGTATCTGAGTGCCAGGCTAACAGATGTCTGGAATGTTTAATGGATCTGTGGACATAAGTGTGGTGATTGGTAGGTTTCACAGAGGACTTAACTTTCCAGGGCTTTCATTAGGACCACTTTCAAATGCCTTAAATTTTGCTTTACAAACAACCATAGATAGAGAAAACAAACAACAAGACCAACATGGGGAAGGTATAAATGCTCCTTCTTAATTTACTACTTATGCTCATGGAATTTCCATATCAATATGTTGTTGCGATAGCATATTTTACACAATATTACTTGTGCAGTGGAGATGGCCTTTTTAGTACTTTGAAATCTAAATCTGCTTTGGAGATAGGTTGATTTATCTTAAGCATTTCCAGTGACCTTTTATTGTGGCATATAGTTGCCATATACAAGAATCAAAAGCATCCGTTCCAACTGAAGGGATCATAAACTCTGTCTATCCCTCATTTGTGCGTGTGTGTGTGTGTGGGGGGGGGGTGTTAAGTGGGGTATTCTTGCTGTGTCTTCAGATGAGATCCTATCAGCCATTCTGCAAATATCATCACTAAGGGAAGTCTTGCACATAGACTGCAAGGTACTTGCTCATCCTTATTTCCAACAGCTAAGGCTGTTCCTTGATAAACTACAGGTGAGTTATTTTTTTCCAAAGAAGTGATGGTTAAAATGCACTGAACACTTGCATAATACAGCAATTTGGAGAGGTAATCTGACAATTTACTAAATGCTGAGCTGAATAGATTGTTCCATAGATCTAAATATGTTTCAAAGGCAGCAAATGCATTAATTGGCACAATAAATGAATATGCTCTCAGAGACCTGGAGAGCACAGCATGTTAATGTTAAAGAATATTCATTCTGCTCTTCTGTCCGTGACAATTTTTCAAGAACAGACAGTTGCTTTATTCCCAGAAGTAATATATTTAGACTTCAAGATATGAGAGATCCTACTAGAGCAGTTGTGTTTTTTAAGATCATTTGCCCCATGTATGTCTTTGAAGCTGAATGTTAATTATGGTAGTGTTGGAAGGTAGATACTTAAAACTGGCTTATTGAGAGATGTAATATTGAGAAATTATATATTTTTAATAAATCACTTCTGAAGACAATTCTTCATAAGAAGTGTTATGGGAAACCTTCAATCTTGTATTTGTGAAATTATAATGGGGGGGGGGGGGAGAGACAACCAAACAACCTTCCACAGTTACATTAGAAGAGCTAGGAACAGATCTGAGAATAGAGAGAAAACGAAAAGGACAAAGTTAATGAATCAGAAGCTAAACTTAAAATAAAAAACAGATTAAAAGAAAATATGTCAATCTAAAGAGTAAGAAATTCTACTAGAACTCTGCTGCATTGAAACCAGAAGCAAAACACTCTGTATAAAAAGGGAAACAAGGGGCAGAATTATTTAAACCTGTTTATTTGTCACAAAGAAAGGGGGAAATGACTGCAGATGAAGATTATAATGTTTCCATCCACTCTATATGCTTAAAATTATTTGCAACTTTTTTTTTCAATATAGCTATGCACTATACTTCTGGAGAAAAGATGGAAGGTCTGTAACTGAATGATTACTAGGCAGTTATCCTATTGAAAAGCAAGACCGGTGTGCTTATATAGCTATTGTTTGTCACTTATACAGACAGTTCTTATTGGAGGATAGGTCCATCAATGACTCTTAGCCAGGATGGGCACGGATGGTGTCCCTAGCCTCTGTTTGCCAGAAGCTGGGAATGGGCTACAGGGGATGGATCACTTGATGATTACCTGTTCTATTCATTTCCTCTGAAGCTCCTGGCATTGGCCACTGTCAGAAGACAGGATACTGGGGTAGATAGAACATTTCTCTCACCCAATATGGCTGTTCTTATTAACTACCCTAACATAGGATGATCACGCACATAGACAACTGACTGTATTTATTTCAATTCCTACTTAAACAAATGAGGGAAGTTATATTACTTTTTTGCCCCCAAAGCCTTTTGTCTCTCTTAATGTCTCTCTGAACGGCTTCTTTGGATTCTTTCTTCAAAATATGAGTGGTTGCAAGTCTCCTTCCCCTGGTTATCAAAATGTCATGAGGTATATTAAAGAACAGAAAGGGGGCCCATATCACAATATGGCTGTCGGTTGACCATTTCAGATTAACCTACTTATGCAAGCACACTGTAATAAAGAAAAAGTTATCTGATTTTCCCACTCACTATATGCAGTAGACTGAACTATTACTACTTTTTACTGGAAAGTAAATGCCACAGTATCTATCTTAGGTACTTATCCAAAACCATCTAGTGTGTGCATGTGTATGTCTATTTCTTCCCAGAAGTTGTTGATACCCTGTAGTTGCCTTACCAACTGTTGTTTGTTGATGTGAATGTGTATTTTGTCTGCTTGACTAGTTCTATGTACTCTGAAAGCTTAGAAATGAATGAGGACATGCAGTATTCCTGCTGGAGATCTTATAATCTTTGGTGTATAGAGAAGACCCATGGGCCAGATGCCCTCTCTACCATGGATTTTAGGATGGGATATACTAGTCACTTCAGCAGCATTGTGCTAGTTAAGAATTCCCCTGTCTAAAGGAATCCTTTGGTGGCCAGTTAAGACAACTCCGTGATTAATTGGTGCTTCTGAAGCAGGACAGAGTAGCTGGAGTGGAAGGCATACCCCAAAGAGTTTATGGCTTAATGCAGCTAAAGGTGTGATGGGGAGATAAGTGGGAGTTTCTGAAGTTATTCTACAATTTCATCCACACCCTCACCCCCAAAAAGTGAAGTAATCTCCATCATGCCTGACAGATCCAGTTATGTTCCTAGCTCCCTTGCCCTGGTCCCAACAGCCTGTCAAACCTCTCCCAACTCTTCCACAATCAACTCTTTCCAGCCCCAACACATTTTTAAAGGGTAATTAAATTTGTAATTCATGTGGTGTACATGTCACAATGAATCATGTTCTGATGTGTCTTGAGTGTGAAAAAGTGTGATGGGCCCCTGAACCAAAAGTACCACATTACTGATCTCATTGTGAGTTACAAGTAAGGATGTCTCAGGTAATTAGCATTATGCATTTGTGCTGCAGTGAGAATATATTGGGTATCCTGCCATCATCAGACCTATGTTGCTCTTATTAAACAATTGAATAACATCTCTTGACTGGTCAGATCCTTAACTTTTGCATTGTTTGGGACTTCCTGAAGACTCTCTTCCTTCTGTATTAATACTAACATACCTTTTGGATATATACTGCTAAAATTAAACTAATGGGCCTGACTTTCAAAAACAGTAACCTTCTGCAAATGTAGCAACATAGGAACTCAGGGTTAATAAAGCTACTTGGGCTAGTAGAACATTCTGATTGACTGAGGTGAACGATCTAAAGGGTAATATTAATCTAAGTGAACCACCCCATACAGCTGAAACTGCAGTTCAGTATTCTGAACTCCAACTCCATCTTATCAAGAGCAAAATATACTTTTCTTCTCAACAGTAATGAACTCTGTGCCTCATAATGTCTCAAGGGTGTGATTATTTCAGAGAAAACTGCTTCCCCAGTTACATCTTGTTGCATAAATAATCATCTCTTTGATGTGGAGGATAACAGTGGGAATGATGTAAGTTAAATATGTTCTCCAGCAGTCTGACTTGCAAGGGAATAAACAATTTGTTGATACTTAGAGTGCTAAAACAGCTTCCTTCAGTTCCCAAAATGTTCATATATACTGCTCTGAGCATTACAGCCATATTGTGTGTGTGAGAGAGAGAGAGAGAGAGAGAGAACACGTGTATGTATACGTCTTAAATTTTCCAATAAGGGATTGGATCTTTTTCTCTTCTTGTTGTTTTAAATTAATTGTTTCAGTAGATCTATGGAATCAAAGCATCTGTTCATGCTGTACACAGGCAACTCAGCAACAACATGAACTCCACAAATATAGCTCTGTGGGAAGGTAATATAACGAGATGCATAAACCAAAGGTGCAATTCACATTAGTTATTTAACTGAAATAACCATCACAATCTGGCTAGAAGGATATTTACCAAGATTACAGTTTCATGCTGCTTGATTACTTTTGTATAGTTGATATATTGTTAGGAAGAGGGGAGGGAGAGAGAGATGGTTTCTCTAGAAGAGCCTGATCCAAAGCCTATTAAAGTCAGTTGTAAGATGGCCATTGACTTTAGTGGGCTTTGGTTTGGCTCTAAATGGTTTTTCAAACCACATCTATGCCCTCCACAATAGTTACCACTTTTTCAGATGTTAAATATATTTCAGCTGACATGCTACCTCACAGCCCTAATGTATTTCCCATTTCTATGATCTCTGGCTGGTTATATCATCAAATGTACATATATAAACAAATACTTTATATTCAAGGATTTATTATCATGTGTTCGAATTAAGTTTTTCAGAACAAGGATTCTTCAGAGTGCCATTGTGGCATGCCAAGGTACCCACCAGAACTTATTTCTGGGTTCTGCTGGAGTTTAAACAGACAGGAAGTTGTTTGGAATTAGTTGGGAGAGAGCTTTAGATCTAGTTGTTTTTTGATCTAGCCCAAAAATAATGTTGGGATTTTTATTTTGTGGTTCAATTAGAGAGCTTCTTAGAAAGTGAAGTGCATTTCCAGACATGCAATCTATTCTACAAAGGGAAAGATAAGACCAGAAGGAAAAGTCTGTGTTTTATTAAGAGAAAACTGTACAATAACGCCTCACTTAATGTTGTAGTTATGTTCCTGAAAAATGCGACTTTATGCAAAATGATGTTAAACTAATCCAATTTCCGCATAAGAATTAATGTAGATGGGGGGGTTAGGTTCCAGGGAAAGACGTTATATACATATACAGTATAAGTTTTAAACAATTTTAAACAAACAGTTTAATATTGTACACAGCAATGAATGATTGTGAAACTTGGTTGAGGAGGTGGAGTAAGAGGGTGGAATATTTCCCAGGGAATGCCTTGCTGCTAAATGATGAGCTAGCACTCGGCTGAGCCCTCAAGGATTAATACGCTGTTTTTAAGGTAGCCTTACACTCTACAAGGCAGCAGGGACTGAGGCAGGAGGGAGGAAACACAAGAGATGCAGGGCAACCGGGGGGGGGAGGGGCAGGAGCAGGGGGACATCCTGATATCAGTACCCCTCCCCCTCCTCCTTGCCCGCAGCAAGCAGGACGCTCCGGGGAGCAGCTCCAAGGCAGAGGGCAGGAGCAGCACGGCAGTGGGGGGAGGGCCACCTGAACTCCTGCTGGACAGCCGCGGAGCCACATACCTTACAGGGAATTTAGGGGAGCTGATGCGGGTGAGGGGGCTGCTGGCCCTCCCTCCCCCTCCCCCCCCCCGGTTCTAATCCCCACAAGGAAGGGCTGCTCTTCCAGGGAATCCTGCATGCGGTGGACAAAGCAGGCAGCTGCCAAAGGACATTATAAGGGAGCATTGTGTAACTTTAAACGAGCTTGTTCCCTAATAAATCAGCAACGTAACAACGAAACATTAACCGGGACAACATTAAGTGAGGAGTTACTGTATATAGATATGCCTGATTAAGAATGAGAACCTCATGAAGTTATTTTTTAAGTAAACTGCAGAGCCTGGAAAACGTGTTATATAATTTGGGGAAATACTTTCCCTATGTTTTTCTTGAAATGCAGTTCATCCAGACAAACAGATTTGAACTCCAGATACAATATATAATACACACTAATGTACTGTTGATGATACTGACGTCCCAACTTTGGAGAAGTGGTTTATCTTCTGGCAATGAGCAAGTCTGAGTCATTATTGTAGTAGTATTGCTGTTTGAAACATCTGATTCTGAGTGTCATTCCAAACCTGAAGGTCAGGCCATCTTCACTAAAAGACTTGCTGAGCTTTCATGATCTGGATAAATGCTGGTGTTTGGGTAGATGAAATTGTGTGGATTTTCCCTGAAATCAGGCAAGACTTAGGTTGCTTCCGCTGACTTTTGGACTAATTTGAATCTCAAACTGTAAGTACATCTCAGGAAGTGAACATCGAAGTGAAACAAAATTGGGGCCGGGGAAGTTTTGTATATATCACTATGAACTAAATCCACAATTTCACATAACTCTAATTGGTATTCTTCTCAAACATAGCTGCTACTAGGTTACATGGTTTGAGTAATAAGTACTGCCATTGCAGAAGCATTTCGTTGTTCATCTATATATGTGATTGTAGCTTACTCTCCATTTTCATCAGCTTCCACAGGACTCAGCAATCTGCTGTCCTGGTGAATGATCTCCATAGCGAGGAAGAGAATGCTTTGGGATGAAGAATTCATTTTCACAAATTAACTCATGAAAGAGAAACCGTAAGGCACATACCATATACTGCACTGTGCAGAGGACCCATACAAGGCACGTGCACCCTGCAGAATAGGGTGTAAGTGGTAGACAGGCCTCGTGCTGCCCTCACTCTGTCCCTTATGAACATATCTGCAAGATGTTTCCAATAGATCCGTTCTAGAACTCGAGTTCCCAAGTTGAGAGAAGAAGGTGGTGCGGAAGAGGGAGTTAAGAACCAGAGTACAAATGTTTTCTTAGAAGTTATTGAATTAAAATGAACCTAATCTTAATATCTTCAGTTTCGTGGTGATGTTTATAAATTAATATTAGTCGTGAAGCTCAATTACCATTAGCTCAATTACATCTAGTAATAAAAACATGCCCCTGCTAGCTGGTTCTGCCTCTCACCTCTTGGCTCCTTAAGTCTCAGTTCCTGTTTATGGTTTCAAACACTGTTTAACATACAAAATTAGAAATTAAAAGAAATTGCCTGACCATTCTTAGTGTACTTGCACTGAGCAGATCCTGGTTCTTTCATTTCTGTGATAATGGAAGCAGATAGGACTGGCTTGTACTGCCCAACATAAGGGTTGCACTTACTCACATGAGCAGTCCCATTATCTTTAAGGCAACTAGTACATGCTAACCAATGTGAGTAATGCTGACACAATCTAGCCCTTAATATTACTCCTCTGCTCTATTCTAAAAGTGCCCTTTCTCAATAAGAGCCTTCTCCAAAATTTCTCTCATATAATTTTATAGTAAAATCAAAGTTGGTTATATCCCTGTAACCCAAACAGAGGTTAAATAATCTACTACATACACCTATTATTGGAAATGTAACTCAACAGTTTATTCTTAGTGGCTGACATGGAAATAAAACATTGCTGCTTGTATGGTAAAATGGTAAAAGGGAATGGATAGCGAAGATAGATTTGTCAATATATGATGTATCAAAAAAGCAGCTGATGAACAATATATTGATAGCAGTAGTGGGGAAAATATTCTGTAACTTGTGTAAGGTCTGTTGTTGAAATTTTCTGCAATGATAGACTGCAGCAGCAGTAAAGTCACTCTTTTATTTTGGTAAATAACTTCATAGAATAAACATTATATCAATATACCATAGTCGAGTACATTTTCTAATCAACAGCATAAACGAGTTATCAGTAACATGCGTTAGATTACAAAAGTAATTCCTCCTGCTGAGAAAATTGTAACAAAACAGTAGAGGGGGCATTTGCCTGCATGAAAGAATGTTGTGGCTTCAGCTGCAACATCCCTTTAAAAGCTGAAGTGAAAAGGCAAAGTTCAAGATCCCTTTAGAGATCTTTAAACAAACACTGACTGTGTATGTTGCTGGGAAGATTGATGCACAGAGAATACACGAGCTACTAGCTTCCAAAAATGATATCCAGGGAGCAACTGATAAGGTCCAGGGACAGTGGAAGAGAATGGAGAAAGTCACATCAGTAGGTAAAAGGAGGACTTGGAAACGTCAGAAAGTACCAGCAGGTCCAAGGATTAATGAGAGAAGATAATAAATTATCAGAGAGAAGGCTAAAATATTATCCAGAAGAGGAAATGGTAGGATATGTAAGAAGGTTTAAAGAGCATTAGAAGAAAGTGGAAGAGGGTTGCAGAACATTGGAAAATATTGTCCAAAATCTAGGAAGAGACCTGGAACGCTAAGGGTATATGGAAAAACAATGGAGTATTGGAGAAATCCAATCTAGCAGCTGGGAGATCTACAGACTATTGCAAACAGCCTTGGCAGTTTATGCATAGTGGAAAGGGCCAGAGAAGATGACAAGAGGTCTGCTACTCCCTGCAGAGAGTCAAGGGAATATTTAGGAGTGCAAGACAGGCAGATGGAGAGGCTGGAAGAGCAGATGGTAAGGATGGGAAGATCAGTATGGACTACAGATTTGAAACTACAGCCCCAAATTGAATATTTATCTGATATGTTCTTCCTCCCATACATAAAAATGCCAGAAACAGCAAACATTCTTTTCACACTGTGCATACCGCTTGGTGCCAGTAACCTTTTGTTTCAACATGTTATGAACATTATATATAGTTGGCTGCTATCATACTGCGCTTTCTCTGCCCAGTAGGGTGGGAATCGTGTGCCCTTCCAAATCCACTGTCCATGAATTAGCTGGAAGAGAGTGCTAAAAGAATATTGGCTGGCTTCCTGTTGCCCAGACAAAATACATTCCCACTGTACTGTGCATGAGCAAACAACCAAGGCTGAAAGCCTAATAGGTAAAAGAAAGTGAACCTGATTCTTCCATATAGAAGGACAGAACATTGCCTCAGCCCCGTTTGTTTGGTATTTGTGTCTTTTCAGATATAATGTATAATTAAACTGCACGAATAAATATTGAAACTTGGAAGATAGCTTGAATGATCTCAAATACAGAAACAAATTAATATTAGCTACCTCAATTCATCAGACTTGTAAGTAAAGTTGACATTGATTTATTTGTGATAAACTACTTGGTTGTCCATCCCTAAACCCAGAACAATAGCTATTGTCCTTGCAATGTGTCTTCAATTTGTACTGATGCCAGCACATCTCTGTCTCTGTGTCTATCTAAGTCTCTCTTTCCCACTCCCTGTCCCCACCCCCATGGCTCATTCTGATAACAACTATATGCATAAATAATGCCTTTGTTATTTTGGAATGATTCAAAAGTCTATTTGCAGGTTCATCAATCATGCTATTGAATATAATAGGCTTATAACATTCCCTTGTGGAGTGCCATTTTCTAGCATAAATTCATTAAAAATACTAGCTCCTTGTCTCACTTTACAGCTGAGATGTCAAACCATTTGGTAATTAGAGGCCACTTAAGAGAACTAAGTAAGCATAAAGTGCCACCAGCTGCTAAAGGTACACAAACATGAAGGGATTCAGGTATGAGGGCTGAAAGCATTTGCATTTTACAGTATTGGCAAGCTAGTCGGTGTGTATTCTTATTAACTTTATTAAAATCATGTCTCCATTAGTGCCATTCGGGTAGTCAAAGGAATACCGAGAGTGGAAGAGACAGGTTAGACATTTCTGCTTGGAAGAAATTTTGTTTCTAAGTAAATCCCTCTCTCTTTTGTATAACGATCTTCTGACTATTAATATAGCAGTACAAGTTAAGTTATTTTCTACATTTTTAAAACTATAGCTGCTTATTTGTGTCTGCAACCACTAAATGCTTTCCAGTTTCTGATGCATCTGTTTTGTGATATGGAGAAGATTCAGGCAGATCTAATATGCCTCCTTTTAGAAATAAAATAGTTAATTTGTTCTTGAAATATGAATGAATATTCACAACAATTTTCTCTATTTGCCTTTGTCGGCTTTCAGACATTCTTTACAGTATAAAGCAGGGGTCGGCAACGTTTGGCACGCGGCTCGCCAGAGTAAGCACCCTAGCGGGCCGGGCCAGTTTATTTATCTGCTGACGTGGCAGGTTCGGCCAGTGGGGGCCGCGGTTCGCCGTCCCGGGCCAATGGGGGCAGCGGGAAGCGGCATGGGTGAGGGATGCGCTGGCTGCGGCTTCCCGCCGCCCCCATTGGCCCGGGCCAGTGGGGGCCGCGATCGGCCGAACCTGCCGTGTCAGCAGGTAAATAAACTGGCCCGGCCCGGTAGGGTGCTTACCCTGGCGAGCCGCATGCCAAACGTTGCCGACCCCTGGTATAAAGGATATTGTCGTATATTTCAAGTACTCATTTTAACCTTTGTCTGAAAAGAACTTGCATAATTTAACTTGCTGTGAAATATGTAAGGGAACTTGAATCTACTAATTTCTTTCTAAGTCTTGTTATTTCATCTGTGGCAAGCAAAATATGCTACGGAAGGGTGGGGGGGAATCCTCTAGCCTTTCCAGATAGAAATACATGTCTTCTGACTATATATCTTTTACTATTTGTTTCATGTACCATGTTGTGAGTAATCACATGACTCCATGTTTCAACCAGGATTCTAGTCACGTGCATGCAGAATGGCTTATAGTGCCTTCTCCAAATTTTTCCCTCCCTTATCTTGTGTTCTTCCTTCCTAGTTCCATGTAGGTTGCTATGCTATTTTTCAAGTTGTATTGAGTAATTATCATTGTCATTCACTATAGCAAATACCTTTATCATTTTAGTGGTAGACATACATTGTTTAATAAATATCCAGAATATCCCATATGATACAGCAGTTTACTAAATCTCAAAGGATTTGAAAAGGGGAACGATGTCATTGGAAGTGAAGAAAATGATTGTAACAGCCAGATTTTGAATGGACTGGAAGCGAAGTGAGATGAGACGTAGAGAAAACAGGGAGCAGAAGGGTCCTGCAGTTGATGTGTGAGGTGACTAAGGATTGGACAAGAGTTTTGGCACTAAGAATGGGGATAAAGACGGACTTGTAGAGACTGATTATGAAGAATTATTGTATTTTTTAATTTTACTATTGAAGTGAGCAGATATGGATGTCATATGGTGCTTGTTTTCCATTTATTCCTCTCATCTAACACCTTAGGATTTAAAACCTTAACTATGAGAGAACGTTTTCTGCCTTGGAATGAAAAATCAAGAGAAGTCCCACTTTTTGGTTTCAGAGGCTCCATATAACTATTTTGGAAAGCTCTAGAGAGTTGGAAGGGATGAGGGACTAAGGCATTTATAAGCTGTCTTGCTGCTTTTCAGATAGGTGAGATAAACAAGCACACAAAAGATACAAGTATTTACATTTCTATTTCTTTTCTTGCCTATACACCTGGGCCTATTTAGACTGACTTTTGTTGAACTAAGATTAGATATGCTTTCATGCTGTTTTTTTGTATAATTATATCTGTGTGACCATATTGTTTGGGAGATACATGCAGACTGTTCCAGCAGAGGCAAACAAACCTTTGGCCTCTAAGAAGAGGTAATGAAAATAACTGACTGGATTTGATGCACAGAATGGTGAGCAGATGAAAGTGTCTATCTCACAAGGAATACATTGCAAGAGCTGCAGTCAGCATGCTACAGAGGGAACATGTTAGGCTACGTCTACATTATGAACTAGTGGTGTGATACCCCTGCTAGTGTACACATACTCCTCTAACTCTCATGAACCTAGCACGAGTATAAATAGCAGCATAGCCGTGGTAGCACATTTAGTTGTGATGGAGGCATGGCTTAGCCGTGCCAATTATTTACCAACTAGTTTCAAACAGGTTTGTACTCGAGATGGCTAAGCCCCAGTATGTGGTGTTCCCTGTGCTACTCGATAACAGCTACCCCCAGTATGTGTACGTGAGCAGGGGAATCATATACCTAGCTTTTAGTGTAGATATAGCCCAACGGTTATGAGTGTGAACTTGCTTAAGGTACATATTAATCAAGGGTTTGGCGTAATTATTATAAGCCATAACATTTCTTAACACCAACTACTCCCGAATAGTAGATTTTAAGGCCACAAGGGACTGTTATGATGATCCTACTCTGACTTCCTGCATAACACAGGTCATAGAACCTCATCCAATAATTTCTACATCAGGCCCATCACTTTTGTTTGCACTATAGCATATCTCTTAGAAGGATATCCAGCACATCCCTATGTACATTGTTCCAAAGGTTAATCACCCATTCTGTTAAAAAAATTACACTTTATTTCTAGTCTAAATTTGTTTAGCTTCAAGTTCTGACAATTGGATCCCTTTATTAGAGCAGAGCAAGTACCTGGTTTTGGTTGGTTGGTTGTTTTGGGGGGGGGGGGGGGTTCAGGGGGCCAACCAAAAAACCTGGGCTGAAAAAAAATTGTTTCATTTAGAACCAAAACCGAATTTCTTCTTTCCCTCTCCCCCCAAACAAAACCAACTGGGGGGAGGGAGAGAAGCAATCAAATTTTTTCATAGATTCATAGATTCATAGATTCTAGGACTGGAAGGGACCTCGAGAGGTCATCGAGTCCAGTCCCCTGCCCGCATGGCAGGACCAAATACTGTCTAGACCATCCCTGATAGACATTTATCTAACCTACTCTTAAATATCTCCAGAGATGGAGATTCCACAACCTCCCTAGGCAATTTATTCCAGTGTTTAACCACCCTGACAGTTAGGAACTTTTTCCTAATGTCCAACCTAGACCTCCCTTGCTGCAGTTTAAGCCCATTGCTTCTTGTTCTATCCTCAGAGGCTAAGGTGAACAAGTTTTCTCCCTCCTCCTTATGACACCCTTTTAGATACCTGAAAACTGCTATCATGTCCCCTCTCAGTCTTCTCTTTTCCAAACTAAACAAACCCAATTCTTTCAGCCTTGCTTCATAGGTCATGTTCTCAAGACCTTTAATCATTCTTGTTGCTCTTCTCTGGACCCTTTCCAATTTCTCCACATCTTTCTTGAAATGCGGTGCCCAGAACTGGACACAATACTCCAGCTGAGGCCTAACCAGAGCAGAGTAGAGCGGAAGAATGACTTCTCGTGTCTTGCTCACAACACACCTGTTAATACATCCCAGAATCCCGTTTGCTTTTTTTGCAACAGCATCACACTGTTGACTCATATTTAGCTTGTGGTCCACTATAACCCCTAGATCCCTTTCTGCCGTACTCCTTCCTAGACAGTCTCTTCCCATTCTGTATGTGTGAAACTGATTTTTTCTTCCTAAGTGGAGCACTTTGCATTTGTCTTTGTTAAACTTCATCCTGTTTAACTCAGACCATTTCTCCAATTTGTCCAGATCATTTTGAATTATGACCCTGTCCTCCAAAGCAGTTGCAATCCCTCCCAGTTTGGTATCATCCGCAAACTTAATAATCGTACTTTCTATACCAATATCTAAGTCGTTAATGAAGATATTGAACAGAGCCGGTCCCAAAACAGACCCCTGCGGAACCCCACTCGTTATGCCTTTCCAGCAGGATTGGGAACCATTAATAACAACTCTCTGAGTACGGTTATCCAGCCAGTTATGCACCCACCTTATAGTAGCCCCATCTAAATTGTATTTGCCTAGTTTGTCGATAAGAATATCATGCGAGACCGTATCAAATGCCTTACTAAAGTCTAGGTATACCACATCCACAGCTTCTCCCTTATCCACAAGACTCGTTATCCTATCGAAGAAAGCTATCAGATTGGTTTGACATGATTTGTTCTTTACAAATCCATGCTGGCTGTTCCCTATCACCTTACCACCTTCCAAGTGTTTGCAGATGATTTCCTTAATTACTTGCTCCATTATCTTCCCTGGCACAGAAGTTAAACTAACTGGTCTGTAGTTTCCTGGGTTGTTTTTATTTCCCTTTTTATAGATGGGCACTATATTTGCCCTTTTCCAGTCTTCTGGAATCTCTCCCGTCTCCCATGATTTTCCAAAGATAATAGCTAGAGGCTCAGATACCTCCTCTATTAGCTCCTTGAGTATTCTAGGATGCATTTCATCAGGCCCTGGTGACTTGCAGGCATCTAACTTTTCTAAGTGATTTTTAACTTGTTCTTTTTTTATTTTATCTGCTAAACCTACCCCCTTCCATGGAAGTGACCTTCCAGAAATGTAATGTTCTGAAGGTCACTTCAAATTGGCTATTGCTAAATAGAATGCCTAAAACTCATTGTCAGAATGGGGTGGTTTGGGGTTGTGGTTTTTTTGTTTTTGTTTTTTTGACATTTTCAACATTTTTGTTTTCAGGTGTTTTTTGGACAAGACTATTTGCTGAACTTGACCTAAATTTGCAAATAGTTTTGGTGCCCAGAAAAAATGCATTTTTCAGTAAATTTACTATTCATTGGGGGAAAAAATGCCCAGCAATACTCATTATGACCATTTTTGCTAGATTAAAGTGCTGAATCCCTCAAATCACTTTTAACTCTTTTCTACGCCGTTCCAATTTTCAACATTCTTTTTGAAGTGTTAACACTAGAATTGGGAACAGTATTCCAGTAATGGTTTCACTGATGCCAAATACAAAGGTAATACCACCTTCCTGCTTCTGTGTGTGTGATAATCCTATGTGTATACATCCAAGGATTGCCTTTGCCATATTCAGTACAGCATTGCATTGAGAATTCAATTGATTATTTACCATGGGGGCAATTCCTCAGCAGGTGAAAGTCAACATAGATCCACCAGCACACCCACAACTTAGCTCCTTAGCAGGACTTCACTGGTGCTGTTACTGTATGCCATGGATGAATTAACCCTGGATAAAATGACTTGTTGCAAAAGAATATCTACCATAGATCAGGCTGACATATTAAAGCTATTCAACTTAGTTACATCTCTGATGTTAAAGGCTATTATATTAACCTATAAACATTTTTAGATATATATCATTTAAGTTTGACTACCCTTGCAAAAAGAATTATAACCATTAAAATATCCCCCCCATGAGAAAACACTGGGTCTGCATTTATACTAAGCACATTTAATAGAGGAGAAAATTAGGCTTCACATCATGTATGCTAGTGAAATAATTATGAAACACACAACAGTCAAACCATAGGAAAATTAAGCTTTCAAAAAGGCATAAAAAGCAAGAAATGATACAAAGCCAGTCTAAACAGAATCTATTTTGAAGTTTGAAAAAGTTATTTTTCATTCTATTTTTTATTTATGTTTATGTGTGTTTCTGTATTTCCTGGTTGTCGCAATAATAGGAAATACTAAGATCAGGTAAGAGAGGTATTCTCACAACTTTCCTACCACAGCCCAACCTAGAAAATAATGGAGAAAGTTTTATACTGTGATATTTACAAATGGAAAAAGTTCAGATAATTGACTATGCTTTACCCATGCTTTGGGATGCTAATATGAATGGAGCTGCATCTGCGATATTAGTAAGGCTGATGATTATGGCCCTACTTTAGCAAGGTATTGAAGTATGTGCCAATTTTAATGATGAGAGTAGTTCTGCTGAAGCCAATGGAACTTTTAATGTGCTTAAAGTTAGGAACATGCTTATGTACTTTGCTGAACCAGGGCTCATCATTGCTTTGTGCTGTTCAGATGGTGGATTAACTGTGGTGTATTGAAAACTGTGTTTAATTTTGGCTACCATTTGAAATTCACAGGGGTTTTCCTGATCCTGCTTACAGACTAGGGGGCTCTGTAGGAAAGCATGCAATCTGAGTCTAGCTGCAGTTAGCCTGCAAAGAGTTAGCCTAGAGCAAGGTGAGGTGAGTTGTGCCTCACTGCCTGATATTTCTGTTTTTGGCTCTTGTGTTAAGATTCTGGAATTTAAGGAATAAGATAATGTTACATTGCAATGTTCCACAAAGAGTAATTAATTTATATATACTTTATTTTATATATATATTTTAATTTAACTTCTCTGTCTGGATGCCATGAGCATAACATGAACCATTAAAGGTTCGGAAATTCAGTTTTGATTGGGTCAGCAAAGCATCCAATCTCTGAGCTATACTATAAGCAACCTGCTTAAGTAGTGGTTAGGCCTGACCAAAGAAACCAAGTTGAAACCATGTCAGTACCTTTCTGGAAATATATATTTTAAAAAGGCTCTGGCTTAGTCAGTTCCCAGTAGTATAAATAGGGCCCAAATGTTCAGCCAGTAGAGAGGAGTCATACCAAATGGAGGATGAACATAGGATATTACCAAACATGGAGCTAAATCCAATACCTTTGAATTCAGTAGAATGGCTCCCATTGATTTCCATGGGCATTGGATCATCCCTGCGGAGTCAGCATAATTAGTCATTGAACTCAGGGGAGCAGAGCACCATTAGTGAAAAGTCCTAAAGAATTTAATAGAAATGCTAGACTTTGGGTCTTTTTAAGGGTGTTTTCTTTTTTTAGAACTATATAGAAAATGTTATCCCTGCTCTAGAATTCTCTAGGAATGGTCAATAAACCCCATATTAGCTACTATTCTTTAATATATTCTGTATGTTTTAAAATAATGTCTATAGGGCCCTGTTTCATTTCTACAGAAAATTGCTAAGGCTATCCCTATTAAATTCTATAAAACATGGCCATAATCTCTGTTCTAGCCCCAGGAACGTGAGACATCTCAAAGGTGTAGAAGATGCTGCTAATGATCCCGTAGAGGAACCCCCAAGTAACCTTGAAAATGCCGAGGTGTATATGGAGAGAGTGAGAAGTTGGCAACGTGAATTATCCAGATTTGGGGGAGGGGGTCGGTGTATTGTGAGGAATTTCGTTTTGTCAATCTTGAGCAAATAAATTCAGCTCAGCAGGTTGCTGAAGCCATACACCGGGGAATACAGTTAGTGCTCGATGACATTAATGGTAGGGTAGGCCCTGATGATTATGTTCAGTTACGTTTAGAGAGCCCTCTGGGGAATTTGCTAAACCAGAGTCTGATTCCGCCTCCCCATTTTCAGACAAGCCAGTTTGAGAGCCTCCAGTAGGGGGCATCTTTTTGTTTTTGTTTTTTTTCCTCATTACCTCTTTAGCCCTTTTTAAAATTTTTACAACAACCCGGGCCTGGAACTTTTTGGCAGCCATCTGTTTATCCCCCAAGCGCTGTCCCCCCTTTTGTTTACACATGAGCTGATGTGTACCCTGGAGGGTGCCCCTTTTACCCAGGCCCCTTTTCACAACTAGTCATGCCTGCTCAGAGCCACCCTTTCCAGCCCTTATGTTTTTCAGCATGGTTCTGAACAAAGCATCATATTTTTCCCATTTCTTTCTAGAATCCCATTCTTTTAGACTACCCGAGGATACATCCTCCATCACTTTTCTGAGGGAAGCCTCAAGCCCTTCCCAACTACTAGAATATGGGGGAGCTGTGACGAGCTTATGGTTTTGGGAGAATGGTTTGTCAGTTCTTGGTTTTTTATTCACAACCCCTAGAGCGCATGCTCCGGGTTTGTGAATGTGGGCATTTTCGCTCACAGTTTCCTCAGGGCTTGGTGTGGTGGTGGCCGCTGAGGAACTAGAGTGCTGGTTGTGTGATTGCAATACCTCAGCATCGCAGAAGCTTTTAGTCCATGGTTTTTTAAACGCAGCCCCTAGAGCACATGCTCTGGGTTTGCGCACATTCAGAACCCCTAGAGTGCGTGCTCTGGGTTTGTGAATGTGGGTGTTTTCGCTCACAGTTTCCTCAGGGCTTGGTGTGGTGGTGGCCACTGAGGAACTGGAGTTGTGGTGGCATGGTTGTTTTTTACCAGAGTCTTTTGTTTTGTCCTTGGGTTTGACGTATATGAGGTTTGGAAAGCCCGGATGCGTCAGCTGCACTCTTGTGCTGTTTTGCGTTGTTAAAGGTCTCAAAGCAGATTCCTGGTTCGTTGGCAGTTCTGGAGAAGATGTCCTTGTAGCTCTGACTACAGCATTGTCTGAAAAGTTGCCCAGGCCTATGAGGGGGAAAAAAAACAAACAACAACATTTTACAAAAACTGAACTTTACCATCTCTCTCACCCACACCTATGTATTTCCTTTTTCTTTCCTTTTTCTTTTCAGCTTGTTTTCCCTCTGGTCTAAGGATCTCTCATGTTTTGACTGTACTGTGGAGCAAACAACATCATTATTATAAAACACATGAAACCGTCTTGTAAACATACATATACATATATCACACACACACACACACACACACACACACACACTTCATTACGGTGTTTTTCTATTTAAAAAGTCATAGCTTTACAACAAAATAATCCATTTCAGGCTGTACAACAAACAGGTTTTAAAATACATCTCATTTTGCAGAATAAAAACCAAAACTGCTTTTAAAATCCATTTTGCACAGAAATCCTTGTTAGTTTAAAACACACATACCACCAGGTTAAAACCCACAGTTTGCAACCAAACACTTTTCAAAAACCCCACATGCATTTTAAAAGCCACATGGTTGTTCTGTCCTCCAGCCATGTACCTTTGGTTTAGTTCGTAGCATTCCCTCTCCCCAAGTGCCTCACCCCATTTTAAAAACCCATCACATTATGCACAGTAAAAAACCCTGTTAGTTTAAAACAAACCAAGTACTTAAAAAAAAAAAATACCTATGCCTTGCACAGGCCACTCACACACACACACAAAACAGCAGCTTTATAAAACACACCAAACCAAGTTTGCAGCCATATACTTTTCAAAAACCCACATGCATTTAAAAGCTTGTTGCAAAAAAAATAAAATAAAGTTACCTTTCACTATGGGATAAAGTGTTGCAGGCACATGCTTGTTCTGTTCCCCCTCATGTGTGCTTGGGCCTTCAAGAACAAGCAAAAATGTTAGTTAGTATTACCACCAAATCCCTATACAGCCAGTGTAATACTTTTTTTTTTTTAATTCAACAGTATTAAGCACAACTATAGTTAAAATGTTTACCTTGGCCTGGTGGTGAAATGCAGTTTAAAGTTACTGGTTCCATGCTAAACAGATCACACTGCAATAAACATAGGCACCATTATTTACTAAGACAGCATGGGCAAAGAGTGTCATTATATAATATATAGTTTCAGAGTTAAAGACAGCAAGTCTTACCTCTTTTTGCAGTCCAGCAGCTATCCGAGAAAGTTTTCTGTTGAAAAGGACAAACTCCAGCATACCTGAGGTTTTTATACCCTCTTAGCCCATTGTTTCAAACAAAACTTCAACATAGTTGCTAACAGGTTAATTTAATCACCCCTCCCATAGCATTCCCTTTTGTGATCTGGGGTAGTGAAACCATTTTGTCTGGGTGTGTGTGGTTAAAACCCCATTCAGTTCAACAGACTAAGGATAGCTCAGTGGTTTAAGCATTGGCCTGCTAAGCCCAGTGGTGTGAGTTCAAGCCTTGAGAGGGCCACTTAAGGGTTTGGGGCAAAATCAATATTTGGCCCTCCTAGTAAAGGCAGCTCTATGAGATAGGTATATCTCCATATTAACTCTATTGTACTCAGACACATGTCTGAACTAGCCTTGTTTCTTTTATTGTAAAAACATTTTTAGGATTTTTTCCCCTCCCCCACCACAACATACATTTCAGCTTTTTGCTATACACGCAAAAACACAAGAGCTAATTCTCACAAACAATTTATTTTTTTTATTTAAAAAACATACAGCTTCTTGAAAACAAAACCAAGCTGCTTCATTAAAACTTTTTTAGCTCACTTAAAGGCCAAAGGCCTTCTAACAAAACACAGATAGTCACAAACCCCACCTTTTTAAAAAATTTACAGCTACCAAGTTTTATATCGCATGTTTGTCCCCTCACCATTCTCTAACTTAATCCTTTTAGATTTCTTACAAATAGTTTTTTTCTTAAACAGGGTTCTGTAACTCTTTGTGCGGACTATACGGTCAATATAATGCTCTAAGCAGGCATCTTCCGGTTTGGTCATTTTCTTTAGAACACGGTCAGGGTCTGCACTGAATTGCACAGCATTTATCAAGGTCACCCCTTGCGCTAAATGTTCTTGGGTTAGGCACAGACATTGCATATCATAACCTATGGCAACAACAGTATTTAATAAGCTTTCCAAACACAGCTCAGCACACAGGCCCCGGAGCTTGCAGTTTATATCCACTGAAGTCCAAGTCACACAGTCATGGTGCCTTTGGCCTGGCGCATCTATGACACAGCCCTCACAATCTTCAAAAAGCTTTTCCCTAAGGCAGTGTTTAAGGATAGCATAAACAGCAACGTGTACAATAGTCCGCATGACTTTTTTACGCTCACAACGTGGCACTAGCTCAGTTAGTTCTATGCCAAGCCGCCTCCTAAACTCCTCATAGCCATCACCCTCAGAGTCCTCTTCAACAGCTTGTATTGGCGTTGAGCAAAAACATGGTTGGGCCAGTTCATCTTCGCTGCTTGATGCAACGCTGTCCGGGTCCTCCAGAAAGGCATCGTCGAGCTGTTGAGAAATTTTCAGAAAAGAAAACGTGTAAGCACCCCTCACTGCTTGTTTTTTAATTTACGCAGTCCCCGGTTCCTAACCCATTACCCACCCCTCCTCGACCGCCGCTTCTTAATCATTCATTTTACCTGAGCTCCGTCTTTTCCGTTCGCTTTGTCTGCCGGTGCCTCCCCCGAGCCGCGATCGCCTTCCACCTTTGAGGGGGTGGACAAAGAGAGACCGCCACGCTCATCGGGCTGCCTCACGAGGGTTTCGGGGTGGGGTTCCGGCGTATCCAGCAACGGCTGGGCCAAAGGGCTCCCCTCGGTCACTCCCTCCTCCTCCTCCTCGGAACTGTCGCTGATGTAGCGCTTTCTCCGCGGATGGTCAAAGACCCTCGGGGCTAAAACAAAGTCCAAAGTTCTCATGGGGGTGGTGAAGGAGTCCATGTTTCCTCTCAGCAGCCTTTCCACGATTTCGAAAACACGTGTCCTTGGTAAGAGATGGCCGCCTCCTCTGTCTGGCGCTGGGACTTATGGGGTAATGGTGCTGCACTCTGATTGGCGGAGGCTCTTGGGAGGAGTTCTTAGTGGGGTCACACGACTCACTTCCGGAGGGGTCACCCCAACCTGGAAGTCATAGAATCATAGAATCATAGAATATCAGGGTTGGAAGGGACCTCAAGAGGTCATCTAGTCCAACTCCCTGCTCAAAGCAGGACCAATTCCCAACTAAATCATCCCAGCCAGGGCTTTGTCAAGCCGGGCCTTAAAAACCTCCAAGGAAGGAGACTCCACCACCTCCCTAGGTAACGCATTTCAGTGCTTCACCACCCTCCTAGTGAAATAGTGTTTCCTAATATCCAACCTGGACCTCCCCCACTGCAACTTGAGACCATTGCTCCTTGTTCTGTCATCTGCCACCACTGAGAACAGCCGAGCTCCATCCTCTTTGGAACCCCCCTTCAGGTAGTTGAAGGCAGCTATCAAATCCCCCCTCATTCTTCTCTTCTGGAGACTAAACAATCCCAGTTCCCTCAGCCTCTCCTCATAAGTCATGTGCTCCAGATCCCTAATCATTTTTGTTGCCCTCCGCTGGACTCTTTCCAATTTTTCCACATCCTTCTTGTAGTGTGGGGCCCAAAACTGGACACAGTATTCCAGATGAGGCCTCACCAATGTCGAATAAAGGGGAATGATCACGTCCCTCGATCTGCTGGCAATGCCCCTACTTATACAGCCCAAAATGCCGTTAGCCTTCTTGGCAACAAGAGCACACTGTTGACTCATATCCAGCTTCTCGTCCACTGTGACCCCTAGGTCCTTTTCTGCAGAACTGCTACCTAGCCATTAGGTCCCTAGTCTGTAGCAGTGCATGGGATTCTTCCGTCCTAAGTGCAGGACTCTGCACTTGTCCTTGTTGAACCTCATCAGGTTTTTTTTGGCCCAGTCCTCTAATTTGTCTAGGTCCCTCTGTATCCGATCCCTACCCTCTAGTGTATCTACCACGCCTCCTAGTTTTGTGTCATCTGCAAACTTGCTGAGAGTGCAGTCCACACCATCCTCCAGATCATTAATAAAGATATTAAACAAAACCGGCCCCAGGACCGACCCTTGGGGCACTCCGCTTGAAACCGGCTGCCAACTAGACATAGAGCCATTGATCACTACCCGTTGAGCCCGACGATCTAGCCAGCTTTCTATCCACCTTACAGTCCATTCATCCAGCCCATACTTCTTTAACTTGGCGGCAAGAATACTGTGGGAGACAGTATCAAAAGCTTTGCTAAAGTCAAGGAATAACACATCCACTGCTTTCCCCTCATCCACAGAGCCAGTTATCTCATCATAGAAGGCAATTAGGTTAGTCAGGCACGACTTCCCCTTGGTGAATCCATGCTGACTGTTCCTGATCACTTTCCTCTCCTCTAAGTGTTTCATAATTGATTCCTTGAGGACCTGTTCCATGATTTTTCCAGGGACTGAGGTGAGGCTGACTGGCCTGTAGTTCCCCGGATCCTCCTTCTTCCCTTTTTTAAAGATGGGCACTACATTAGCCTTTTTCCAGTCATCCGGGACCTCCCCCGATCACCATGAGTTTTCAAAAATAATGGCTAATGGCTCTGCAATCTCATCCGCCAACTCCTTTAGCACCCTCGGATGCAGCGCATCCGGCCCCATGGACTTGTGCACGTCCAGTTTTTCTAAATAGTCCCGAACCACTTCTTTCTCCACATAGGGCTGGTCACCTTCTCCCCATATTGTGCTGCCCAGTGCAGCAGTCTGGGAGCTGACCTTGTTCGTGAAGACGGAGGCAAAAAAAGCATTGAGTACATTAGCTTTTTCCACATCCTCAGTCACTAGGTTGCCTCCCTCATTCAGTAAGGGGCCCACACTTTCCTTGACTTTCTTCTTGTTGCTAACATACCTGAAGAAACCCTTCTTGTTACTCTTAACATCTCTTGCTAGCTGCAACTCCAAGTGTGATTTGGCCTTCCTGATTTCATTCCTGCATGCCTGAGCAATAGTTTTATACTGCTCCCTGGTCATTTGTCCAATCTTCCACTTCTTGTAAGCTTCTTTTTTGCGTTTAAGATCAGCAAGGATTTCACTGTTTAGCCAAGCTGGTCGCCTGCCATATTTACTATTCTTTCTACACATTGGGATGGTTTGTTCCTGCAACCGCAATAAGGATTCTTTAAAATACAACCAGCTCTCCTGGACCCCTTTGCCCTTCATTTTATTCTCCCAGGGGATCCTGCCCATCTGTTCCCTGAGGGAGTCAAAGTCTGCTTTTCTGAAGTCCAGGGTCCGTATTCTGCTGCTCTCCTTTCTTCCTTGTGTCAGGATCCTGAACTCGACCATCTCATGGTCACTGCCTCCCAGGTTCCCATCTACTTTTGCTTCCCCTACTAATTCTTCCCTGTTTGTGAGCAGCAGGTCAAGAAAAGCTCTGCCCCTAGTTGGTTCCTCCAGCACTTGCACCAGGAAATTGTCCCCTACACTTTCCAAAAACTTCCTGGATTGTCTGTGCACCGCTGTATTGCTCTCCCAGCAGATATCAGGGTGATTAAAGTCTCCCATGAGAACCAGGGCCTGCGATCTAGCAACTTCTGCTAGTTGCCAGAAGAAAGCCTCATCCACCTCATCCCCCTGGTCTGGTGGTCTATAGCAGACTCCAACCACGACATCACCCTTGTTGCTCACACTTCTCAACTTTATCCAGAGACTCTCAGGTTTTTCTGCAGTTTCATACCGGAGCTCTGAGCAGTCATACTCCTCTCTTACATACAACGCAACTCCCCCACCTTTTCTGCCCTGCCTGTCCTTCCTGAACAGTTTATATCCATCCATGACAGTACTCCAGTCATGTGAGTTATCCCACCAAGTCTCTGTTATTCCAATCGCATCATAGTTCCCTGACTGTGCCAGGACTTCCAGTTCTCCCTGCTTGTTTCCCAGGCTTCTTGCATTTGTGTATAGGCACTTAAGATAACTCATTGATCGTCCCTCTTTCTCAGCATGAGACAGGAGTCCTCCCCTCTTGCGCTCTCCTGCTTGTGCTTCCTCCCAGGATCCCATTTCCCCACTTACCTCAGGGCTTTGGTCTCCTTCCCCCGGTGAACCTAGTTTAAAGCCCTCCTCACTAGGTTAGCCAGCCTGCTGGCGAAGATGCTCTTCCCTCTCTTCGTTAGGTGGAGCCCGTCTCTGCCTAGCACTCCTCCTTCTTGGAACACCATCCCATGGTCGAAGAATCCAAAGCCTTCTCTCCAACACCACCTGCGTAGCCATTCATTGACTTCCACGATTCGACGGTCTCTACCCAGGCCTTTTCCTTGCACAGGGAGGATGGACGAGAACACCACTTGCGCCTCAAACTCCTTTATCCTTCTTCCCAGAGCCACGTAGTCTGCAGTGATCCGCTCAAGGTCATTCTTGGCAGTATCATTGGTGCCCACGTGGAGAAGCAGGAAAGGGTAGCGATCCGAGGGCTTGATGAGTCTCGGCAGTCTCTCCGTCACATCGTGTATCCTAGCTCCTGGCAAGCAGCAGACCTCTCGGTTTTCCCGGTCGGGGCGGCAGATAGATGACTCAGTCCCCCTGAGGAGGGAGTCCCCGACCACCATCACCCTCTTCCTCCTCTTGGGAGTGGTGGTCGTGGAACCCCCATCCCTAGGACAGTGCATCTTTTGCCTTCCAATCGGTGGAGTCTCCTTCTGCTCCCTTCCCTCAGATGGGTCATCTAGTCCACTCTCCGCATTAGTACCTGTGGAGAGAACATGGAAACGATTGCTCACCTGTATCTCCATTGCTGGTGCATGGACGCTCCTCTTTCTCCTTCTGGAGGTCACATGCTGCCAAACCTCTTCACAATCCTTCTGTCCCTGCTGCGCCTGCTCTGAATCTTCAGAACATTGTGGCCGTAGAAGCATCTCCTGATGTCTGTCCAGGAAATCTTCATTTTCCCTTATGCAACGCAGTGTTGATACTCGTTTCTCCAACCCTCGAACCTTCTCTTCCAATATGGAGACCAGCTTGCACTTTGTACAGACAAAGTCGCATCTGTCCTGTGGAAGAAAGACAAACATGGCACAACCTGTGCAGGTTACAACAGCTGATCGCTCACCTTCCATATCCCTGTCCTCTTAAGAGCTTCCTCAGCTGTTGCAGGAACTACTCAAAGAAACCTGCAGATGAAAGCCTCCGTGAGCTCTCTCCAGGCGAACTCCCAGGCAAACTCCCTCTGTTAGCCTCTGCTGTTCGCCGCAGAGTCACCCTGATTGGTCAAAATCAAGTCACCCTGATTGGTCAAAATCTCCTCTCGGGGAGGTCTTGTTGGGACGAAACCCCTCCTGACTGGTAGAGAGTGGTGGGGGGAGTTCTTAGAGGGGTCACATGACCCACTTCCGGACAGTTCACCCCCGCCCCAGAAGTCACCCTGATTGGTCAAAATCTCCTCTCGGGGAGGTTCTGTAGGGACAAAACCCCTCCTGATTGGTAGAGAGTGGTGGGGGGAGTTCTTAGAGGTGTCACATGACCCACTTCCGGACGGTTCATCCCCGCCCCGGAAGTCACCCTGATTGGTCAAAATCTCCTCTCGGGGCGGTCCTTTCGGCACAAAACCCCTCCTGATTGGTAGAGGGTGTGGGGGGGAGTTCTTAGAGGGGTCACATGACACACCTTGCTTCCGGTCAGGTGGCACCTTGACCCTGGAAGTAATACCCCCATGGTGTGGGACTTCCTGTCACAGGTGGGAGGGACCAAGGGGTCAAGGGGCGGGGCTTAAGGGGCCAAGGGGCGGGTTAGGGTTTGATTGACGGTGGGGCCCTTATACTACTACTATAAAAAAAATCCTTAATCTATCACATGCCTTTGCAGTCAAGCTTCCCCCCCCCACCAAATGGTGTGTGTGTGTGTGCCACATATTATACCGCTTAAAGGAATGATGGTGGACCACGATTTGCATGTTCCCTTTGAAAATAAAGTTCAGCCACTGATTTTTTTTCAAAGCAAGATGAGTTTTGTGGCACGTAAGGTGTTTTGTGATCCGGTCTAGGTCAATGTTTTCCTGTGTTTTGACAGATTAATAATTAAACAGAACCTTGGATAAAGCTCCACATCTCCTTTTCAAATAGAGGAAAATTATTAAGATTCATCTTATTCCACTGGTTACTTACAAATTATCTCACAGTCCCACATCTGTTTTCTAAACAAATCATTAAGTTCTTTGCTAGCTTTTTATGGAATGTGAAGCCGGAAAGATTTGAGCTGCAATACTCATTCACTCATAATAAATAGCAATGTATAGTACAGTCAACTTAAATTCCTATCTGCCTTTATCTTCCAGGGGAAGGTAAGATTAGTTCTCGTAGTGTTTTCTCAAGAGTATTGACCTCATGGGAAATTCTCAGCAAACTCAGTGGCATTGTGTTAATAATACTGTACACAACACTCATGATGTAGTGTTCACAGAATCGCATAGAACTAATTATACCTGGACTTGCTTGTTTCCATTCTATTTGATTTTATAGCTCCAAAAGTAATGAAGAGAAAGGAGTAAGGCACTAGGCTAGGATTCAGGAGACCTGGGGGTAAATCACTTAAGCCCAGTTCCTCAAAAGTACTTTGGCTTTGCTTCACTTAGCATTGCAATAGCCAACCCATCGGCAGCCCACTGCCTAGTAGAATAATCAGTCTTGAGCTACGTGCCTAGGCTCCTCATACACGTGCGGAGAGTTAGGAGCCTAAGAAAAGTATCCTCAGAAGCCAGCAAAGTGAGTAGGGGCCCACCCTAAGCTACCTGGAAATGAAATGCTGAACAAGGGTCAGGGAGACGAAAGAATCCTCAACCATGAACCCTCTCCTGGAGTTAGGCACCTAAACCAGGTCAGCGCCTCACGTAGCCCATGCTCTAGCAGCCAAACCACCTCTCTCTCTCTCCTATGACCGTACTCGATACCTCTCTCATGCTCACCTTATGTTTCCTTGTGTCCCCAGCTGTCCCTGCCCCTCCTTCTATCAGTTGCCTGCATCTGAGCCTCCTGCTGCAGGGTTTTTCAGGTGTCAGGTCTTAGGCACTGTTCTGAGCACACCTACAGGATTGGGCCCCATTTTGAGATAGGCATTGTCCCACTTAGTTTGGGAATCCTGCTTCAGGACCTCTGGGACTTTGGCTTTAGCAAGAGCAGGAATTTTGAAAATGTCAGTAGCCCCTAAAGAGACAGATAAGCACCCAAATATATTTTGAGGATGTGGAAGGGAATTTCTCAGTACCTCTCTTCCCCACCTGTAAAATGGGGATAATACTACTATCTTCATCTCTTATCTATTTCAATTGTAAGATCTTCAGGAAAGGGACTGTCTCGTACTGTGGGTGTCCATAAGTGCCTAGCACAAGACTGCCCGATCTCAGTTGGGAACTCTAAGTGCTAGTACCTGCAAAACACAAAATGTAGCCTTCTCAGACTACTCAATAGCTGCTTGTTGACAAACTGCAGTGGTGTTATGATGTTAACATACTGAGCCCCTGACCAGGTAAAGCACTTTGCTGTTATTTGTTTTTATATAGTGGCTGAATAACCAACTTAAAAAAAAAATCATGTACGCTGGGAAATTTGAAATACTTCTTTACTTATGTAGAGATCTGGGTGAAGAAAATTTTTTCCAGTGTGAAGTGATGTAAAATACATGTTCAATTACTGTATATTGACATTGTTATTTTCCCATACTCTTCTTTCCATGTTTTGGGTCTTTTTATGACCCTAGAATCTGCAGTAATAAAAGCTGAGAGCTGTTTTTCCATCCTTCCATTTACCCATTTTTATCATGTACAGCATGACTCTTACAAACTGGACTAAATCCATGTTTCAAACTCCTAGGCAGAGAGTATGTGCCCATTTTCCTAATAATAATAAATAATAATGCCTTTTCTGGCTGCCAAAAAATCAGCTGCCAGCAACCATACCATTTCCTACTAACTGGATGAAGGTTTATGGTTCTTCAGCCAAATATTCAGGGCTTCTTGGCGAACTGAGAAAAGCCACTTTAAATCAGCAGTTTACACATTTATTGTTCTTCACATTTCTGTAGTTAAACCTTCTTTATTAACACGCCACATTAAACAATTATACAATAATGTAACATCAGCATTAGGCCTCTCTCTCAATGTGTTTATATTATTACATGAATTACAGTAGTGCCTAGGGTCCCATCTGTGGTCAGCAGGGCCGCCGAGAGCGGGTTCGGGCCCCGGTGAAAAAATTTTTTCGGGCCCCCCCAACAAGGGCAGTCCGGCTAAACAGGGCCGACAAGAGAGGTGGGAAGCCCTCAGTGTGTAAGACAGTACACAAACATAGTGAGGTTCAGACCCCAAAGAGCCTATAATCCTAATAGACAAGACAGACACAGGCTGGGAGGAGACACAAAGGCACAGTGAAATGATATGACTTACTCAGGGTCACACAGGCAGGTAAAGACAGAGATCAAGGTCAAAGGCAGTGCCAGGAGTAGAACCCGGATGTCATAAATCCTAGACTTATATCTAGCCGCTACACTATTTTCTGCACAAAACTCACTGCCTTTATTTATATGTAGGGCCAAGTTTTCAGAGGCTTGACTGAGTTCAGCCACCACATTTATGTGATCTCCTGTACATTTTCTTTTGATGCCCATATTTTGATGCATATGAAATTTGTGCTTGAGCAAACTTCATAGGAGTTTAGGACACTGAGCACTTCACTGTAGAATCTCTGTACCTGACAGGATTAGGTCCTACCAGCAGCAAATGGGGGTGAACTTTAAGACTTAATTAGGTTTTAATCTTGCTTTGAGATCTTTTAGCATGCACCCATACATTAATACATCCTGATATAGGGTTCCATAGATTGCACATCCATCTCAGGGATGTTTATGCAAAATATGTAGATCCCAAAATTCAGCACAAAATTTTAGGAGTCGGTAGATTAGGAAGTCATTTATAAAATTACCTGATGTGGAGCTGGAAACTTTTGATGTGAACATATTTTCTCTGTTTTCATTTTTAAAAAGGCAAACGTGAAATAACTTTACTCCATCGGTTTTCAGTTCCACAATAATTTGAAAAATGTCCATAAAGTACATGAATAATTATTGATTCCATTAAGCATTCTCTGCTGCACCAGTGGCACAAAATACATTCATTGCAAATGTACTTTCTTTGCAAATTCATACATTATTATTTATAGCCTTTTACTAAGTCACTATGTTAGCTTCTCTGATCCTTTTTTTTTTTTATGTTCTTCATCTTCCCTGTAAGAATACAAAGGAGTCTGAATATGCTCAAATACGCAGATAAAAGGCTTTTTTATATAGGGACAATAGGTAAAAACCCACTGATGAAATGTGATATTCTCCATCTTGGTTTGACACTGGTGACAATTCCAAGTTCTCTAGGGTTTTACTGAGTGTTTAAAACTTGTTGCATAACTTTAGCATGAAGAAGCAAATAAAATCATTTCAAAACCAGAGGAATAGCTGTGCAGAGACCCTTTCCCTTCTCACACCTTCTTACTGATTTGTAACTTGAGGAGTACATAGGAATCACCAAGTTCTCAGAAAAATCAGAGCCATTCATTGATTTGTATGGGCACCCAATAAAATGGACATTGAAACTCAATACCTTTGCATATCCAGTCAATCTATTTCTTTACACTAGAATGGGTGAACTCATTGCTGTATGACAAGTTTTCATACAAGTCAGAACTCATCAGAAACCAGACTACATTCAGTTTTTGTAACTCTCATGAACTTTAGCCAAAGGTCAGTAAAATCCTTGGGCTTCTCTAACTACTATGCAATGTATTATGAAGGAGTCTCTGGAGCCAATTCAGTAAAGAGCTGTCTAGCAATAGGAGCAGGATTGTGTTACAATTCACACTGCCGTATGCTGGGCTAAGGGTGGCAGGTGCTTCTTACTCCATGAGACAAACCTCTTTTTTTCTCATATTTTCATCTACTCTTATTCTTTTGCTGTCACAGATTTTTTTTCCCCTCACCTTCCCTTAACCTACTGGGCATCAGGGCATATGTTTCTGATTTTACATATAGAAGTGACTACTGCATAGGAGACTAGAATTTAGAGGACATCAAAAGTCACTGGGTCTGATTCTCCACTCCTTACATCAGTTTTATGCTGGTGTAACTCTAATGAAGTCAATGGGTGTGCACATTTGTATTAAATCAGTGCAATAGAATGGAGAATCAGACCCCAATAAGTGCATATATGCAGGGGTCAATTTTTTCTAAAGATAATATTATAGTCAACCATTATTCTCATAATTCAAGTTATTGTAAATACAAATTTAATTTTTGGATATAAAATTATGTATTGTTACAGCCAATTAAACACATTCACTTTCATCCCTTATTTGTATTATTATTGGATGTATAATCAATAATCCATAGCTGGGCGCAAATTTTTTCTCTGTTTTCAGTGATGCTGATCATAACAACCATAAACGAAGTGACGCACAAAAATGCTGTAAAACTGCTACATGTCTCACTGTTTATTAATAATTTCAGTTGTTTCACTGAAGACTGAACATCTTTGCCTGAATATTTTCACACTTAAAATCTGTTTAATTTTTTTCCCTGATAAAATATTTTCATGGAACAGAAATATAGTGTAAAAATAACAAACATATGTTGGCATTAAAAATAACAAGTTCAAAAGTATTTTCTGGTATACATTTTGGTTCCTAGGTAGGTTATCACAATGTTAATTTAGAAACTCTAGCCCAGCAACAGACACTTAAGAACAAAATGATGTACAACAAGCAGCAACATTTTAACTGCAGATGATAGCTCTGTGGTCTTATTTATAGCTCCTTTCACTTTATTAGGTTTTAAGAAAGGTTTATTACTTTGGGGGTTCCCTGTCTATATGCTATTTTAACCCTTGGACCTAGATTTTAGGCTGTATCCTGTCAGTTTTCCTCAAATATTTAATTTATGAAAAGACAAAACATAAAACTATATAGATATAGATTTAAAATGTGTGACAAATAAAATGATTATAACCAATTATTACATTTAACTTTCAGCAATGTTGGCTTTTTTTCTAAATAAATATACACTTTTTTTTTTTTTTTTTTAGTATGAAGCTTGAAGCAAATACAAGGAATCATTAATACTTATGTTAGAGGTTACAGGGAAACAAAAAACCAAAGTTTAAAGGTTTTTTAATATTACATTTTAATAAGTAAAATCTAATAGTGTTGATTGATTGTTTTTGTACCAATAGAAATTAAAGATAGAATGCCAAATTCTCAGCCGGTATAAATTATTATAGGTCTGCTGAACTCAATCAGAGATGCAGGTGCAGATTTACACCCATACTTTTTAATTTTAATTTAATTCTGCAATATAGTTGAGCTTCAGTTTTTACTTTTCATACCTCCTTTTGCAAACTCATCCACTCTTTACTTAAAACTAGAGCCAGCTGGAAATTTGTCAACAAAACATTTTTTTGCAGGAAAAGATTCATTTTTGACAATTTTGTTGACTAAATATTGATTTTAAAAAAATCAAAATTGTTGAAATGTTTCATTTTGATACTTTTTTAAAATTAAATTCTGGTTTTCAGATTTGAAATGACTTTTTGTTTAGAAATTTAAAGTGTTTAAAAAAAAAAACCTTTGGATTGACCTGAACTAATTTTTTGCATATTTTCAGTTCATGAAAAATTGCGATTTCAATTTTTCATTCTGATTTGTGAAGGAAAATCTTTTTTGATACATCAGACATTATTTGTGGTTTGGAAATACTGCTTCCTGCCCAGCTCTATTTAAAACACTGATTCCAAGAGCTATGTTTTGTCAGAAAATCATACTGGCAGGAGAAATTATGAATATAAATGGTATTCCTCTGAACAACTGTGAAAAGCTGTCAACTCCAACAATGCATTGTGTTTAGAGTACAATAAAAGTATAAACTTGAAAACTATTTCCAGGTGGCTTTTTATTTGAGCGGACTCTTAAAGTGAAGAGTCCTGTCATTTACTTCTTGTTACTTAGTGTAATGATCAAGTAGGCAAGAACAAAAAGAGAATGTTTTCCCCTTTTAAACTACTTCATATGTAGCCTTCTTGATTTCCTGACTCATTTTCTTCATGATGTTCTTAATTCTGTATTGTTTTCACTGCTATTATTATTAATAACTTTTTCCATGTATGATGTGCTAAATCATTTTAATACTGCTAATTGGGTAGTGTGAAATGTAAATCCCAATAACATGTTGAAAAGAGAAATATGTCAAAGTCCTTTTGTCTTGCTGACAGGTTATAAACCCAGACTGGTTCAATCTAATAAGGTTTAAATTTTAATGAAATAAGCAAAACTCAGGCTCAAGTAGATAGCTTTCAGTTATTACTTCAGATCACTCAGCTACAAGGAAGAAGTACTTTATCATTTATTTATTGATTGTATTGTTTGAGCTATTTTGCTCTTAACAGCTGTTGTGAAGAAAGTGTTTTAAATGATTAACAATGTTTCAACAGGAATGTCACAGTTACAAGGCTAACTGAACCTCTGTCCCCTCTTCTGGTCTCACTGTGTGCACTGCTTCTCATGTTAGGTCTTCTGCCTTCACCTCTCCTTAGGTGGAATCCTGCGATTCTACCACCCTTAGACCGAGCCCCTGGATTACAGCACTCTGCATATTAACTGTGTTTACACTGTAGGTCTCAATGGATTCAGCACCTGTAAGTCTTCCCTTTGGAAACTTGTGACCAGTGGTTATTACTGAGACCGGACAGCTTTCTTAAACAACGTATAACATAAAATAGAGGATTTAAACCAATAAAAGAGTTACACACATGTCCCTTTTACCCTAAGCCCTACCATCATGTGGTAGTGAGACAGGCAGGTTTTGCTTCTTCAGACCCTCCAATCTGTCTGTCAGTCTGTTCCCTACAAACAGCCCCTTGAGAACTGCCTCCACCACTCCCTAGGAAGTGACTTTTATCTGTTTAGTGCCTTTTGACCTTTTCAATCCACACTTGGCAAAACAAGTCTTGTAAATTAGGCTGGAGCCTGGAAGTAGCATCTTCCCAGCTAATTGTATTTCAGACATTGTTTCTTTAGGACCAGGAGGCTGCTTATCTGGAGTTATTGTGTTGCTTTCCGCATAGTTTCCTAACATTAAATCGTTGTTAAACTAAAACAACATATGCATACAATAAGCATCATAATAACCCATTATAACCTGGCTGTAACTATCCCAATTATTAGATCATCTACATTAAGTTAATGCAGGGCTGCATGGACTGCCCTGGAGGGTAGAGAGATTCTTCATCCATTGAACAAGTACAGCACGGGCAGTGGCAGGCCAGGCTTCCTCACACTGTTCAAATAACGTGTCTCCTTCCAGGTTCAAAGGAGAACAACAATGTCAGATTGTCAACAAAGGGAAAACTTGTGGTTTTAGTTATAAGTATGGACCCTTCGATTGACGCTACCATTTCATTTCATTTAAGAAACTATCAAATGATAGCAACTTTTGGTAACTATCACTTTCACTTGATTTCATAACAAAGACTTAGAGTTTAAAGGCTCTTTATCCTGTTGTCAATCTCCTGAACCATCTAATCCTTGGACATTTAATATCACTAAGCCCTACCATGCTGAGTCAGAGCCACTGAAGTAAAAATAATAGTAATTTTCTATTTATGTACAAATGATACTCGGAAGCAGCCTCAATAGGTGTATTACTTATGTACAGCTTTTGTCCAGCTCTTTAAGCAAAAGACATCATGGACTGAACAGATATCTCATATTCAATTGCTGCTTTCTATAACAAGACATCAGATGAGTCCCTTGAGTTCTTTATGACCAGCCTTATGAATTAAGTATTAATTCAGTTGTCTCTCTGCTTTCTGTACACAGCCACCAGTCAGTGTTACAATGCTTGCACTGTGAGACCAACAGGAAAAGGTGGAAAATGTGGACCCTCTCCTGTATTCTGGGGAAGGAGTGTATTTTTTTCCATGTGTAGGGGACTAGTTGACTAGTTCATTTAGGGAGGGATCTAAGCAGCAATGTTCACAGCTTGATCAAGAGCCAAATTTTTACAAACCTCAGGAGCATTCATATGGATCAGCAGCAGAGTTTGGCTCCAGATAAAACTTACAAAAATCTCCTGAACTCTTATATTTGGGGTTTTAGTTCAAGTTCTCTCGTAAAGAGATGTGCCTCCTAGAGCTGTCATGGTCAAAGTGTGCTTGAGGATAAGCTCTCATTTCCTAGAAAAGGCCTCAGGTGGACAGCATAACATATAGCCTCTGACAGCTAAACTCCGACCACCTGCTTTTTTTGTGGTGGAGGTTTTATTAACTGAAAGGGGGTGAGAAGGGTGTGAAAAGTGGGTGTCTGGCATCTTGTACCCATATTGCTCCAGGCGGATGGGGCTCATTAGCTGTGGTAGGCAGTCTTCCTAGGAGAAGGGTCTCTGATTTCCAGTTCGTGTGAAAAAGGCTAATTGGGACAAAAGGCCAGCTGTAAAACAAATGATAAAGTGGGGAGGCTCACAGATAGGGAAGTCAGTCTGAGATTTAAGGATGATGTTTCATGGAGGTTGGACCATGACCAAACCAACCATGATGATAGCAGAGAGGTTTGGGGGGAAATATCCAAACATATTACAGAAAGAGCACAAGCTGCTTGTGGCCAAACAAAAGGAGAAAAATTTCAAGGAAAGGAGATGTGGTGGTGGTCCAGCGATGTGCAGTGGATGGCAGAAAGTAAGAATGTGGGAAAGTTATGGGTGCTGGGGGTGCTTCCACACCCCCTGGTTTGAAGTGATTTCCATCCTATACAGGATTTACAATTTGGTTCAATGGCTCTCAGCACCCCTACTATACAAATTGTTCCAGCACTCCTATGTAGATTACCCAAGGTTAGACAAAATAGGACCTGTGATGTGTGTCAAAGATGAAATCAGAAGTGTACTGGTGAAATACAGTGAAATCAGGAGGTGTCTGCAGATTTGTGAGAAACTGCTTAATGAAAAGAATGCAAAGGAATCATTGAGGGAAGTATGTACAAGCAACCTCGCAAGACATCACCATGGTGGAGACTCAGACAGCCCTAAAGATGATGAATGTAGGAAGGCATTCTTAATTCTCTGTACTGGAAAAATTCCCAACAAGTGGTTGAAGAGCACAGTGGTCCATATCTTTAAGCATAAAGGAGATGTGCAAGAATGTAATTACTGACCCATAATGACATGTTTGAAAAGAATGATCAAGAAAAGACTTTCAGAGGAGCTGGAGCATCAAGGAAGTGACAATTAATTCAGGTTTATTCCAGGAAGGTCAACAATAGATACAGTGTTGAAGCCATTCTGGAGTAGATTAAATAATGGAAGAATCACTAGGCAAGAGAGAGAGAATGCACACGAGAATGACTGCATACCTGGCTAGTTAGAGCACTCATGTAAGAGACCCAGGATCCAGTCTCCCTGCTCCAGTGACTCTTTAATTATCCCAAGTGATACACTAAATATGGGGCTAAAAGCTATGATGTCCTCTTTGCCCTCTCCCCCATCCCTCTTCGGCTTCTTGACAAATGCCAAGAGAAGGTATGCAGTGAGAATTCCAAGCTCAGAGAGGTGACTCCCTGTGAACCAGATTTTGATGCCTATCTCTGAGAGAAGGGTGAGGCTTAGCACACACTTCTCAACCTGGCACCTCCCATGGACTAGTGTAGGTGGGGAGCTGTCTAGCATGCTGGCTTTTGTGAATCCCATTCAGAGGTGCCCATTTCTCTTCATTCATTGTATACAGGGCCTAACCTAGGTTTGTGAATCCCAGTGATTTTCTAGGCACCTAAAAGTTAGGTGTGGCAATGCTTGTTGTCACCATGCCTATGTTCCTTTCTGAATCTAGCCCGAAATATATAATGGGTAGGACAATTTAGGAGCTTAAACGATCTGTAGATGAGACTGGTAAATAATTACTGAAGGGCGAGATGTTGCACAAACAGTTGGAATAGAAGAGTATTTCATACCCTGCTTAAAAAGCATGGTTGGGATAGCAGCTGAGCATTGGTTGCTGTTTTGTGTGATTCTCTCTTTTTTTTTAATTGGTTGCATACATCAGTGAAGGGTCTTGGTTTCTAATGGAATGACCACTGTATTCAATAAAGTAGAATGCCACCATGTGGTATTTCTATTTCTAAATAGGAGCTGCAATTGTAAGAATACAATTCCAATAAGAATTGGAAGTTTGTTGTACAGCTAAAAATGAAAGGGCAGCTGGAAGATTATATAATTTTTTCTTGTTTTGTGTAGGAGCTGGAAGTTAAACAAGGAGGGGGTGGTGCGGTGTCCTTTTCAACATATTGAAAGGGGGCTGAATGTGTGTGTGTGTTTGTTTTTCTGCAGAAACAACATCACACAGCACTGGGGCCTGCTTATCAAGCGGTGGTGAGTCAGATTTATCCTAAACAAAGAATAAATCTATGCACAAAAACAAGTGACAGGCACATCTGACATGTTAGAAAAGATATTCTTAAAATGTAGATGTCTTTAATTATCTACTAAGCTAGTGTTTCCCAAACAGAAGACTATGGATGGATTGTGTGCCTGGTGTGAAGAGGCAGCCATGGGGATGGGGGTTGGAGAGGGAACCCATTCCACTCTCATTCACAGTGGATTCTTCTGTCCTGCAGGGCTGGACCCAGCTCCCTGCTCTGGGTGCTGGGTCCTAGCTCTTGGGGTCACGGTGCCGCTCAGGGCCAAACCTGACTAGCACTGCAACCCATGTGCCAGGTCAGAATGCCCGAGTGGGGAGCTGGTCCCAGCCCAGCTGGACAGGAGTCACCACTGTGGGATGAGTGTGGGACCAGCTCGCTCTGCATCCTGTCCCCTCCTAACACTTCCCCTCTGCACTGGGCCAGGATTATGGTTACAGTGCCAATGCATAGGGAGCTGCTGCGAGTGGTCGGTGTCCCCTTGGTGTGGGGAGGAGAAGAATGCTGGCCTTTGACTTTGGGCCCCTCCCTGGATCCTGGATGGGTTGCAAAAAAGGCAAAATGCAGTTGGTGGGTCACCTTACAAAAAGTTTGGGAACCACTGTTCAAACCAGCGGTGTTGAATTAATACGTAGCATTCAGAGTCTGGACCCCTTGAATCTGCAAAATTGGGATGGAAGTCTTATGAGAAGAGTCAGATCTGTTAAGCATTCTCTGTTTCCCCAGGACACACCGAATTTTGAGCACGTTCTCACAGAGCCCTTTGGATTTTCTGCACCGGCAGTTGCAAAAGTGAGCCTGTGCAACAGAGTGTGTGCCCTTAAGGATCCACAGAGGAAAAGGGTATGGAGAGAGCAGCCTCCGTGTGGTCGCTACAATAAAAAAGAGCCAGAGACCTGCAGGGAGCAAGATGGTGAGAATGGGTCATGGCAGCTCGGTAAATTCAAGCAGGATCAGTTAGGTAGCAGGGAATGCTGTGCTGTGTGGGGTGGGGGATAAGAGGACAAAGGAGGTTGTTCTCTGTGGAGCAGGAGGCATGGCAAACCAGAATCACAGTGTTTTGTGAGGAGATAGGATGCAATTAACCTTCAACTGTAGGGGGTAATTTTAAGTGAAGGTTGAATTACCCAAGTTTACCAGGACATCTGGATTCATACCCTATTTCTTGGACAGAAGACATCAAATGCCTCATGAGATCTTTAACTTCCCAACATACTCACCACATAGCACACTGGTTTTATGTTTCATCAGAAAGAAAACAAAGATTTAATTTATTTATTTTATATCGTATGTAAAATTTTGATCCAGATTTGTTACAATTTGCTCAAGCCACGATTCCGATACAAGTAATGTCCAGGTGCCATCTCTGGGCACCAGCTGCTTCCTCTTCATTTTCAAGTCACTCCTTTGGTCTCCTCCTCTTGCAAGATCCCAGAGAGCTAACGATTCAGGTGGTGAGAGAGAGTGAGAAAGAGCTGGATAAAGTTAGAGAGTGGGTGGTGGGTTCTGGACTCTGGTGTGTTGTGCCCAGTTACCTTCTGTCATTTATGTAAATGAGGAATATCATGGTCAAATATATAAATTAGGGCACTGGGTTATTTGTATAAAAGATCTGGAATTCTGGATCTTCAGCTTTAACAAGTTTAGAAATGTCTCTGATACTAAGATATCTCTTCACTCCTGCTGGGTGGGAAATACTATGAGAATAGACAATCTTTATCTTGGCATTTGAGCTCTTCCCAATCTGGTTTTGGTGAGGACTTGAAAGTGAAGAGATGAAGAGTGCACAAATGAAAATAATTTATGGGGAAGTTAAGCTTTTTCACACTTCCAAAATGTCTGATTCAGGATTGGTTTGAGTTTTGAGTAATGGGTACAGGAGTTTCTTAATTAACCTTAACTATTTCACCCATCTCTCTTCATTACAGAACACACCTAATTTAATTATATGAGGAGGTGAGGGTTTGTAGATTTTGCATGAAAACGACAAGAGCATCTTAGAAACAGATCTGAATTCCAAATGTTAAAAATATGGGGTGATGTTGGCATTATTTTCCTCTTTCTGTTAAATGAATACCAACAATTCTGTAGCACACAGTGTAATTTACAAATATGGAATGGTGATTTGCATTTTAAATCTGACAGGGAGATGTTTGTTCTCATGTGAGCAGAATGAATAACTAATATATATATCCTCAAAATAGGGATCTCTGCATGGGGGTGAATTTCATCTTACAAATCCACCAAGAACTACACTGCCATCTATCTGCATGTGCTCTCCTCCCATTTATGTTTGTAAAGTGTTGAGTTACTAGACTGGGCGATTCATAGCAATACCAAGATTGCATTTAAAAATGGTAGTTCCACCACAGTTCAAGCAAAAGTACTGTGTATAGATTTAAAACTGCATCTACTGTCATTTCTGAATTACCTAGAAGTTTTGTCTGTCAACTTATTTCCTTGAGCTTCACTTTATTAATTAACACATACTTAATATTATCATTCTTAAGGTACTGTATATTTAGCTACAATAAGATCTACAACATGTCAAATACTGAACAATTGGGAGTTTTCCAAATTCTGATGTGATTAGAAAAGTTTTCTCTAATAAAATAATACAGACAAACAAAGAGCAGATATAATGTGTCATCTCTACTGGCTTTTCCATAAACTTTTTCCCTAGAGATTGTATGACATTATCATCTTTTCAGGCTGCTCTGATCCAGTCATAGAGACAAATAAGTTTCTCCTCACAGATGGGGAAAAATGACCACTGAAGAGGCTATAAATAATTGCTAGTGAAGAAAAGTATAATTAATGTTAGTCTTAGCTGATGATTTGCTCCTGATAAGGAGATCAATACAAATATTTTCTCTAACAGGTCAAATCACAGAGCTCTTACTAAACTTAATTTATTGTGTCAATTCCAAAGGCTGACCAATTCCATTTCATATTAATTCTTTTCTGTATATAGATTAATTGGAGATCTTTGAGGCTGATTCTGAGCAAGTGCCCTTGGAATTCTCTGAGCACATAATTTTAAAAGAAGAGAGTTGGGATTAATTTGTTTTGACCAGTTTAAAGTATAACTCCACACTAAAATAAGTCTATGTAAAAATAGTGCTGAAGGGTTCTCTAGTCACCTGCCTTATTGGTTTCAATTTCATGTGTACTCAGTTGGCAAGGTGAGATGGGCCTTTCTGTGGGGTGCACAAGGGAAATGAATCTTTATATGCAGTTATTACACATCCTTTTAAACGTGCTCCCACATAAAAGCCATTCATGATTTGGCCCATCATGACAATTATGATATCTCCATGATGATTCAGCTATTTCTGAATACCTGAAATACGGTGCAGTCCCTCCTAATAAAAGTCTTTTACCAAGGGTGAGGTCAGGTTTCCTGCAGTCACCCCACAAGTACTGCCTTATGCTAGTGTCTGTCCCTTACATTAAATATCATTATTTGCAGTGTTATTGTAGCTGTGTTGTTCCTAGGATATGAGAGAAGCAAGGTGGTGAGATAATCTCTTTTATTGGACCAACTTTGGTTGGTGGAAAGGATGATCTTTCAAACTTCACAGAGCTCTTCTTCAAGTCTAGAGGACGAAACTATAGAGTATCCAAGCTAAATACAAGGTGGGACACATTAAGTGTGAGGGGTTCACACATGTTGTAGGAGACCACTTAAAATAAGGTGAGCAATTAACTCCTCTGCAGCTGTAGGACAATGGAGGGTTAGTAGGCAGCAGGGTGTGGTACACGTTGTTGTAATGAGCCATTACCAGAAATAGTATCTGCACCTACATGGTTATTAAGGAGATTGTATGGGTTAAGCTCTGTGTTTTGCCTGGATGGAGACTCTCAGAGAAGCCAGTTTCTGTAGGTATTGTTTATAGTCAAACCTGTCAGGATTCCTATTGTAGTTAAGAAAAAGGAGGTTTTAAAGTCTTCCCCTTAATTAGCCCATGTTCTGTATTGAGGACAAGAAGGGTCATGTGTCTTTAGAATCAGGGGTTTCTCTTCCATTCGCAAAGCATAAATTCCTGCATGCCATCCTAATTTCAAAGATGACCAGATCTTTGCCTGCCTCATTTGATTTGTCATGACTCAGGAGTTGGGAAAATCAGTCTCCATGGCCAGCAAGCAGGGTACTTTCCCATCACTTCTCGGCTCTCTATGAGCTGAGGGGTGAAAACATTATCTACATATACCACCTCTGTTGCAAATACTGTAACAGTAATGCTTAACATTTTATTTTCGATGAGAATTCATGCAAGGAAAACTTCATTACGTCAGTGGAAAGCAAACACAAAAGGGGCACAAGCACATCCGAAGCAAATTCTTTTTTAGATTTGTGTGAATACTCGAATTTTTGTTCCAGTTTTCTCACAGCTATAGCAGAATTATCTAAGTCAATAAAACGTTCATGGTGTTTTAGTTTGCTTAATTTTGCAAGTCTGGTACTCTGACCTCTAGGGCTTTGCTAGGAAAGAAAATGTCTATATAATAAAAAGTAGTTACTGTTTGTAAATATTATACCTATGAATGAAATGAGACATAACTGCAATTTAACTACTTCCTGGGACCAGCTGTTTGCAAGAACTATGTTCAGGGCAAACATATCATAGGCATGTATTCAGTCCCCAGAGGAGATGATCTGTGCTTGTTTGTTTGTGCAAAATAGGATAATAGAATCATTTTTCTTTGTGGTTTAGCCAAGTGGCTGTTCATTTCCTTTGCAGGGAGCAAGGTTTGAAAATCTTCCACCCAGACTTCATTTGCATAATAAAAAGTAGGTAGTCTTCTGAAGGGGACATGATTATATAAACTAATTATGATTTGTATGTTGTACCATTTGAAGCTCAGAGAGTTCTATTATGTTTTCCTTTTCTGTAAAAGAAACTAATCTTGGCAGTCTAAAGTTTATATGTATCATAGAGAATGTAGAAATGATTTTTTTATAAAAGGGAACAGTAATTAAATATTGCATGATGCTGTGCTGGAGGTTTTTCACAATGGCATGAACTAAGAGTGGAGTGTCTGCTGTAAATTTGAATGTTCTCCTTTTTGACTGCATGACATTGAGTTTTGCATCTTTGGGGGTTTTCCTTTTTTCTGTGAAATGTGATCTGAGACTAGGACAAATTGGGTCTCGGGCTATATGCATATCCTATATACAGTGTGAACATTTTTTATGCTTTTATATACATAATGTATGAATGAGAGGTAGCTCCCATGTAACCATTTCCTGGGACTAGCTGTTTACCACAACTGGCCATAACAGAAACTGCAAAGAGTAGACACTTCAGCCAATATTTGAGGCTACAGGTGTGGGAAAGTAGAGTCTCTTGCTACCAGTTTTTCTGCACTGCTGGTGTATTGTGCCTTCTGGGATTACAAGAATTGCTAATGCCCAAAGCAATACACTTCAGGAGAGATTCTGTTGTACCTTCCTGTGGTGTCCAATTCTGTCATGCGATTCCTGGAGTCACATAGCAAGGGAACAGCACCCCTATGTTTGATATTCTAGCAAGCGCTCCAATTTAAATTGATTTTTGGTGGCTTCCAACAAAGGGCTAGGCCCTGTTAAAAGTTTTGTAGTAGGCAATATTTATTTTTGTTTAATCTGCATAAGAGTGAAGTATTCCTTCTAGAACACATGGGCCTGATCGTGCTTTCCTCGGGGATGGGGGTGGGGGACAATGGGAGCAGGCTAATGTGGAGGAAATGTTACCAGAATGGTTCTGTCTGGAGAAGATTATGATTTGCGCCCAATGGAACAAGTTGCCACAGATCCAGCCCCTAAGTCCAGGGTATCAGCAGGGACCAGCGGCATCTGCCTCTGTGCCAGATCTATATTCCCAGTGCTGCTACTATTTCACACTCCCTGCTGGCCTTATTGGAGCTAGGCTGTCAGGGCTTCCACAACTACTGACAGCTCCCAGGACTTTCCTTAATGGACATTCCCTTCTTTAGGAGGTGGGAGACGTGGAAAATTAGTATAGCTTCTGACTTGGCTCCATGAGCTTTGTTGACCGTGGGGTGGAGTGAGGAAGGAAACTGTCCTGTGTTGTTAGCCCTCTGCCTGCTCGCTCCACCCATGAGGATCCCCGGGCTGGTGGGAAACCTTCTACAGGATGTGGGAGAAGAGGAATGCTGCTATAAAGGCACTCTTCCTGTGCAGGTGAGCTACGCACTGAGGGTCCCATCCCTGTAAAGCTCTCGGGGGCACAACCAGACCCCATCATATTTACCTAACACTGGGTCACTGCACTGGCTCCTAGGAAGCTGCCATTTTGTATTGTACAGTTACACACTTGGGCATGTAATAAAAATCTTTAACATTATTGTCAAGGCTATTCAGTTGCCTCCATTCACAGCATTTATGCCCAGGGTTTAACGTTTTCCCAACAGGATATTAAAATCCATTGAAACCTTTTCTTAGCTTTGCCAATGTCTTTTTAAACTAAAATGCAACTTGTTTTGAAACTTGTTAATGCTTCAGTAATTAAAACCTGAATACTTTTACAAAGAAATTTGGCTAAAGTGTTTGCTCCCAGCTATAGACTGGGCGTATCTCATTTTACCGCACACCATACTGTAGGTCTGAAGAATAAACATTGAAAATAGAGGCGAGAGGAAGTAAGGGAATGGGTTTAGGAAGAAAATTAGCCATACATTTCCTAATTTACAAAGAGTGACATCATGATATTTTCTCAGCTTCTCTGTACCCGTTGTTTCCCTCAATAAGCATTTTTTTTTAAACCTTGACCCTTGTGTGATTGGGGAAAGGAAAATGCATTTAGGCCCCAGTTCAGCAAAGTGCTTAAGCATGTGCTTCTTTTTGGAAGTAAATGGGAGTCAAGCGTATGCTTGAGCACTTTGCTGAATAAGGACAGATTTAGGCCCATACCTAATAACTTTCAACTGGGCCATCAGGACCTGATCCAGAGCCCACTAATGGCAATGGAAGTATCTTCATCGTCTTCAATGGGAGATGGCTCAAGCCCTTATACAGGTGGTTCTAGCTCCATAAGTAACGTTAGCAAGTCCTGTACGTTTTGATCAGTGGCACAACCTTGAAAAAAGCCGGCAACAGATGAGTTGTAAAAGAACAGCCTGCCAGTCATTCCCTGTACTGTTCAATTTTTGGTGCCTGATGTCTTTGCTTTTCAAAGTCTATAAAAATTATGGGTGTTTCAATGTTATTTAAACACGCTAGTTTTAGTGCTGTCACTGCAAAAAATAAATGTACTCATTAGCAAGAGCTAAAACCCTTTTACAGCCCCAGTATTTAATTTTCTCCTCGGCAGCACCTTTCCAAGATGTGTCTTGTGCTGATACAAGCAAGAGTTAGGGACAGTTCTCCTGGGACTAAAGTACTCTAGACAGGATACTGGTTGTCTTTGTAAGTAATGAAGACAAAGGAACACAATGCCTAATCAAGCATTTACTCAGAATTTCTAATAGGTTTTCAACATAATTAAAAAACACTTTTTATCAGCATTTCTTTTTAAGGGGCTTAACTATAGATAAGCATGATAATATGGCCGCAAGTTACTGCTGGATAAATGTACAGGACCTAGAGGGGATATTTAAGGATTAGAAATGCTCCAGCAGCAGAGAGGTTAAATCTCAAGGAGTTCAGAGATGCAGTGTAGAGCTCACATCATAAAATCACTCAATCTTAGCATCTCAGGGACTTGTCATTATTCACTGACTCTCTAAAAAGCCCAGGCTTAGCTGCTTTAATTGTACAGTGGATAAACAGGGGGGTTCAAGTAAGGATTACTCTTTGGAACAGCATATTTCTTAGACATGTATCAGACTAAGGTTTCATAGTATCTGAGTCTCTTTGTAGTGCACCACAGAGGTGACCTGTGCAATACACGGATCAATTTATATCAATTTTAGAACACTCAGCCCAGGAGCCTGGCTACAATACGTGTAGACGCTTGCAGGGCTTTATTGTCTACAGCTAAAGTTAAAGGTAAATGTAGTCATTAGCAATAGGAAAAAGGAAGGGAAATAAACTCTCTAAAATCTCCACTATGGCCCGATACTGCACACCTAACTCAGACAAAACTCCCATTCTCTTCACTGGGGATTTGGTGTATGGAAGGACTGAAAGATTAGGCCCCATAACAGGAATTTACATCTATCAAAGGATGGAATAATATGAATGTCCATCCAGTTCAACTGCTACATTCCCCGACATACTGAACTGAAACCATCCTAACTACAATTTATATGACAAACTATTCAACAATATTTTAGTGCATTATGTTAATATTGCATGTATTTTTGTAAAGTGTAAATACATATTTACTGTACATAACTTACTAGAATTGTATTTTTGGTTACATTTCTTTCTTCATTAGTTTTACTAAAATTGTGTATTATATTTAGGTAGATTGGAATATAACTATTTCTGTTTAGGCTGGAATTGTTATGCATATTTTAACAAATGTGTACATATTGTTACCAATGGATTAGAACAGATTCACTGGAGCCTTTCAGATCTACCGGTTACATAATACTCTTTGGAAATAGCTGTCTTATTATATATTTTCCCAGAAGACCAGATCAAAAGAAACATTCCAGTTTCTGATTAATAATCATCTGATTAATAAAAAAGAAACACGAGTTTCTTCTTCCTTTCACACATACAAACATCTATATTGAAATAACATTAAGCTGTTACATAAACTGACGGAAGTCAGACAACGCACATTTAATGATGACACTTCTGGCTGCCTGCTTAACTCATACTGTTATCTAGAGTTTTCTTTTCTTTTGTAATTGAAAAGGTCTGAATTAAGGTGGGAGGCCTACACCCTCAACATATTCAGGTGCCCTAACTCCCATTGCTTTCACTAGGAACAAGGCACCAAAATAGCTTAGAGGATCTGAGGATCTGATCTAAATCTCCTTGCTTTTGCACAATTTATCACCCCGTTAACATTTGTGTACTTGTATGTTAAAATAGATTATACCAATTTAAAGCTGAATTTTAATAAATCCTTTGCTTAACATTTTTTGCTCATGGATAATACAGTAGCCCAGACAAGGAAAAGGAGGATTAAATAAATCCGGCCACGATGTAAATATGCAATATCAGGTGTAAATTGATCATAGATGGGGGTAAGATTAATTTAGTGTGATTTGGTATCGTTTTCTAGTAGCAGCAATATAGTAGTGTGCACATTATATATGCAATATCATGACATATCCAAGTACAGTGAGAAAGTTCCTGACTCAAAGAACTTGCAACCTAAGAAGACAAGGGACAAACAATGTGGGGAGAGGATAAGTATCTTTTTTGGGTAAGTCCAGGCAAACACACACAGGATAATGTTGTTCAGGCAGAACTCCAGCACTGTGCTCCACACACACTAACAGCTTGTGCTCCAAGCTAACTTCCAGTAGTCCTAGGATTCTTAGATTACAATAGTAGCTAACCTCAACTGGTCCTCTTCCAAGCCATACAGAGCTGTTTAATTTCTTGTAGGCATCATGTTAGGAATGAGTCTTGGGTAAAGATTTGGAGGAAAGTGATAGTGACTTTATGGTGGGCGTCCCACAAATAAAGATCGGTGTGGAAGAAAGCACAAAACCACTTGTGGGAGAAGTGGACAATTGGTCAAGGCTATCATTACCAGCAAAGCAAAGGGTTGGGAAATCACATGGTCAAAGATAAGAGAAAATAAGTAGGAAGTGTCAAAGTTATGAAAGGCTTTGAAGGTGAGGTCAAAAAGCTCTAACTTGACGCAATTGGGAGAGATTGGCTGTACACACCAGATGAGTTCATCATAAGATTCTTTAATGCACTGCAAGGTATGGCTGAGATTAGCTTAAATAAGGTATTTTATATACAGCATCACCTAGAGACTGAACTTTATAATGCAGTTTAGCATGCCATTACAGGGGATGAGAGCAATGCACAAGAAAGATTATTTTAACTCCTGAATTGCAAAGATTGGTGTGTGTGTGTGTTGAGGGGGGAGGGTAGTATGTGTGGATGTTATGCAGGCTATAATGTGTTATAGAGGATGTTGCAATTACCACGATGTGAGATCTGGCAGGCCTAAATAGAGTGGACAGAAAAACAGTCTGGAATTTACATATGCTATGGAGGAAGAAGTGGGAAGATGTCAAGATGGTCTGGATGTGTGAGGCAAGTTTGAGAATGAAGTTTATGATGACCCCAAAATTATGGACCTGAGTTGGTAGCGGGGGGATTATGGTGTTGTCTACAGTAACAGAGAATGGGAAAGGCTTGATATGAAAGATAGTGCTCTTTTGGCCATGTTAAGCTTAAACTGACAATGAAACTTCATGGGGCTGATGCCAGAGATAGGCCAAGATATGGGATTTGAGGGAACCAGGTCAGGAATGGAGAAGGAATTATATGACTCATTGCCATAAACTTGGTAGCTGAAGCTGAATGAGCAGATGAATTACCCCAAAAGTGGTTGTAGAAAGAGGATTTGGACTATGGAGCACTCTAGAGATTAAGAGAGGAGAGAATTTGCTATTCAGTGCATTAGCAAAATAACTAATTTACATACTGCTGTGACAGAAGGGAGTGTAGCAAGCAAAACAACTAAAAGGAGAGTGTAAGATAAAATGAGATTTGTAGATGCATCTGCAGAAACCGTCTAGTGAGCTGTGCGGAAAAATAAAATGCAGTGACACAGCTGGTAAATGACTTTTCATGTGATGTTGGATGTTGTTTTCTTCTAAAATGGGATACTGAATTCAGCTGTAATGTTCAAGCAAAGACTATTTTTCTGTGCACAATGAAGCAAGTGTATTTAGTCACCCAAAAATTCAGAAATTTCATATAATTTCTTTTTTTACTTCAGTATTGCTGCTGCTGCTGCTGCTAGGATCCATTGTAAAACAATCTGAGTGACTCCTGGAGATAGGGTGGAGGGTGGAAGGGAGACGTGAGCTAGGGCACCATGGTGGTGTGAGTGGGAGAGTGTTCAATTGCTGGTGACTGTGGTGGGGGCCTGAGTGGGAAGTGATTGCTGGGCACACTATAGAGTACTGGAGGTACGATGAGAAGGTGTTTGGTGGTGGCTGCATGGTGGTGGGGCTGAGGTTGCAAGTGGGAGACTGATGGCTGGAGCAGTGCCGTGAGGGTTTACTGGGGGAGTGAGGTTTTTATTAAAACCGGCAGTTAATTAAAGAACAATTTCTGGTTACCTCATTGTAGTTTTCATTATATTCTGTTGATAAAATGTTTAGAAATAAAGGGGTTTGTCCGCATAGCTCAGTACTGCCAGTGGTGGTATAAATGACTCATCTCCTGACATTCAGAGAATGTCAGAACATACTGTAATTAAGCCCTGTGCTGCTGACTGAGTCATGTGCTGTACAAACTCCACACACACCAGCCGAGACTAAAACCCTGATCCTTCAGCTCCAAAACCACAGGTCTCTAACACTGAGTTAAAGGAGAACGAATATAGTTGCCACTAGTGGTAGTGGTCCCAATCCAACTTCCACTACAAGCAATGATTGCAAATGGAGTTGCACCAGAGCCATAGTCGGTACATTACAATGTAGTACCACGTACATTAAGTAATACAAGAAGTATGGATTTGCCAAGCATACGTGGTGCAGCAGAAGTCAGGCCCTACCTAAAACATTTACTAAGACCATCAAACCTCTCCTCTACTGGCTATTTCTACAAAGTGTGGATATCTCAGATCCAGCACTGAGGAAGTTGTTTGTTCAGAGCAGGGAATGTGCAGTATTGTAGAGTTCCAAGAAGAAGTATTGCAGCTGGTAGTGAGGATAGCTTGGGTCACTGAGGAAAGAAGCCTGCAATACATAAAATAAGAACATGGAAGATATCATGTAAGACAAAATGGCTGACTCACAGCCTGGCTAAGCACGCTATCCATTTGGGCTTGATCAACCTAACGAATGCTGATAGGCCCTAAAATTTTGTACCTCGTGCCAACATTAGTTAGCTCTGGTACTAGAGTAAAGTGCTGTATTGGGAACAGCACAGAGATCAGAGAGTGGCAGTGTTTTCATTCTTTTTTCACAGAGCCAACTCTGCTGCAGCTTGTCTCTTCATTTCTCCTCTTTTTCACAATTTTCTTCCCCGACTGCTGCCTTGGAGTACATCAAGAGTGTAAAAAAAAATTTTTTTTTTTTTAAAAAAGATTCTGTGCTCTGCCATAGACTTCCTGTGTGACCTTCATCAAGTCACTTAATCTCTCTGTAAAATGGGGATAATAGCACTTCTCTACTTCTCGGGGTTTAGTAAAAATAAGTACATCAAAGATGGTGATATTATGATAATGTGAGCATATAAGTACCTAAGAGAGACTTTAAAAAAAGAAGCAGCAGAAGCAGTGAGGGTAAAAAATATGAGTGTTTCCATCTTCTCTAGAGAAACAAAATTATTTTTTACAAGAATATCTCACAGTTACAGGCAGCCCTACATGGCTATAACCAACTTTGCATTTTTCTTGCTGCCCTCATTTATTACTATTTTTAAATGATTTTAATACCTCCTTTGGCTTTTGCCAAGTTCTCCCTGCACCTGAGAGTTTGCTTCAAAGTAACATCCTGCTGATATACTGTTGACCTGAGAGAAAAATCTTCTTAGGAAATGTATAATCTGCTTTTTACAGAGCAAGAAGGTGGCAGAAATTATTTGCCTGATGGGCAGGTAATATTTTAGTGGTAAAGTAAAATTGACCATGAGTAAAAGTAGATTTTGCAAACTATTTTAATTGCAATTGCATATTTCACAAAAAGGCTATCGGGGTGTTTTATTGTCAAGTTAATGTTCCATGAAGGCTGTTGTAGTTTCTCCTCATAACTTTGTACCATGTTCTTACAGTTTGTTTTAATGTCAATAATATAGCTATTAAATCAGTCCCTTGGCAAAGTTTTGCTGACTGTTTTCCTGTACAAAATCATTAATCTATTGTATTTAGAATATATTGCCTCTGTTTTAAGTCTACAGTTATAAAGTCAAATTTGTCTCTGATTTTCTGACTGCCGTTTTGTATGTGCAATCACTTTTGGTTCAGTATTGGGGGTGAAATCAATGGAAGGTGAAATTTTGCAGACACAATCAACAATAGATACAAATTACGGAATTTAGACATCAGTCTGTCTATAAATCTCAGAGAGGAATGTACATTCTATGGTTTGTGCCCACAAGTAATTGCACCCACAAAATTGCAGGTGCTAAGTTAGAGGTCATTTTAAAAACTTTGATCCAAAAAGTAACACTCAGCCTACTATTGTTGCCTACTGTGGTTATTTAAAAGGTTTTTGAATCCTTGTGGTGTCATACAAGATTTTACAATGTTTCTTGAACAAGGTAGATATTTAACATAATGAGTGATGCAGTGTTGTATAAATTCTGTAGGTGCCTCTCAAGAGATGACCCTATATAGCATTTGTTTCCCCTTGAATTCTGTTGCCCTTCATATTCTCTATATGTCCATTGATCATTGAGAGCCACACTTTGGTTAGGTTTCAGAGTAGCAGCCGTGTTAATCTGTATCCGCAAAAAGAACAGGTTAATCCATTGTACAAAAAGAAAGGATGATGGGAACGAAATCAAAGTTTGTCACAAATGCCCCATGCCCTGTATTAGAAGTATATGCCCTGTTTCAGTGTGATAGGAAGAAAGGAAGCTGAAAGGGCCCAGAAAATAAATATATAAATAAAGGTTCCTCCTCTCCCCAACATCTAAGTGTGTCACTGAGATCAGGAATACTATTTATGTAAGGCTAATAGGTATTGTACATTTCTTTTGATCCTTTTAGGTAGCTTAAGCAGCAGTCATCACCAGCTTAGAGAACAATGCACGTCAAATAAGATTTTATTATAAAGTTTTCAATAAAAGAATCAAGGATTTTCATTCTCTGTGGTAGGGTAATTGCATGTTTCCAAAGAAACATTGAAAAGTGACACATAAGATATCTGAGCATTCTTTCAGCCTCTTTTCCTGGTACAGACATGACATCTAATTGAAGAAAAAGAAAGGAAGACTGAATTTGTGATCTAGGTCTCAAGTCAAACCACTTGAAGCCATATTCAGCCTTCATTGTACACACTTGTGGCATCCCCTTGCATTCAGTGCTGTAACTGGAGGCAGAATTTGGCCCTAACCTTGTTTCTGCCCAATTTAATACAAGGCAGCCCACCACATTTGGGAGCTGATGGCCTCCTGTGAGATACTGAGCCCTTCAACTTGTAATGATGTCAATAAAAATTGAGGGGGCTCAGTACCTCACAGGATCAGGTCCAAGATTGTTAGGCTCGATTGGCAAATGTACTACATACATGCTGTATGACATGAGAATTGATGAACACCTGCTGAAGTGGTCGTATCTCAACCTTTGGCCAAGCTCTGCAGCTCAGAAGGAAGGGGACCATTTTGAATCCAGCACATCCAGAAGATCATTATATAATTGAGTCATAATAGTTTTTAATTGTCTTCATAATGTGAATTTTATGCTGAGTGCCTCATAGTCAGAAGACATTATTTATAATTTGTATTACAGCAGCATCTTGTCATGTGCGAGGCACTGTACAAACACATCAACAGAAAGACAGTCCCTGCCCCAAAGAGCTTAGACATTGTTTCCGGAGTTCAAATAAACAGGTTAGAGCAAAATACTTGCTGTCCTAAACAGTGCGGATGACTGGCCATAAATCTGATTGGTTAGAAGCTGGTACTTCACATCTAGTAAGTAACATGGTGTAGTTGTTAGAGCACCAGATGTTCCTAATTCCTGTATCTCATTGTCTGACACTGGGAAAGTCAGCTAAGCACGTCAATTTTCCTGCTGTGTTTTAGGTGGGGTAATACTCAGAGTACCTATCCACTGTGTGAGGGTGTTGTGAAGCTTATTCATCACTTACAGCGTGTTTCTGAGTTTGCACTAGTGTAAATCAATAATGGCACCACTGAAGCCAAAGCAGTTATACTTGCCTTCACCTGGTGCTGCTGAAATAAGAATCAGCTCCTTAATGTTTTTGAAGTGCTTGGAGATGGAGGGGACTGTGAAAGTGCTAAGTAGTGTTAGTTTAGTTTATATCTAGGCACCATTTCTGTACTGGAAAATCAATATGAAATTTTAAGGGACAAGGGGCATGGATGTTTTAGTACTTTCAACCTGTAGAGAAAGATCAGCCCACAATTAGTAGCATTACAGCAGGCATGTATCTAAAATCATGGTTCTCTCACAAGCACTGTTACACTGTACCAGTTTATCACTAATACACATCGGCTTCTGACACCACAAGGATTCAAACACCTTTTCAACAGGCATCTGTTACTTTTCCCAGTAAGACCTTCCACTGAGCTGCTGCTCTGTTTAGAGACTCTGCTTAGAGCCACCATATTTCTGTTTGGCAAAAATGTACAGAACTTTGCATACCATTATTATTTGAAGTTTTTAGGATTGTGAGGGGCCCATGGAAAAAAAGGGATATAATTATCTTGCGGGAAGACTAAATTAAATTCTCCCAATTGAGACCTGTCCCCATTTTAACAATGAAATACACATTATAGCTAGTTATATTAAAATGCAATTTGCTTTTCTGCAGATGACTATGAAAGCGAATGTCTCTCAGCTAACCTGCACTCCACAAGGGGCAATTTTTCCTGAGGCCAACAAATCCAATACCTGCTTCATTTTCCCATGTTCAGTTATCTGATGATAATTAGGTTGGTGTAGCCAATAACAATGCCAGACATGTTTAACTTGCACTTGAACACCATGAGTTTATAGATATGTTCATCAATAACTCTGATAAATGTGTAAAATTATATTTTAGGCTCCATGTAATTAATTGTTTATTCAATTTTCCAGTTAATGAAATGTACCCATTATCTCTGGGTAAATGTGCAGTACATGACTTACAAACCAAAATACTTCCAATAAGTCTTGCCTAGTCATACATCATTCTTTCACCCCTCTGACAAAAGCCTGCAAACCTAGATGGGACTTGAATCCTTCCCTAAACCTAGACAAACTCAGGCTCTGTGGAAGCAGCAGAGTGAGTGAGTTCTGGAGTCAAGAGCTCTCTGATAATATTACATGTTGTGGGGCCTGACAGTTATACCTGGGACTGTTAGCTGAAGTGCTTCATCTACACTCAGCTCTCAGGGGTTTGTAATGAGGTAAGCAGTCTCTTGGGTAGTCAGGAACCAAGCCATACAGGGCTTTACCAAGACTTCTCTACACACTGAATTTTGTATATACTTAGAGTGTCAACACTTTGCATCTCACCCAGAAGTAATAGAAAGCCAGTGACACTGGTGAAGAAGTGGCATAAAATGTTTCCTGCCAGTAATATTACCAGGCAGGGAGCCAGCTGTCAAGTGCACTAGCTGAATCTTTGGGGGCATCTCCATGAGGATCATATTTCAATAATCCATTTTGGAGATACCAAAGACAGAATAAAGAGTTATAGAAGCCCATTTTGAAAGCAAGAGCTGTAAATACCAATCCAGGCATGTATAGAAAAAGGCATTCATGCCCATCAATACCACCTGAGATCTTAAGGCAGTTGTGGCCTTAAAAGCACTCAAAAATTGCAAACTTCTTGATCAAAGAGACTCAACAATAGGGAGAAGAGTCCAACTTCACTATTACTTCAGGATCCTTCTTACCCTACTAGCACTACCTTCATTTCTCTTGGATTAAACTTGACTTTTATTAATGTCCCAGTCTCTCAGGCAATGACCTAGAAGGCAAAGGAACCATACCACTTGCATCTGATGAATAGGAGACAGTTTTGTGACACCCCAGAGCAAAACATCTTACTATCTCGCCACTGGAAGGATGGATGAGATGGATTAAGGCATTGGAAGGGGACATGAACTGATCTGCTTCAATTGATGGTTCTGCCACAGACCACTTGTGTGAGAGAGATATAGATATATAGATATTTTAGGCAAATCACCTAATGTGTTTCATTGACTTATCCCCAAAATGAGAATTATGCTCCCCTATTTTGTATGGGAGGGTGTTAGCAATAAATTATGCTACACAATATATTACAGTGATACAGGGCATATAAATAACTAGATAGATATTGAATAAGAGAATCTGGCAGTACCTTTCACAGGATATTCCTCAGGACTGAAAATTTTATTGATTAACCCAAAATCTAGCTGAAGGGCTGAGGCTATAATGCAAGACAACATGGAATCTGATATAAAGATAAGGAAAAAATGTGGGGAATCTTAAAGCCTTCATGCAGGATGTGGATGGAAAAAACAAGTGTTGTACTTATTTAAAATATCAAGAAAAAAGGGGCTTCAGTTCTTATTTCATTTACACTTGAAGTCAATATATTTACTCCTAATTTACATCAGTGCAACATTTGACCCAAATTATATTTCCTATATGGCACTTTATAGAATTAGCTTCCCAGATCAATATTGTTAGATATTTTATAAAAAAGTGCTTACCAGATTTATCAAACAGATAAATTGCACTGGATCGCAGGTCATACATTATTTGGTTATACATAGAGCATATGCTGTATATAGGGCCACTCTCTGTTGCTAATATTATTTTAGCACCAAGCCTAGTAGCGAATTCTTAATTCATATAGTGGCTCATGAGTGCCTACAAAACATTAGTGCTAAGAGATTGGTAAATATTTTTTCCCCCTAATTAGGATCACAGCCACAATTTACTCTTAAAGACAAAGCATATAATACAATGACGGTTAAAATGTGTTCCTTATACAGGATCAGTCTTCATCAATTTTGAAGGACGCCACATGGATATAAATTATGAGGTCTGACAAGGGAAGGTTCATAGATAGATGAGGTTCAGTCACAGGAATATTTCTTCCCAGAAGACTGTCTGCTAAGCAACTGTAAGTTGTAGGAGTTGGGAAGCTTATAAAAGTCAAGGCAACTCAATCATCACTAACAGACCCAGTACTGATATTGGTTCTCATCTCTTAGAGAGGGGGCATCATACACAAAAGCAAAGACATTGTGTCTGAGATTATGTTCAACAAAATCTGTTTGACGGATTCAATATGCTCGCAGATTGGCAACTTGATATTCAGCATTGGTTTAATCTGGCAAGTAAACAGGACTGACTTTAAAGCTTGAGAATCTTTCAGTAGTCTTATCTAGTGCATCAAGCACACACACAAAAACATCTGGTAGAAGTAAATTTATTTTCTACCTTACTCTATGTCACAGTCTGAAAATGTGATGTCTTCCCTGTGTGTGAGTGTATGTGAATGTGAATCTCTACCATTGAATGTTCACGTAGAGAATTAATTGCATCTTTTTCTGAAAGACAGAAGCAATCTTTTTCAAAATGTTCAAAACAGGATGGGTGATGTAGGCTGTACAGTAATGAATATGATCAAAATCACTTGTTTATAGAAATGTCTATATTACTGTTAGGGATGTCAACTGATCCAGTGGCTATTCTCCACCTACATTCTCATCCCTATTTTAAAGGCTTTAAAATATTTGTTGCATTGTTGACCTGTAAGATGTTATCTAGATATTTGTGTATAGTGTCTTCCATGCAAATGCATAATAATTATGAACTACAGAAGAAAATACCCTCCTCCACATGAGCATTAATTCCTCTACTCGGGTAGTTTCATGGATTCTAACCAACACATTTCATGGACTGTTTTCCTTTTCCACTGTTTTTTAACAGAAGGGGATGATATAGCCAATCATAGGCAAATAATACTGTATGTATTTTACCGTACAGTACCTAGTTATTAATTCAGATACAAGTTTGGCATGACAAGGATGCAGTGCTTCCACACTCAGTAGTTATTTCAAGGTCTTCCTTTGGACCAATAGACCAGCTTAAGTTTTTTCTACAAATGCTAAATATTTCTAAACCAAATAAGCCAGAACAATACATGGGATAAAGACAAAAACATAATGCTGTCCATGCAAAGAATTCTATTTTACGTGCCTATCTAACTTTTTTTGAGGGTACAGAAGTTGCAGCATAACTGCAAGTATCTGTGAATTTGTTTCTATTTTCTTCAAGGGCTTGCGCAAATTATGATTTATGACTCTAGGCTTGTCTTCACTACCACGCTAAATCAGCTATTGCATCAATGCAGTGGCGTCAATTTAGCGCATCTGGTGAAGACCCACTAAGTTGATGGGAGAGCATCTCCCGTTGACATAGTGTGGTATAGACACTACTTTAAGTTGAAGTTATGTCGCTCGGGGGTGGGGGTGGTTTTTTCACACCCCTGAGAGAGGTAACTTACATCGACTTAAGCGGTAGTGGAGACAAGCCCTTAGTCTATGAATGGCGGGAGGAGGAAGGAGAATAAGAGTAGAAAGAGAGCATGGCTTGCAACAATTAATTTATAAGAAACTTCTGTCTGGTAGAGATGGGCTCCATTTAGGTTAAGGTGTAATTCTGTCAGGAAGTTTGATTTAGTCCATTTTACAGAGATGATACATTTTATATTCACTTCATATTCAATCTGTCCCTAAAAATTTGAGGGTTTTGATTTAAGCCCATTACTACTACTTATTGAACCACAGTATAGCTGACTACTCTGAAAGTATTGTCTTGGTTCAATTCTGGATCAAGAAATGACCATTAACTTTTTTTTTCTATAAAGTATTTTTCTTATACTGGAATTTGTGTCATAAGCAAGGAGAATTATAGTAGTTTCCTGTTTTATTTTATCAACACCACATATGGTGTTTATACATATGTTTTAAAGACATGGGGTGAAATCCTAGCTCCACTGAAGTCAATGACAACAGTGACTTCAATGTGGCCAGGATTTCACCCATGAAACCTGCCTGGAAGGCAAAAAAAATGTCTTTCCTGTGCAATCAAGCCATGCTGTGGTTGGGATTGCAGAAGGATTGCAATGTGGTCAGATATGCCAGGAATTTATCCAAACAGCCCCAGAATACTTCTCAACAAACCCATTGCACAAACATTGTTTGTGCATCCCTTAGAGCTTGCTGGAAATGATTTCTTCCACTGAAAATTTTGACTTCTGTTGAAAAATTAAAAACCAAAAACTTATAGCCTGAAATCAAAATATTTTCTGAAAACTCTCCAATGATGCACCATGGCCTCTCCTCTTGCTGAGCTGTCATGGTACATCAGGGGAGATGTAGTCCAATTTGGAGCCACAGAGGAGACTGGTGGCTTGAAGCACTCAAACTACAACTCCCACAAGAGACCATGGTAGCATTTCTGAATCAAATTTTCAGCTGAAACTCTTTGGTTTTTTAAGCAAAAAGATATTTGTTGCCAATGAATAAATACATTCTTTTAATCAACTCTAATATCTGTCTTTATTTCAAATATGTGTTTTTCCAAATGCTCAAGTAATTGGAACATACATACAGAGATACAAAAAACATATAGAGATGTCTTAACACACTGTGTAAAATTCTCTCTCAATTAAACCAAAATACTAGGTAAATGAAACCATAATAATTCTTCTAATAGATTTATCCAACAGCTTTTGCTGGTTTCTCTTTCTCAGCGTAGGAGAGGGGGTGTTCAGGGAAGGTTGCTCACCCTCTTGTTTCAGGCAATATCGCCTCTTCTGTAAAAGCCCATAATAACCATCATTATGTTATTTTCTGAAGGGGTGTTTTTCTTTGCAAATAGCAACTGTTTGTTGTTACAAATCTCTTCTGCAAGAATCATAATTTTTCTTTCTTTTTATCTAGATCAGATAAGATGTTTTGTCACTGCAATGTGTCTTTTAATTCTACAAAAACAAAACCTAAAAAGGATAAAAAAATATTCATGGTGAACCCATAACATAATTCATGTTTTGGAAATTACGTTGAATCGCACACCCCAAATGACTCAGCCAGTGGGGAGCATCACCCAGTCATGGCAGGTGCCTGTTTTTCAAATACATGATTAGTTTTTACATTTTACTCTGAACTGATTTTCTTCTCACCATAAGAGGTTTTCATAGGGTAAAAACCTAGAGGTCAACACAAGGAATGAGGAGGGTCCCAGAGGCAAGATATGGGGATGACAGAATAGGTGGTCTCTATACTTTTACTGACAAGATCTGCTGTGATTCACTTTCTGATTAGAGATTGTAACCATTGAAACCACCTATTTCACCCGTTGACATCAATGAATATTTCCCCTGACTTCATTGTGCATGGATCAGGCCCTTTAAACTCCTGGACTACGCATACCTTATTCCATGTCCTACTTACAACCTCTCCATGTGGTCCAGTGGCTGGGATGCATGCGTGCCCAAATAGAACTGGCTGAAATTTTTTGGACAAAATTTATTTGCCTTAAAAAGAGAGTTTTGGTTGTCCCAAAACTATTAATGAATTTAATATGAATTTGCCAAATAGTTTTGGTCTTTTTTTTTTTTACAAGGCATCAGGTGCCATTTGTAAAATGGATGGAAGAAGAAGATGCGTCTCCTGCCTTATAACCATTAGCGCAATGGTGACTGTGTTCACTCAGATATAGGAAACAGAGTTTCAGTTCCTTCCTCTGGGTAATGTGGAGAGGAATTTGAATCTGGGTGTCCCACATTGCAAGAGTGTGTCCTAACCCCTATGTATAAATAATTAAAATAGCCTTTGGATCAGGAGGATCTCCCTGAAGAGTGCCCTGACCACTAAACTAAAGAGTTATTCTAATTCTCCTTCTGGTCCAATATTTATTTATACACAGTAGAACAGTTTCAACAGGAAAGACTGAGGGAGACCTGCCCCAAAATACCCCACAGCCTATGGGCGAGTGCACTCACTGATGAAGGGGAGACCAGTTCAAATCTCTTCTCCAACTCAGGCAGTGTGGGAGAATTGAACCATCTCTCCCCTATCCTGGATGCATGTCCTAATTACTGGGCTAAAGGTTATAAGGCAGCTGCCACAGACTCCTGCTGTTTTGTAAATCAAGCCTGGGTCAAACAAAATGTTTCATGTGACCAAAACAAAATTTTTGATGGCTTTTTTGACTCGCTGAATTTTCAGTTTGACCTGACCCAATTGTTTTTTTCCAAATTTGATGGAACTTCCCATGAACTGAAAAACCAGTTACTTATCCAGATCTACTGAGGAATCGCACAACAAGGGACCTCTGAATCCCATGACTCAACACACTAGAACCATAGCAGTTCAACTCTGCCATGATCCTCCTACAGCCCCAGTATGATTTCCTAATATAGAATTATTAATGCTTCTTTTATATATTACTGGACTATGGAAGGAGTCTCTAGCAGAAGTGAAACCAGCAATAATAGTAATAATGTTACACAAAAATGTAACTTTTGTGAGGTTTTCATTGATATTTTTGTTCTTTTACTGCAAAAAACAAGTTAATCAATTGGACCAATTCATGAAAATGTTACTGCTTATGATATTCTTCCATGTGCACAGTGAAATGCTGCCTTTTTCAAACAAATACATCAGTACTCATAGATTCTCATGGAAATTTTGGGTTTCCCTCATTAATACTGAGGAAAAACCAGTTGATTTACATGGCTCTAGTTGCACAAATATAAATGGACACTCCATTGTCTTATTGAAGACTCTGTGGAATAATTGATATTCTGCCCTGAGATATTAAGATTTTAATAGTAATTTAACTTAAGACCTTAATTCTCTGACTTAAATATTGTATCTTTACAAATGGATGTTCATCCTCAATAATATGAAGACCATGGGATAAAAGGTAATTATTCAAATGAGTGTATTTAAATGTGCATTTGGCTATTATTAATTTATTCTTATATTGTTACTGTTTATTTTCATTATTGGGAGTTGTCCCTTTAAGAACATAATTCGTAATGGCTGAGTTTGAGACATCTCAGATTGGTGGGTAACAGATTCTTGTCTGTGTTTCCAAAATTTGTGAAAGACCTTGTCTCTGTAAGCTCCGAAAAGTCAGAACTCAGTTTAATAAACTTACTTTTCCAGAAAGCAAGCCATTCTTGAAGGTGTTACAATATAGCATGGAATAATCTTCCCTGAGCAGCAGAAGAAGCCCTCGCCTTCTGAGTTTTGAAGTCATTAATAGTTGATCACTAGGAACGAGCACACTGCTGTTATGATTAATGGATGAATTTTAAATGTTTATGATAGATGATGTATTTATGTAAAAATGACTATATTTATGGCTGCTTATCGTATGGTGCTCACCAGGATGCTGCTGAAAGAAAGAATACAGATATCCTTACATCCCAGCGGTTTATTTCTGATTAAACATTTCAGTACAACAGGGTAAGTAATGCAATTGTCTGTTCTACCCAAAGACAGACACAGAGTGTGATCCACAAAGCTATTTGGGTGCCTAAGATCTGATTTTAGCCAAGAATGTGAGCCACAAAACTGCCTCTTGGTTGCCGCCTAACCCTGTAGGAGCCTAATACTTTTTGCCTCTGGGCATGTGCACTGCAGCCTCGCTCTAGGCACCCAAATGTCTGTCTCCTGCCTAAGCCCCAGAGGGATTTATAACTTAGGGAAAATAGACATTTGGCTGCCTATGTTGCATGTGGATACTTGATCCAGTAAGCATCCGCAGAAACTTCCTACCATATCAGGCTCCTTCAGCGGAGTTCATACAAAACAGCTCGGGTGGGAAGGAGGAGACAAGACAGAGGGCCTCCCTTACAACCTTTAGCCCACAGGTTAGGTTACTTATGCTGTTGAAGACACCGCTTCCTGCACCTGCTTCCAATTTTGAGGGACAGAAGGGATTGACCAGGGCTGAGTCAACTCTTAAGTGAGTTCGCTAGTCACTAGGCTGTGGGATATTGTGAGGTGGAGCTCCTTCAATCTCTCCTGTTGAAGTTGTTTCACTTTGATTAAACAATGGAATAATTAAATATTAATGGGGCCAGTGAAGAAGTTAGAATGACTCTATAGACTAGTGGTTAGAGTACTCACCTGAGAAATGGCTGAGCCCTGATCAGCTCCTTTCTCCTCCTCCAGAGAAATGGGGGACTTAAACTAGGGGTCTTCTACATGCTGGGTGAGTACAGTCCTTTTCCCTCTCCCCTGCGGTTTTGTTTAAGGCCCGCAGATGACTTACGGTAGGTGGCAGAATGCCTATCTTACCCCAGTGTATGGATCACAAGTGAGGGAAGTGCCTTTCTCAGAGGGGTGGGGCTTAGCACATACCCCTCTGATTAGCATCTTCCATTGGCTAGTTTAGGCAGCTCCATGCCTAGCATGCTGGTATTGTGGATTGCATTTAGACCTTTTTCTCTTCTAATGCATTATATAGGAAGCCAAGACATCTAACTGAGGCTCCTGTGATTTTTTTTAGGAGTCAAAGAGTTAGGCACCACAATACTCAGCATCACAACATGCAAGTCCTTTTATGGATCTGGGATAGGCTGCCACCTCTGAGGTACAAAAAAAAGAGAGATGTCCAAAATGATCCTGAGCCTCTAAAACTAGACATTTGGCAGTGT
>NW_020664413.1:51072957-51100695 GCF_002925995.2 Terrapene triunguis | reverse complement strand
TTTTTTTTCTTCAATGAATGCTGGTAATTTCATACTCCCATGTTAATTCACCCCTGAACTCATGTCTCCGAGGGTCCAGTTCCACAACTACACTTGTGAGTGACTTTGCTCATGTAAGCAGTCTTGTGTTTGCAGGATTCAAACATGTTTTAGTAGAGTTAGGTCGGGGATTACTTAGTCCCAATATTGATCACCAAAAAGCAGCAGAATCACTTCACTTCTTAGCAATATGCAGCCTGCTAGCTGGGGAGGGAGTTTGGTTGGGATTAGCTGTGGATAAGAAGGTGTTGTCTCAGCTCCATGGCAGTTGAGGGGAACACAGTTAGTGTAGTCAAACCTGACACCATGAAGGTGGCAATCTAATATATTGTTTAAAATAATTAAAACTAACCTAGAACCACACTGACAAAAATGCCCTAATCATATGGTTATTGCAGGGTGTCAATACAGGGTCAGAGTTAGGTGTTCAGGTGGCCTAATTGCATATTGCTATACCTGAACATCTTTGGGTTTCTTTATGTTTAATCTTAACACTGAATTCCCTGGGTCTATAATGTTTGGTTTAGGGATAATTACAGAAATTTTTGGACTTTTTTAAAAAAAAAAAAAAACAATGATTCATCTAAACCAAAATGTTTGGCAGAAACATTTCAGTTTCAACAAACTTCTGCTCTTAGGAAAAGATGTAGGCAGTCTGGTCTAATAGTCAGAGCAGGATTTGGCATCAGGAGTCAAGCCGATAGTCAGAAGCAAGGCATGGAGCAGAAGTAAGGTAGGGAGCAGGAGTGAAACTGGAACCAAGAACAGGGTTGGATGTAGATCGCAGAAGATAAGCAAAGATCAGGGTCCAATACAGCAGCAACAACAGGGTGTCTGCACAGTTGCTCAGATAACCCATCTAGCATGCTTCCTGGTTTAAGTAGTGGGTGTGAGCCAATCAGGTGCCGGGTCTTGTGTGTCTTGATAGTATTGCCTGTGGGGCCTGGCCTTCCAAGGTTAGTGAGGTGGTGCTTCATTTGTGTCTCTTGGTGGTGATGGGAGAGTGGCAGTAATACATTAAGACTTTCATAGCATTGTATTGTAGAGCAGCCAAAATCAAAGACCTCCACCCTTGGATCCTTACATCTTCCAAAACACAAGAAGGATCCTAATAGATCCTTTCCTGGTGGGCTGCTGGGGAGCCTGGGTGTATGGGGTCAGAAGCCCTGCCATGCAGTTTTGAAATGTCAGAATGTCCTTGACATGGAAATTCCAAGCTTTGCCCAGCTCTAATTACAATATCCTGTAATACATCTCACCCTAAATTTCTGATATATGTCCTCATCCTTAACTTATTTTATTAATGTAGTTTTTATATAGGATATATATTAGAGGACTGATCTAAAGCCTATCAAAGTCAATAGAAAGATTTTGGATCAGGTTGTAAATGTGCAACTCACTTCCTCATTATAACAATACTTATTACTTGTGATTTATCTTGTTTTTTTAAGAGCCTTAAAATTCATATGATGAATTCGGTAAAAAGGACTTCAGTTTTGGAAATATTTTTTTTTTAATTATTGTTTGGTAAACTTTAAAAAGCCTCCAAAATTAGAAAGGCCATGAATGGTTATTTTGCTTTGAAGGAAATATATGAACCCAGTCAGTAGTGTTAATTACAGACTAAGTATTACCAGATTTTAACATTCTTAGCATGCTTTGAAGATTGATTAATAAGAATGCTACTCAGCTGACACACTGGAATCATTTTCAACATCATTACTTTGTCCCTTGAACAAGTCAAGCTCAAACCCATGGGATTTGGCAACACTTATTAAAACAAACATTACCAAACACATCTTAATTTTTGAAGGACAAACTTCTATAATAAGCAAAGCATTTGCCTGGGCTACATTGGGAGGTGATGCAAACCACACAAAGGACATAGGAGATCAAGGTTAGAAGAGTTATCTGCGGGAAATAATAAAATGAGATTTAACCTGGAAAATACAAACTAAATTAAAGCACGGATATTCAATGAAAGGTTGAGTCTCAAGAGCAAAAATCCCATAAAAGAAAAGGGTAATAGCAGTCAGCAAATAAGATATGTGATAAAATTTTCAAAAACATCAAAGTCCCATTTGCAAAAGGTCCTAAATCATTTTTGAAAATTAGACTTAAGCTTCTAATTCACCTATGCCCAGATTTTTACAGGTATTTGTGTTAGGGGGCTTTCCCTTCACCCCTGGTTCTTGTCACACAGACAGAAAGCAGAAGACCAGAAGTCTGAAGTGCAGGCAATGCGATGTTTATTGGGGTTAGTTTCAAGCAAGCATAGTGATAGCTCTGATGCTGCAGAGCCTTTTCCCAGTGTTCCAGTCCCCCACGGCCCCAACCCCTCAGCAGGCATAATTAGACTGGTAGTGCATGCCCTTGGCACCACCCCTTACAATTTATGGTCATGTTCTGTTTTGGAGGGTTGTGAGTCTGGGGTCTTGGTACCACCTCTTTTGTATCCCATGGAAGGGATAAGGAATGAGGTTGTGCTTCGGTCACGGACAGGCATTTCTTTGGCTTTTAGTGTTTCTTATACCTTCCCCCCATTCCCCTTGCCCCTCCTGACTGGTTGCTTGACCTCGGCTTGAGAGAGAAGCCAGGCAGCCTCCCAGTGAATGCTCGTATATTTCGCTCTCACCATACCTAGCAACACTTTAAATCTATCCCTTATCTTTTCTCATTATACTAACAAACCCATCTGGCTGGGCAGAAGAAACACAGAGTGTCTTTGTTCACAGATATTAGAAAGGATATAAGAGTATCAAAAATAAAACCCAAAAGTCTATCCCAAGCTAACAAATAGGCCTATCTAGTAACAATTTGGGTGCCTAAAAAGTGCAGATACATGCCTAGTTGGATTTTCAAATCTGCATAGTCACCTAACTCCTTAGATTTCAATGGTGTTTTTGAAAATCTGACTGTGCACCTATGTACATCTTTAGGTGACTAATTACCTATTTAAATATGACCCTTAGGCATCTTTGAAATGTTTATCCATGATCTTTCAGTAGACATTAACTATGACAGCAGGGGGAAAAAAAGCTAATGTAATTGTGAGCTTTATACACAGAGGAAGTTGAGGAAGGTGTTAGTCCCTCTTTTTATGGGACGATGCTGCTGCACCACGAATACAGCATTTGCTTCTGGTCAACTGAGATATCATAAGAAAGTCAGTAAATTGGGCTGAATTCAGAGAGGAGTAACAAAACAATTAAGAGACCAAAAGGACTGACGTACACAGAAAGGGAGAAAAAGCAAAGTTCAGATTTTAGAAACTGACTCGATTTTTGCAGTGGTAATCTTGCACCCTCAGTTATTGGCAGGCACAACTAATGTAACTTGGACCACAGAATACTAGATGAGAGGGGCACAGTGGGGTTGGTATGTCTTCAGTTCTGTTTACAATTGCTGAAGTGGGGGGAGGGGGAGAACAGGCAGAAGGGGTGGAGCCAAGGGCTAGCCTCCCCACAGGGGGGCTCCTCTCACTGCCCATGATTTCACCCAGTCTCTCCTGTTGAAGCTACTCCACTGTGGATAAATAACTAAATAATCATTGAAACAGGGACACAAACTTGGGCCTTACCACTGCTGAGGTGAGTGCCCTAACCATTAGGCTGTAAGGTCATCCTCTCTCTTTGGAGGGATGACAGTTTAATTCATTATTATTTAATCACTTACACAAAGCGGAACAGCCTCAGCAAAAGAGACTGAAGAAGACCAGCCACAGACTTCCCCGTAGCCCAGGGGAGACCCACATTCACATCCCTCCTCCAATTACTGTTTGTTTATACACAATGGAAGAATTTCAACAGGAGATATTGAGACACCCACTTCAGAATATCCTATAGCCCACTGGCTGGGACATTCTCCTCCAATGTAGAACACTGTTACTCCAGCCAGAGGGAATTAAATGACTGTCTGTTATGCGCCAGCTGAGTGCCCTAACCCATGGGCTAAAGCTTATAAGGGAAGTAGCACCGCCACCCATTTTGTGAATGTAGCGTATTGAAAATGTCCAAAAAGAAAATGTTTCAGATAGAACAAAATGTTTAGTTTGACTGGAAATGAACTTTTTCAATTCACCCAATTTTGGGGGAATTTACAAATTCAGTTAGACCCAAACCAATTTTTTTCCAGAATTGCCCTCAAACTGAAAAGTCAGTTAGTTGCCCAGCTCTAATACCAGGCCTCATTTTAATTATCGACTACAGGCACTCATTTGGATGAAGAACTAAACTGGCTAAACCCCAGACTATCCTGCATGCACTGATGAATAGCCATGTGGTAGTGAGAATTGACTACATGACCTGGGATTTTTTCCCAGTTCTAATTTCCATTTAAGACGTATTATTTTTAAAGGCTCCATAATGTAATTAGTGATTATTATTATAATTGGCTTTGTCATTAGTTCACTAAATATTTTGATGACTGACATCTGTAATGTGATATTCAAAGCAAGAATTAGTCCTTAAATATAGCTGTAAACATGCTTTAACATATGTACATTGTGAATATAAGTAACTTCTCACATTTGTAAAAGCAATGCAGCACTGGGGTCCTGCCTGTGCAGATCAAAAATTACAGTATAGTACAGTACAGGGGCAGGACATAACATATAGTATGTTGTAATTGCGTGATTTTGTAACACAGTGGTCTGCCCCTTTAAAGGGCAGCCAGCCCTGTTCTGAGGCAGAACCACTTCAAGAACAGGTGTTTGTGCTTGGTAGAGGGGATTGCCTGATCAGCACTTGATTCCTATAAAGGCTGGATGACTGAAGTTTAAAGAGCAGAGCTGTGGGAAGGAGGTGGGGGTTTGAAGCAGGAGGAGTCTTAGGCAGGAGGTGTATAGCAGGATGTGGGAGAGCTGCCAGAAGCAGGGAGGCTCCATCAAGGAAGGCCCTGGGTCAGGGGAAAGGTAGCTGTTTAGTTTTTCTATGTTGGGGTTTGCTCTAGGTTCTCAGTGCAGCTAATAGATGGTGCCTGGGGGAAAAAGGGTGTGTGTGTGTGTGTGTGTGAGAGAGAGAGAGAGAGAGATCTAATCCTTTCTGGGCTGGAGACATAGGCCAGCAGCCTACAGACTTATGAGCTACTGTGTGTCTCCTTTCATGTGATAGCCCCCCACAAATGCAGCTTATTTAAAGAATGATGGGGATACACCCATGAAACACATTTCCTTTCAACATACATAGGCTAGTCTTACTAGTCGATTACATATTCTGTCATGTCTTACAGTTCACATTAAAATGCAGAAAGCAATCTGACCCAGTAAGTGTTTTTGATGTACCTTATGTACAAAGTTGCTAATGTTGGCAGTGAGATAAGATCAGAAAACAGTATATTATTAAAGCAGATACTAATGTAGATAGTCAAAGGATACAAAAAGCTCCTCAGTCCTACAAACATATAACACAACAAATCACATGTAGGACTACAGAAACAAGAGAAATAGAGAGACTCCTATTATGGTACAATTTTTCATTTAATATATTAAAATTGTATTGAGAAAGCATTTTGAATATTTTCCCATTGGCCCAAATCCTATTGTCTTCCTCATGTAACTATACCCATTCAAGTTAGTAGGATTACTCTCGTTGAAAGCAAGATTCTGGAAATCTGACCCTGAGCTAAGCTATAAACTGTTGCCTGTTACCATGTACTATGAATGGACAAGTGACTTTCTTGAATAAGACATGCGGCCAAATATTGTATTAGGGGAGAATGCAAAGGACCAAATCCTCTTCACCTTAAGCATGAATAGTTGCATTCACAAGGAACGTTGTCTACCTAGCATTCTACAGAAAATAAACAAATTGTATATTTTTTGTATTCCATGAATATTTCTATCACCCATCTGTCCAGTGCTGCTCTTTCTAGCTGTCCCATAGTGATCTGCATTGTGTGTATTTAATTTTGTATATATTTTTGTTAGCTTAAGTGGTCCAGTCCTGTAATATACTTGTTCCCAACTTCTTTGGCAACCCAAAGCAGTACTAAAGTTGGCTTACCAGGCTGAGTGAGAATATCCTCTGCCCATTGCCTAGACTTATTAGAATGGACCCTACTCCACACCCTGGCACAGGAGCCAGGACTGGGGAAATGAGGACATGGCCGGAATGTCCCTAGAAACCAGGAATCTCTGGCTGCCAGAATGGTCTTTATTGCCACATAGTCGACTGATGTAAAATAGAATAGTTCTGTGGCAGCCTAAAATGTATTGAGGACAGGTCTGTCAGCTGGATGGCCCCAGGATTGGGAAGGCACAAAGACAGCTTTGCATTGACCCCTCCTGTAGTTTACTAAGTATGGATCAGAATCTGAGCTTATAGTTTGGATCACATTTGTGTTTTTCCTTGCAGTGCTTTGCTTGTCAAATTCATTTTGCCATTTCCTAAAGTTTTGTCATTTTATTATTGTGATAAATAGATTAGTAAAGGAAACAATACTGAGGGTGCTTCATTTAAGGCCAGTGTCGGCTATCTAAAATGCAATGGAGTACAAGTGGGTGAGCATACTTGAGATTACTAAAAGCATAAATAGACTGTTAATACACATCATGGGCTCTTAAACGGCAATCTTTTCACCTGAATAATTACAGTAATGAAGGTTGATTATTTGTGTTTGTTCCAAGTGCCTGTGATGATCATGTCTGTTCCTTGCAAATACGCAAGAAAAATAGGCGAGCATTCTATTTGGCAGATTTCCTTTCTGATTAGTAGATAACTGGTATTCTGGGCAAACTTTCCTTTTATAGGTTAGGGTAGATAAACACTTGACTTATACTCAGGAAGATTCTAATTCCCAGATGTCTGTATCAGAGAGTCCTCTAGTATTTGAGTTGATGAATAAGAAACATATCTATCTTGATTGTTCCATGACTTATTAGCAAGAACATTTTGCCGCTTTTCTTCTATATTTAGTAGAAATACAATAATTAAGCACCACTTTTTAAAATTCTAGGTCTGACTCAGTGAATGCATTCAAAAGTAGTAGTTCACCTCCCTCCCTCTTTCTTCCCCTTATTTTCAAATTCCCACTGCTGTTTTAGATTGTGAAATCAAATATGGTCTAAAGGTGCACAGATCTGGCTAATCATTGGGTTACTTACCCTATTAGGTCAGGTAGTTTAGATGTACCAAGTCTATTGATGTGTGCATGTGTTTGTGAGAGAACTTGTAACAAGGCTGTCTTTGCACTGTGCCATGGGGTGTGTGTCCTATATAGGGCTGCCTACATCTTGGGGTTGGAGGGCCCTTATCACAGTAGAACCGCAGTAGGATTTGTGAAACCCGCTGAGGGCAAGCATGCTCGCTGAATGGCAAAGCAGCCAGAACTCACGACATCTTCTGTTATGGGGGTAGCATTGCCCAGGTGAGAACACTAGCTTAAGACCTCTGAAAAGCCTCTCGCAACCGGGTTGAAAAGCATGCCACAATAAATGTCACTTGTCTGTACTTGGCAATGTTCGACATCTGTACTTCTGCCTTCTTATTTTTGCCTATTTTGAAAGGTGACAAACATTTTGCAAATCTAAGGCTAGATCTTCAGTTGGTGCAGACTGACTTTGGTCAGTGGATCTATGCTGACTTACATCAACTGAGGCTCTGGCTCATAATTTACCTACCAGTCATTTAATGAAGAAATTTATATATAAAGTGGGAAACAAACAAAGGGGCTTGGCCTGTTTTCAGTGAAGCCAACAGAAGTTTTGTGATTTATTTCAATGGGAGTCGGAGTAGACTTCTGAGTATGAAATACTATATGAGAGAAGACAGGCTCCAGTACTATAGATCTGAAATTCATTGTTATCTCTGAGTCCATTTGGGAACATATCTACATGCCACAGTAGAGCTGGAGGAGCTGTTTGAAACCAATAGTCATATCAGCAAAATCTGACCTCTTGTCTATTTGCAAACAAATGTTGATATTTCTGAAATTATTCACTTTTTTGTAATAATCTTTTATTGAAAATGTTGGCATATTGCTGCTTTCATGACTGTTCTCATCAAATTTTTTCATGACTCATTATTTCTAAATGCCACATGGTGTTGCATGCTTTTCCCCTTCACTCTCAAAATGAATGTTGTTCTGTGACCATGGGAATTTTGTCTTGTTCAGCACTTTGAGCAATATTCCATTCATATGAATGTTTGCAAATAACATGTAAACTTCAAACAAAACAAAATTTCTTATTTATTTCTTTGAATAGTCATGAAAAGTGCTCACCACTCTGTCTTCTTCCATTTTACATCCTTTGAGCAGTAGGAAAAAATTGTAATAGTGTTGATGGTCTGTATCTGTGGTGCTGTGTCCTTTCTGATACAAGAGGAGGGGGCCGAATCAGGCCTGTATGGAGGAAAATTGTGAAAGAACCTGGGAGAATGGAGATCCCAGTCCCTGTGCATTAAGACCTCACTATATAGAGACTAGGGTTCTCATGATGTTTCTCCCTGGTGCACAAAGACGCAATGGCAACAGTATCATGGGGTATGCACCAAAGCATCAATGTATAAATGGCTTCCTGTAGTGCCTCTGCACTGGCTTCCTGGTACATCAAGGCGCAGCACTGTGAGGACCCTAATGTCTGTGTGAGGAGACATTGGCATCAATGGTATAGTGTTTCTTCTTGATGCCTCAGCACAAGAAATGTTGGCTTCTCCCCCTTAAGATCATTCTGGTCAGCACTGAGTCATCTCAATCCCCTGTTCATGGCCATGCTCCTCCCAACTATAGACTCCCTATTTAACAACCTTGCTTGAATTTCCATGGATATCCAAAGACTCAGTGCATATAGAGGTGGAATCTCAGTGCTTCCAACAGTAGCACTATGGGAGGTGCTCTTTGTTCTGAAGTATCAGTGCATGATGGATTCCCAAGGGTTTTGCTGCTTGGGTTCTACACACACCCAGTGGCTCTGCCACAGGGAGAATCAAGTGTGTGGGTTGATGCCTTATTGTATACACAATCAGTTCCCACGCTCCCCTATTTCCACCTCCCTACATCTCAGCTTCTCCCCTTGCCTCCCTATAGCCCTGCCTTTCTCCTACCTCATGCCACCTGCTGCCCAGCCTGCCTCCCTGGATCTTCAGAGTTAGTGTGTATATGGAGGAGCTGGTATGAAGAGAGGGACTAGATGCTGGAATTTGATTATTCTCTGCTTCTCTTCGTATCAGAGCTAGGGTGTGAAGAATAAATAACTCTACTTCTGTTCAAGCTTAAACTGTAAAAACTACCCTCCATCTGATGTAAATGTGTATAAGTATACACACTTTGGGGGGTTATCCTGGTGGTTAAACTACAGGGGTCTGGAAAAAAATGTGATAGTCTTACAAGAAATTAAAAAGGGGGGGGGGCTGGGAAGGGACTCATTTTTAAATCTTTCTTTTGGCAAAGTTATTGAATCTTTGACCAAGAAAGTATTATGGAAAATCAGTTGGCTTCTGAAGAGCGTGTTAAATTTGAAAATTAAATCTAACATTTAAGTGTGAAACAGGAGGACTTTAATCCTGTTTAAGTACAAATCAAATCAGCTTTAACTATGGACACTGGTGTACCTCTGTAATACAAAATACTATCGTGTGCACAGCTGACTGCATGACAATTAGCTGCAACTCTTGTCCTCCCTTTTCTCCTGCCTTCTCTACTGTCTGATTCTCCATTGTAGTATCTTGTTTAAATCAAGATCCTGGAAACATTTACACACTTGAGTCATGTTGCACATGAAAGTGCAAAAGGTGAAGTAGGATGGATAAAAATTGATTACAAGCTTCCCCTCAAATGGTTAGCAAATTTATTGGCTTAATCTGGTTAAATGTGAAGGGTTTTACCCATACATTTTATTTTCTATTCCTGCTGCACCATAGTCTCCGTGGCTCTTTACAGACTAACACAAGAACACAAAGTTGTTATCCAAAAGACCTTGCAGGCTAAATTCTAATATGATAATGTTTGGATATGGATGTTCAACCACAACTTTTTCAGGTGTCAGCTGTCTCCTATATACTCATAAATATTCTGGTAATACCTGTGGTGCATAAAGCACTTCAGCACTCATCTATAATAACCAGTTATGCACATAATGGCATAACTTCATTTTCCTACTAGAATTAACTTAGTGCTGAGTTTATGCAGCTGGAGCCTACAGATGCCCCTTTCTATGCTGCAAGGAAAATCTGGCAGAGATTGAAAGCAAAATGGAATAAAAGAACCAAATCCTTGAGAGACTGCCTTTCAAAAACTAAATCAAACATTTCCACAATAAAACACCCTGAGTGTAGAATTCCAGTGGAACTGTTTAAATGTGAGAACCTAAAGACTGGCCTTCAAATCCTGACCTTAAAATTAAAAGAAAATATGCACAAGGCTAACAGATTTCTAAATGTACTGGAAATATAAAGGCTGGAGATGATTGGGGATCCAACTGTGAAAAAACATTGCCAAGCAACTTTTCCGTTCATTCTTTAATGGGACCAAATTATAGAGCTCTTTTAGTAGTAAAACCACACTCTTGGCAGCAATTGTGCGTGATTCAGCATTGCAGGAGTAGAAGATAACACATTTCATGTAGTTGAATAAATTCCAACACTTTAATTTTTCTGCTGGACCACTAGGCCAGTATTTATGTTGTGTGACCCTTGTCCATGTTGGTTCCCAGGGATTCCTCTCTTAGGTTTTGGTTTGAAAGCCTTGTATTTCTCCAAATTTCAGTTTCAAACAACTCATGCACAGACCAAACCCAACTATTTTTTTCCTGATTTCTGGCTATGTGAATCCTCACTCCTTCAATCTTATGTGAGTTAGGATCTCATAAAGTTCAGCTAACGCCTGTAACTTCATCCAGGTTTGTCAAAAGGTTCAGGAATCTCAGCAAACCTACTGAGCCTGGGCTTTGTTCCGAGTTGCTAGTGAAATCTGAAATAAATGAGCATTTCACTTTATAATCTAGGTATTTATATTACAGTCATCACTATCTAATCCTGTAAAAGCACCTGCATATGAGCAGTTTTGAGCTTGATGAGATTATGCATGGGTTGCTTTGCACAGAGGAGTAATTATTTACAGGATTGGGTCCTAAGTGTCTGTTTCACCCAGTCACAAGTTTCCTTGCTGAAGGTCTTTATAGCTAGTATCCTTGGTCATAACAGATGCCAAAGTTGACAGTAATAGCCAGTAACTTGCTAGTGTGCATCCTAAGAGGACAGTGTTACAGTATTCCAATAGGAAATTGTCAGAATACCATTTGGAGGATGAAACTCATCCTTCATTGTCGGTGTTCTGGAGAGAAAACCAGTTCTTACCTTTCATGCAAATAGAAGACACCCTTTGTTTGGGGAAAAACTTCCTACACTCTCAAAAAAAGGATTGTGTAATAGAGTATACTGACTCTTGAAAACAGGCCTCCAGCTGGGCTCTTCTCTGCGCTTGGCAGTAAGGTGCCTTGGAACTTGCACTTCAAAAGGATGCCTGGGTGTTTTAGGCTACCACAAGGCATGCTGGGAAAGAGAGCAGATTATATAAACATCTTCACTTCCTCACAATAGAGTGACCTGAAGAGAGCAGAATTTGCTGTTGGGTGTTTGCAGGATAGCCGTGAGTAATGAATACTGCTGTGACATTGTTTATAGAAAGCCTAGACACAGGAAATGTTCATTTATTTTTGATGGGGCTCAGGGGATTTTGTTTGGGGGAGTACTAGATGAAGAAAGTGACTGTGGGCAATGAAGTAGAACTTTCTAGAAGCCTAGGGTGAACATCTGATCAGGAACTGAGAACTGAAGATTCTAGTAGAGAGGGTTGAATCTGTGTTGTCATAGTGTAGGCAAAGAGACTGGGATCATAGTGGCTGAAGATAAGGCTGAATATGTTTAGTCAGAATTCTTTCATTGCTGAAGTTTGCTCATTGAACACGAGTCACTATGGTAGTTTGGGGTCCTCACTGTGGAAGTTGGATCTTGCTGAGGAGGTAGTTATTTTGTTGTACTCTTATGGCCAGGTCAACTGTTTTATTTTGGATGTTTGTCCAAGAGGTAGAGTTTAGTTTAGCTGAAGGCCTAAACAGTAGAGCTGGGGGTGGGCTTGTTTTTTTTTTAAGCATTTTGCAAAACTCTTTTTCTGTTAAAAATGCTGTTAGTGTTGAAACCAAAATATTTTGCATAAACATTAAGTTTTGATGAGGGATTTTATTGGGAAGGTTTGCAAGGTCCAGGATGGAATCTCTGAGGGAAGGACAAGAGACTTGTCCACCAATAGCCCAGTGGTTAGGGCACTCCCCTGAGATGTGGGATATCGGGTAGATCTTGCCTTTCATACACATGGAAGACACCTGTTCTATAGGGCAGGGACTCAATTCTAGCTCTCCCACCGAACCACTGAGCTATTGGTTATTTGCAGGAGGATGGGAACTGCAGAACTCAGTGGTTTTCTTTTCTTTTATAATCAAGTTATGAGGTAACGTGTATTTCTTGTCACTGCATTATTTTACGTTATATTATACCTGCATAAGGCTAGAAAGAGGATGTTTTCCTGATTATTCTCTTCTCCAGAAAAAGGCATTTAATTTATGAGCAAAGGAAAGAATAAGTAGATAAACAGAGCAATAGAAATCAGAAGGTAGAGAAACGCACAAGTAAAATGGGGTATGGCAGTTTCATTCTGAAGTCTAAAAATATTAGTGGACAGAATGAGTAAGAATTGGAACAATTCCATCATATCTCACTGTAAAATATTAAATTGGTCTTGATAGTTCACACCTCACAGCAACACATTATAAAATCAGATCAAACTGAGTGGTATCCTGGTAAAGCCTCTAACCAGATTCAGACAATGTACAGTGACAAATTAGGGAAACTTGAATTGGCTCTTAATCCCTGATAGCAGTGCTGTCTTAGAAACTTGTCTCTCTCTCTCTCACAGTTACAGTATAACCTCATGCCAGGTATTATGGACCTCTTTGTGGATAACTTTTTAGAATGGACAAATGTCAGTGGTAAATTATTATTGTTTGAGAATTTCCTTAATGCTTTAAAGCACTGTGCAATGCTAAATTAATACCATATTATTAAAATGTATTCTTTAGACCTGACTTGCAAAAGAGGGTTCCAATTTAATAGCATGCTGTGACCAGGCCAGGTCCCACCCCTGTCCCACCCCTACACAGACTATTTATAGACCTTCAGTTGTTTAAACACGACCGGGTAGTTTATTACATTGCTCTACCCACCCCTTTACCTGTTGAAACCCCACAGCCATAATGCCAAGGTAACCACCTTGTCGCCTGTCTTTGTTAGACTGCAGTAAAATACAACCCATATTCTCCTCTTGATATGCAACCACAACTGACATTACTGGGTCCCAAGGAACCTATTATTACGGCTGGTCAGAGAATGGAATTTTCCTTCCATAGAAAATTTGTTCCCAATTTGGGATGAAAAGTCAGACATTTTTAATGGGAAGAAAAATTCTGGAACGTCCATTTCAGGAGACCTGAAACAGAAATTATTGGATTGCTTCCAGCTACTTAGACAGCTGCCTCTTCTCTCATGTATTCTACAGGCAGCAAGCTACCATGTGGAGTTGGGTGGCCCAGAGAGTCTGAATGGCAGGGAACCAGGCAAGCAAGCTCTGTGGCCAGTTTGCCTGCCTGGTTTCCACTGAAAACTTTGACAGAATCTACACATTCCTGCAGAACGTTTCAATTCCATCAAAGCAGCATTTTTGACAGAAAAGCGTTCCATCCGAGAATTTTTGAACTGTTTTACCTAGTATATATTTCTTGCTCGCTCAAAAATTACACTGGTTTCCCAAAGAGTTTAGAGTGCACAAGGTATGCAGCTTCAAGCCCCGTATGTGATTTTACCAGGAGAATTTAGCCCTAAGAGCTGAAGTACAACAATGCAAACTGATGGGATGCTAACATATCAATCCAGAATACAAAAAGACAGGGCATGATTACAGTTTGCAGCATGTGGATGGTGAGGGTGTTAAGCTAACACTTCACAAGTGGGCGAAGATGGAAAACATCTGTTTCTCTCATTCCTTGTGAGACTGTCTCCTGGGATGATGAGTCAGCCACTCTGAGCTAAGTGACCCCCCCCCCCAGTCTTAAGCACATGCTAAACCTGCTGAGGAATAATTGTGAAAAAGAAATGAGTATCATGCTCAGTCTCCAGTGATAAAATACAGGAAAATGTCTGTGTAAGTATAACTTACTGACTTTATATTCGGCTTTATAAGAGAACAAACCATAAATATGTTGCCTAAGTACATATAACTTGCTCTGAGAGGAAGCATGACGGTATTGCAATTAAGGCACTGACCTGGGACTCAGGAGATCTGGGTCAGATTCACAGGAATATCATAGGCTCCTTGTGTGACGTTGGACAAGTTATTTAATCTCTCTGGATGAAATCCCGGCTCCATTGAAATCAATGATAAAACTCTCATTGAAATCAAGGGAGCTGGGATTTCACCCTCTGTGTCTGTTCCCCATCTGTAAAATAGGAACAATGCTACTTTTTTTCCCTTCCATCTTCCTGCCTTGTTCTAGATTGCAATCGCTCTTACTATTGCTGAACAGCACCTAGTGCAATGGGGCCCTATGCTCAGTGGGGCCTTATTTATTAATAAAAGTTGATGATGAACAGGGTGGAGATATGCAATGCTGCTATGAGAGGAGAACCTTGCTCAGTGGGGGTGATAAATGCCTTAACTTCTAAAAGGGGCCTTTCTTCTTGCACTCACATTCTTTGTGAACACAAATAATAGCACTTAGATATCTAACGTTCTGCATTCAGGTGTAGTCCAGGCATTGTTCAAATGTTATTATTTAGTCCCACACTAAGTTGCGAATGAAACACCTGTTGACACTTTCTTAGGTGGGGACAGGAGGGAAATAAGTAAATATTGGATGATCAAGCTTCAAGGTAGAATTCCCTTCTCATATTCACATAGCTCTTCTGTCTCATGTGGCTTTTCTATGTATGCAAGGAGAGCAGAATGTGGGAATTGATATCTGCCTTGCAGATCTGAGGATAATTTTCTCCTTAACTTGATGCAGCTGACCCTTACCCCTCTTCCCAAATGGAGTCCACTGCTAAAATCTCTTATTCATACAGTTAATATAGTTCAGCATTATTATTTGGGGGTGTTGACCTTAGTGCAGCCAACTGTTGTAACCAGGCTTAGAGAACTTGCATAAATGTGGTGAGTAATAGACGGCATCCAGTAAGCTTACGCCTTAACAAATTCTATGAATTTTCAATGTGCTGAATATTGTACAATTTATATGTGCACAGACCAAAGCAAAGCACTGAAATATCAAGGTGTTGATACCATTTATGTTTGAAATAAGAAGGCACAGTCAAAACAGACAACTAGCTTTTAAACATAACTACACAGAAGAGCAGTCACATACAATCAAAGTCACTAGGTTTCATTTCTTACACAATATTATGCTTTCCATACTAGTTGCTTAGACACTTGTTATTTTCAGTATGTAAATGCAGTTTCTGTTTCCGCAGGGCTCTCTTCCAAAGTTGAATGTTGTTTTGCCAAACTACACTCTTCTGACTAGGACATAGTCTCACCTTTTTGTCTCAGTTTTCCCCATCTGTAAAATGGGCTAAATACCTTCTTTGTAAAGCACTTTGAGCTCTATGGATGAAAACTGTGATATAAGAGCTATGTATTATTATTCTCCCCATCTTTTTCATAATCATGTCTTTCCATACCTCAAATTACCTGAATTACATCTTTAATACGCAACACCTGAGAATTAAACATTCATGGTAAAACTGTAAAATTATTATTCTAGAAAATATCAAACTGCATAAAGAGAGAGTTTATAAAAGGAGATGGGCTGAACCAACTCTGAGATTCAGGATGCTAAGACCTGAAGTTACCCTCCCAACCTCAGACTACTACTGGGTATTCCTGATGTCCCTAGAGTTCCAACTTTCAAGAGGGTATGGTTCTGTTACCCTTACATTGAGCAGCACTTACTTACCTGAGTGGTTCAATTAGTTCCATGGGGCTACCCACAGGAGAGAATGCTACTCATCACTGCTGTGACCTTATCGCCAACGCACTGTTAAGAGTAAATATCTTTTTATCAGGACATTTCTCTGAAAATGTATTTTCAACATGGACGTCATTTCTGTCTGTCCCTGCTCCCATTCATTATTACCCCTGATGGGGAGAGAGGTAATGTAGCTTTATATTTAGAGTGCCAAGCAGGTGTGCACTATGGCAAACATATCAAAAGATGAGGTCCGTGCCTCAAGATGTTAGTGTGACTTTGAATAAACAGAAGAGCAATTGAACCCATAAGAAAGGCAGATAGTGTAAGAGGAGATAAACTTTGGAAAGTTCAGCAAATGTAGTAGGCTTTAAGGAGGAATTTAGAGGGCAAGCAAGAGGTCACTTGAGATGTGGGAATAGTAGGGAGTGGTACAAGTGTGGCACTGAGAGTGAGAGAAGAAGAAGAGTTGAAGGAAATGAGAGCAAGTTGTAAATGAGGGCAGGTTGCCTGAAGATTTGTTGACGTTTTGTGTGTAGGTGTAAGTGTTGGTGCTGTTTTACACGTTAACACTGACTTCTTAAAGCGACAGTCCCAGTCCTCCATTGGTGTACATTAGTGTTGTTCCATTGACTTCAAGCTGATTTACACCAGCTGAGGATCCAGCTCTCTAACCATTAAAATGATTTCATATTGTTAAAAATAGACTATAACTCATTCTTATAGCTGCATCCACTCATTTATCTTCTAAAAACATGCAAACCCCCCATACTACTTGCCCCTATTTTGTTCTCTCTAGGCCAGTGGTGGGCAACCTGCAGCCCATCAGGGTAATCCGCTGGCAGGCCGCCAGATAGTTTGTTCACATTTGCCTGGCCACCCGCAGCTCTAGGCTCTTATTTGAATGCTATGGTAATGGGTACAGCCCACCTTCCAGAGTTAACTAATATCTCTTACTGAGTCTTTCAGTTTAACTAAGAAAACAAATGGGGGCACTTAGTGCAGATCTGAAACCATATGTAAGTGCAGTTTTGTGTTAGTATTTATATTACTGTGGTACCTACCAGCCCTAGTCATGGGCTAGGATCCCATTGTGCTAGGCACTTTACAAACACAGAACAAAAAGCTCTCCCTGCCCTGGAGAGCCTACAATTTAAGCATAAGACTCACAAAAGAGGTATGACATTAACCTGTAATCTGTGAGTTACAGTAATATGTACATATTACATAATATATATTTTTGAAACATGTCATGAAAATCAGTTCACTTAATTTAAGTACAGTTTTACAGCTTCTCCTGTGCTGTTTTCTCATTATCTCAGCTGAGAATTTAACTCAAACCTAAAGCAGAACCTCTTGGAATAAAGTAAGTAATTTAGTCTGGCCCATGAGTTTTAACTAGGTCACAGGTGACTGAAATGAGAACAAAGAAGGTTTGGGAAAGATGTTTATTTCTACTAGAATTCAAGAAAACGGCAATCTAATTTCATATTTCTTTTACTGTTTGCTGTGCAGTAGTATCCAGTATCAGCACTAGGACTTAACATGCTTGACTGAATAAAAAATAATTATTATGACAATACTGCATTCAACTCTGAATTAGCTTACCATCTGATTGCCTGTGACAAGAAAGAGGACAATGCAACTAAAATAACATCAAATGTGTAGGTTAATAATTAAATGATCAATATGTAATTTGTTCAGTGTATATGGCATCGGAACCTTCAGCGGGAGCCCATTCTGTTAAGCTTAGTTTTCTATTTTTTATGTAAGGCATCAGTTGTAAATTATCTAGTGCATAAGAAGAAAAGCAGTAGGATTTGAATACACACCAACTGACACAGCATGACTGAAAAAGCATGGCTGTATTTTACAAGCTCTCCATTGCTCTGATTCAGAAGTCAATAGGACTACTCCGATGCTTGAGTACCTTCCTGAACCAGGACATGTATGAAGCCCAGTTACATAATTAAGGCTCTGACACTAGATAAAAGTATAGACCAGAGGCCAAATTCAGAAGTGATGAGGTGAAACTTAAATCCCTTTACACACCCTGAGTTTCTTGGATATTCTCCGAGAACTACTCACCCCCATGCTTCGCCAAAGTGTAAGAGTGTCCAAGTGGGTATAACCTGAATGCTGAGCAGTGTGACAGTATATATTACACCCAATTAAATTTCCTTAGCTATTGGCAGAGTCAGTGTAAGGGACCAGATTCTCAGCCCTGCCCGGGATGCACCCTGTGCAGCTGTTGAGGTCATAGGTGACATTACGCTACTTTACATCACACTCCGCCTTACTCTGGGATTGATTCATCTCCCATGAGGCTGTTCCAACAACTGGGACATGCCAGAATGCTGCAGTACTCCAGCCAAACTCCCTTCCCCAGGCCATATCACCAAAACACCCCTTGTGTCAGGGCCTATGAAGAAGTAGCTATGCCAACTTTATGCTACCTAAGAATTCCCTTACAGCTGGGGAATCCCCAGATAGCCAGTTAAAGCCATCTTTAAGACCGCTTTGAGCCAAAGTTGTGCAAAATAGCCATGGTGGGCTATAATCTGGCCTACAGGCTCTCATCTATTCCATCTAAAGCATCGCATCACAATTTGGCCCCATTTTCCAATAACGCTCATTCCCATCAGAGTTCAGGGCATCTTTTCCCTGCCCCCCTCTGTTTTCTGTTCAAGAACACCCACTCAGTTCTCAGGCCTCTAGCCTTCACCTCTCTGTGCAGGGACCTGTATCCCATTCCCTTCTGACCTGGGGTTTAGGCTGCAGTCCCCACCCTGCTCCTTGCTGTGATCATCCCAAGCAGGTCTGACACATATTTAGCCCCCTTGCTCCCTAGTTTCTCTCCAAGGACAATGCAAGTGTCATTACCAATGACTGCACACCCATTGTAAAGTAAGCAAGTTTATTTAAAGACAAATGCATACAAAGAAACCATATTAAAAATAAAGAGATCTACATTCATACTAAATGTACCACCAGTAGCTCAGCATTCCTATGGCACCCTGGCAGTACAAAATCCTTTGAACAGTTCAGCAAGGACTGGGAGAACCCCCCCCACACACACACACACACATACCCTTGGACATAAGGTCATGCCCATTTGCTGGATCAGAAAGAAGACCCTGAGGCTGTTTAAACTCAGCCTTTTATACAAAAAGCCCTTTCTTTGTTTCCTTGGGCCTCCGGTACCTGTTTGAACAAATATATGCAAACCACCTCAGGGGTGATACTTTTCTGGAGCAGTTTACAGTCTCAGTGACCTACTGTAATCACCCCCAACTGTTTTTAGTTCCTTTAGGAGCTGTGGTAATTCTACCCCTTCAAGTAGACCAGGGGTCAGCAACCTTTCAGAAGTGGTGTGCCGAGTCTTCATTTATTCACTCTAATTTAAGGTTTCGCGTGCCAGTAATACATTTTAACCTTTTTAGAAGGTCTCTTGCTAGAAGTCTGTAATATATAACTAAACTATTGTTGTATGTAAAGTAAATAAGGTTTCAAAATGTTTAGAAGCTTCATTTAAAATTAAATCTAAATGCAGAGCCCCCAGACCAGTGGCCAGGACCCAGGCAGTGTGAGTGCCACAGAAAATCAGCTCGTGTGCCACCTTCAGCACCTGTGCCATAGGTTGCCTACCCCTGAAGTAGAATATAATTCCCGAATTACATTGCATATGGTTGAAATATCTGTCACCCATACTGGCGTGTGTGTGTGTGTGTGTGTGTTTAGTTATTTAAACTAAATGACAATGTGGGCACAAGAACAAATGGATATAAACTGGCCATGAACAATTTCAGGCTGCAAATTAGAAGATGGTGTCTAACCATCAGATGGGTGAGATTCTGGAACAGCATCCCAATAAGAGTTGTTGGGGCAAGCCATTTAGAGAGAGTTGGACAAATTTGTGATTGTAGGATAGGGTTGCTTATGATGGTAGGGTAGGGCTCACTTCAGGTTTATGTCTTGTATTCCCAAAAGCTCATGCTTCAGGGTTTCAGTTGGCCACCTACAGGCATCATGTATTCTGGAAGATTTAGCTCCTTCCTCTGAAGCATCAGGGATGGCTGCAGCTGGAGAGGGGACATTGGACAATGAGGGCCAGGGCTCTGAGGTGGTACCAAGCATTCTTTCTCTCTCAGGGGCTTGTCTGGCTAGTTTTTGACCACATGCTCAGGGCCTAGCTGATGAGGGCTGGAAAGGAATTTTCCCCAAGTCAGATTGGCAGTGACCTTGGGGTGTTTTACTTTCCTCTGCAGCATGTGAGTATGGGAATCTGGTCCTTAAGCACTTCATGAAACAACATAAATAAGGTTGCATGGAGGTTTGGGTTAGTGCTATGTAAACAGAACCCCATCCAATTCCATTTGTGGAACTGGTGGATGTTCACAAATACTATCAGACGGGTTGAGGGTGTTTGGCAAACCATTTCCTCAACGCAAGTGAGTTTCATTATTTGTGAGCTATACTCTGCTTTGAGTAAATGGATAACTTCTTTCCCCAGGACTGTCAGTCTAGCACCTTCTGGAGAACTAAATTCACAAATAAATCAAAATCAAAATCCTTTTCTTGTGAAAAATAAACATTTAAAGTGTTACACAGTCACATTAAAAAACATACACATTATTAATAAAATAATGTTAAGCATGATGAAGTCCTTAGCTTAAGGTAGCACCCACAATAATGACTAGAAGTTTCCCAGTGCTCCTGTGAGAATGCATTAAATAGCCTTTGAAACTCCTTCAAGTTCTTCTATTGTTTGCATTAGCAATTTTACATATGAATCCTGATCTAAAGAAGGATCTGAGTATGTAACAAGAAAAATGCTTCCAGCAATGTTTTTGAAACTGTCAAGTTCAGTCTCTACTTCATCTTGGTGCGTGCTCTCTCTCTCTCTCCAAAAAAAAAAAAAAAAGAGGAAAAAAAAATCTTCAAACTGTAAAAAACAAAAATGTAAATGTCAGGTACTTACAGTAAATTCTGTCCCTAGAGGCAAGAATTTCTTACCAACTAAATGGGGAGAAAAAACAAAAGGCTTGAGAGTCTTTCAAACCAAACCATGATTTACTTGCAAAGGGAGTTAACTCTGTCTCTTCAGAAATGACACTTTGCAATTACACTATACTTGCATAGTGACTAAGAGAGGAACAAGGCAAATAAACATTCTATTGACATCTCAGTCTGGGACAAGTCCTCAAATTTGTCACCTAAAAAGAATAGCTATGGTTTGGGAATCTCCTTCATGTCCTCTGCAGTGATGCAAAGAATTAATTTTGGTTTTCCTCAATGGCCTTGTCTTTCCTGAGTGCTCCTTTAGTACCTTGATTGTCCAGTGGTCCCACTGATAGTTTGGTAGGCTTCCTGCTTCTGATTTACTTAAAAAAAAATTGTGGTTGGTGTTTGTGTCTTTTGCTAGTTGCTCTTCAAATTCTTTTTTGGCTTGTCTAAATGATACTTTTATACCTGACAGAGTTCGTTCCTTTCTATTTTCCTCAGTAGGATTTGACTTCCAATTTTTAAGAGGCTCTTTGTCTTTAACCACTTTTTTATCTCTTTACCTCGGTGGCACTTTTTTGGTCCTCTTACTATTTTTGTGTTGTTTAATTTGATGTATACATACCGTTTGAGCCTCTATTATGGTGTTTTTAAAAAGTTTACATGCAGCTTGAAGACATTTCACCCTTGTGACTTTCCTTTCAACTTCCATTTAATTAGCCTCCTCATTTTGTGTAGTTCTCCTTTCTCATGTTAAATGCTGCTGTGGAGTGTTTATTTTGTATTTCTCCACCCTGAATTTCTCCATTGTATTTCAGATTTAATTACATTAAGGCAGTGGTGGGCAACCTGTGGCCCATGGGCCGCACGCGGCCTGTCAAGGTAATCCGGGCCGCAGGGACATGCTGGCTGCCGCTTCCTGCAGCTCCCATTGGCCAGGAACAGTGAATCACAGCCACTGGGAGCTGCGGGCGGCCATGCCTGCGGACGGTCAATGTAAACACTGTCTTGCGGCCCGCCAGCGGATTACCCTGACTGGCCGTGTGCAGCCTGCAGGCTGCCCACCACTGCATTAAGGTCTCTATCACCAATCAGTTAAGCTATATTCACCTCTTGGGCCAGATCTGTGTGCCACTTAGAAACAAATCAAGAATTATCCCTCTAACTGCTCCAAGAAGCAGTCGTTAATGATGTCTAAAAATTTTATCTCTGCATCCCACCCTGAGGTGACAAGTTCCCAGTCAATATGCGGATAGTTGGAATCCCCCATAATTATTGGATTTTCTGTTTTTTGTAGTCTCTCTAGTCTCCCTGGGCATTTCACAATCACTGTCACCATCCTGTTCAGGTGGTCAGTAGTATATTCGTAGTGCTGTCTCCACTCACTTATCTGCTTAAGGCATTACTGCACGATGAAGCCCACAACTATGTTTATTCTTTCCCAGATATTCCTTCCAGACTTCAGTATAAGCATTTCATAAAGAGAACAAGACTCCCCATCACCAATACATAAATAAGGAACAAACACCATGAAAACATATGCAATGAAACAACCATCTGGCCCATTTGAACATTAAGACAAATCACCATGATCCAGGACTCACGGAATAATATGACATCGGCACAAGTATTTAGCACATCAGTATTTAATAATCACAAATAACTATATCGCAATAGCTGGGGAGGGGGAAGCATAATATCCACAATGCTGCAAAGGAGTCCATTGGAAAAAATGTTGCCATTATACTCATAGTACTCTTTAGGTGGAGATTCGGGAAACATTAAAATTAAATCATTCCAGGCAGCACTTAGTAGGGAATTAACTTGTGAAAGATGCAATCAACCCCAAGAAGAGTACTATAAATGCCAAAAGCTTCTTGTGCCCAGCAACATTAGATCCCATTTGAAGGTGTGAATCCATTAAAGGAGAGCTAAATCCTTCAGGCAAAGTTAGGTTACTTATTAGAACAATTTATTTCTCATTAGCCTAAACCTACCTGACCTGTTCATCTGTTTGGGTCCTGTAAAATTTCATTTTAGTACATGTAGATGTAATTTTAGAGGATGGAATTATATTGTCTCTTTGACCCTAAGAATTCTGAGCGTAAGTCAGTGAAAATAATCATATTCTCCAGAACCCTGACCATCAGTGCTGCTCCATTGGCTGTTAGAACTACTTGTTCAGAAAAGAGAGTCTGCAGGACATAAATAGAATAGAAGTTGAGATATTTAGAAGGATATTTTATTCTAAGGTAGTCAAAAGTGTGTTTAAAAGCAAGGAGTAAAAGATGGAGAATGCCTTCCAAAAGAGCTTTAAAAATGCAAAGACTGAAAGATCTCAAAACAGTAGATTGATACCCCATGTACCATTTTAAGTAGAATTGGTATAACTGTGTTTTAAGGCTGTTAGCATAACCTTCCTGCTTACCCTGTTGAAAGAAGTGTTGACTTATATATTAAAAATGTATACACCTGGATCGAGGTTAAGATAGAAATAGGAGACAGACTTGTTGAAAGTCTCTGGGTAAGGCTAACAGGGATAAAAAGACTCAAGGATGATGTCATGGTAGGGGTTTACTACAGGAAGAAGAGGTAAATGAGGCTTTTTTTTAAACAATTAACAAAATCATCCAAAGCACAGGACTTGGTATTGATGGGGAACTTCAACTACCCAGACATCTCTTGGGGAAATAATATGGCAGGGCACAGATTATCCAACAAGTTCTTAGAATGTATTGGAGACAATTTTTTATTTCAGAAGGTGGAGAAAGCTACTAGGGGAGAAGCTGTTCTAGATTTGATTTTGACAAATAGGGTGGACCTGGTTGAGAATTTGAAAGTGGAAGGCAGCTTGGGTGAAAGTGATCATGAAATGATAGAGTTCATTATTCTAAGGAACAGTAGGAGGGGAAAGAGCATAATAAAGATAATGGATATCAAGAAGGAAGACTTTAACAAACTCAGGGAGTTGGTAGGTAAGATTCCATAGGAACCAAGTCTAAGGGGAAAAACATCTTGAGAGTTGGCAGTTTTTCAGAGACATTATTAAGGGCCCAAGAGCAAACTATCTCACTGCTTAGGAAAGATAGGAAGTACGGCAAAAGACCACCCTGCATTAACAGGAGATCTTTAATGATCTGAAACTCAAAAAGGAGTTATACAAAAAGTGGAAACGAGATCAAAACGAGACTCAACTAGCTAGAGACATAAAGGATAACAAGAAAATATTCTACAAATACATTAGAAGCAAGAGGAAGATCAAGGACGGGGTAGGCCCATTACTCAATGAAGGGGGGGAAATAACAGAAAATGTGGAAATGGCAGAAGTGGTAAATGACTTTTGTTTCAGTTTTCACCAAAAAGGTTAGTAGCAATTGGGCATCAAACATAGTGAATGCCAGTAAAACTGAGTAGGCCCAGAAGCTAAAATAGGGAAAGAACAAGTTAAAAATTACTTTAAAAAGTTAGTTGTCTTCAAGTCACCAGGGCCTAATGAAATACATCCTAGAATACTCAAGGAGCTGACTGAGGAGATATCTGAACCATTAGTGATTATCTTCAAAAAATCATGGAGGATGGGAGAGATTCCAGAGGACTGAAAAAGGCCAATATAGTGCCCATCTATAAAAAGGGAAATATGGACAACCTAGGGAATTACAGACCAGTCAGCTTAACTTCATTACTCAGAAAAATAATGTAGCAATCACTTTGCAAACACCTAGAAGATGAAGTAACATTCAGCATAGATTTGTCAAGAATAAATCATGTCAAACCAACCTAATAGCTTTCTTTGACAGGGTAACAAGCCTTGTGGATGGGGGAAGTGGTAGATGTGGTATATCTTGATTTTAGTAAGACTTTTGATACTGTCTCGCATGACCGAACTAGGGAAATACAACCTAGATGGCGCTACTATAAGGTGGGTGTATAACTATTCTCTGGGAATGGTTTTCCAACCAGTTATCAGTGGTTCCATAGTCAAGCTGGAAAGGCATATCAAGTGGAGTTCTACAGGGATCAATTCTGGGTCTGATTCTATTCAATATCTTCATCAATGATTTGGACAATAGCATAGAGAGTACACTTATAAAGTTTGCGGGCGATACCAAGCTGGAAGGGGATTCAAGTGCTTTGGAGGATAGAATTAAAATTCAAAATGATCTGGACAAACTGGTTTGAAGTAAATAGGATGAAATTCAATAAGGACAAATGCAAATTACTCCACTTAGGAGGGAAGAATCAATAGCACACATACAAAATGGGAAATGACTGCCTAGGAAGGAGTACTGCGGAAAGGGAGCGGGGAGAGCGGGGGTCATAGTGGATCACAAGCTAAATATGATTCAACAGTGTAACACTGTTGCAAAAGTAATTCTTCCACTCTACTCCATGCTGATTAGGCCTCAACTGGAGTACTGTGTCCAGTTCTGGACACCACATTTCAGAAAAGATGTGGACAAATTGGAGAAAGTCCAGAGAAGAGCAACAAAAATGATTAAAGGCCTAGAAAATATGACATCTGAGGGAAGATTGAAAAAACTGTTTAGTCTGGAGAAGAGAAGACTGAGAGGGACGTAACAGTTTTCAAGTACATAAAAGGTTGTTACAAGGAGGAGGGAGAAAAATTGTTCTCCGTAACCTCTGAGGATCAGACAAGAAGCAATGGGCTTAATGTGCAGCAAGGCGGTTTAGGTTGGCCATTAGGGAAAAACTTCCTGTTGAGGTGGTTAAGCACTGGAATAAATTGCCAAGGGGGGTCGTGGAATCTCCATCACTGGAGATTTTAAGAGCAGGTTAGACAAACACTTGTCTGGGATAGTCTAGATAATACTTAGTCCTGCCGTAAGTGCAGGGGACTGGATTAGATGACCTCTTGAGGTCCCTTCCTATCCTATGATTCTATCCCTGAAAGGGTGACTTGACACCCTTTCTCACTTCTGGCATATGATCTCTGTGGAATCCCTCTCGTGAACTTTTTAGGTCATGCAGGCCACGTCTCACCCTCATGTGACAGTGGTAGGATCCAGTTTCTCTTATAATCTCACTGCAGATCAGTACTTTGTGCTGCCACCATGCATGTTCTGAAGCAAGAAGCACTTGATTACTTGACTACAACAACAACAAAGCATTCCTGATCATCCTTTGAGTAAAGTACATCAGATAAATCATGAGTACATTTGTTGAAAAGAAGCTGAACATAATTAATACTGCTTCCAAAAATAATTAAGATTTAGTAGGATCAGCATCAAGATGCAAATATCTCTGGGGTAATGGTTCAAAAATGATGGATGGGTGGATACACACAGACTACAATCGTTTTCATCAAAGTTTGCTGTTGTAAGATTGTGAAATGCTACACAACACAAAGTCAATGATATGACCCTGAAAAAATTGAGGGAACGGGGTTGTAGTTTCACAAAGTCATAAAGTCTGGACTAAATAAGAAGCTATAAATTTATCCAACATGAGGTGTAGTTTTTTAGAGGGAACTCCAACATTATTAATCTTCCCACCAGTAATTTCTATAGTAGTATTGAGAAATGGAAAATCCCAGATGACGAATGTGGTCTTGAAAACTTGTAGCCTAGCAGCTTTCCTCTCTCCACAGACAAGTTTGACGGTTCAAGTTAAAAGCACACAGTGTTGGTCTACAATAGCAAATATGAAATCTCCAAGGTTAGAGACATACCAAAGAGAAGCTGTGAACTGTTTTATTACTCCTTCAATAAAAAGGAGAACAGGTTAAGGCTACTCAAGTCTAAGCTTACTGGATGCTAGATGGGACAAGATTCTGATCTTTCTTACAGTCGTGTAAATGCAGCATAGCTCCACTGATAACATGGAGTTACTCTGGATTTGAACTGGTGTAAACAAGATCAGAAGCTGAACTATGGTGCTGAAAAGAAACATATGTCATTGTAAAAAATAAAATTAACTTTTTGCATCCAGTTCTAAGAATAATCCTCCGTGTACACTGACAGTAAAATAGGATTTGTCAGATCATGAAGGAAACACTTTTCTCAGGAAAAAGTAAACATTTGTCTTCTAATTAACATTTTCTGCTGAAAAATATATTTTACATCAAAAGTGAAGATGTTTCAGCTATAATTTACATATCGCCTCCTACAACATTCCTCTGCTGATTTTTTTTCTTTTGTACCCTTAAATTCAATTATGATTTAGGATTTAAATTTTCTATTTTGTGCCAGCATTAAAAATCTATTCTATAACTTGACAACAACTCTTTAGTTCATAAACAACACTTTTTAGGAGAACAATGTGCCCATTTATTTAAACGTAATGAGTTAAACAACTTGGCACTTTTGACCACTGCTGGTGTATTTAAAAAAAAATAAAAAGGTGACCAGATGCAATTGAAGTAAAGACATGAGATCATATTTTAATACCTATAAATAGGCCTTCATTTAGGGATACTAAATGCCAAAGTACCTCTATGGGCAGGTTTCTGCAGAGTAGTCCTCTGGTAACTTGTGAAGCAGCACTAAAAAAACAATGAATTTAAAAAATACAATGCCATAATGCCACAAGAAAAACACATCTGGTAGATTTAAACTGCAAAGTCCTTGCCTTCTCACAAGAAAGCTTGTTCTTAGATTTTTCTTCCCTCGGAAAGGAAATGACAGGCAGGGCCGGCTCCAGGCACCAGCTTCTCAAGCAGGTGCTTG
>NW_020664413.1:50977232-51072857 GCF_002925995.2 Terrapene triunguis | reverse complement strand
TTTTGGCTGCTTGGGGCGGCCAAAACCCTGGAGCCGGCCCTGATGACGGGTGGTTGGCCATTGGTGGTTGTGGGTCATTTAACATCACATTAGTTTGCTGCTGGGCTACCTAGCCTGCTCAGACGAAGCAGATGTCCCAAACAAAATTAAAGGGGGAAAAAAGGAACATAGAAGGATAAAGCAAAACTGAATAATAATCTTGCCAAAGTCAAAGAGGGAGGAGTGAAGCTGAAATCCACATCTGGATTTTGGGTCCATCATTAATATGGAGAGATAATAAATAACAAGCTGTTTAAGGACCATATTTAGCAAGGTATTTAAACTGTTGCCAATATGGTGCATGAGAGTCCTATTGACTTGTATTCTTAAAGACTACTCAAATGCTTCAAGTTAGGCACAAGTTTAGTCACTGTCCATAGCTGCAGGAGAATCCAAGTGCAGCTGCTTGTGTAAATGGAGGCTGTGTGTGCCTTTTGATGAAATGCAGGTTTTATATAGTGCACTAATCATTACAGATCCTGATGAGGCAAATATTGTCCCCACCTTAGATATGAAGAAACTGAGGCAGAAAGGTTAAGTGAATTGATTAAACCAACAGTCAGTGTTGTTGTCTCAAATTAGATTAGATTAGAATGGAGATCTCTGCTTTCACTATGATGCTTAGCTCACTTGGTCAAGCTGATGTTTTTTTTTTTTTTGTTTTTTCCATCCTGCAACGTTTGAGCAGTTTCACTGATTTCCATGAGAGCTAAGTGTCCAGCTCCTCACAAGATCTGGCTCACAGAAAATAAACATGTCAGACAGATAAGGCCTGAAGAAAACTTTTAATCTTGGAAAACATCAATCCAAACGTTACAGATTAGGTTTCCTTGTGTTTATCTTCTATTGTCCAGATACTATGTGGCATGAGTTGGATCCATATCTGAATTTTGCAGTATAGTCTCATTGCATATTAATTCCACAAATGTACTCATAGTACGAAACTGGCAAACTTAAGCCTACTTTATATAGTAGGCAGAGTTATGCAGAGAACTGATTTTTCAGTTTGCTGAATGTTCTGTTAAAAAAATTGAACCAAAAAGTAAAGTTTTAGGTTGAAATAAACATTTTGTTTGACCTGAAACAAAACATTTCATTTTGTTTGAACTCTTTCTGAACTTTTTAATTTTTAATTGAAGTAAATTTCAAAACAAAAAGTTATTTCAAATTGAAAAATCAAAACATTTCATTTTGAAAATGTTTCCAAAAAATCAAGTTTGTTTTTTCTTAGTTTCAGTGTGTGTGTGTCGGGGGGGGGGGTCCCCCTCCCTCACCTAGGAAGCAACTCAGCAAATTTAACATTAATTGGTTTCATGTTTTGGTTAACCAAAAAAAGTTTTGCCCAAAAAACTTTGCCCAACTCTATTTGTAGGTCCATTTTCTATTTGGTTGATGTTTTGGGTGAAGACAAGAGGCTTGGCTTTTATTGTGTTCAAACTGGCTCATCCATTCCTAATGCAGCATCTGCCTCTGAGCCTATGTTATTTTTCCAATTTTCATCATCTGTCCAGTGGAGACAAAAAAAGAAATTAGAAAACCTAATTCTAATACAATTAAAACAACTTAATTATAAACACCTACACTGAATTTTAAATGGTAGCAGTATTTCATGTATTGTAAGCTTCATGTACCACAGAGCTCTATTTAAAATGAGGTTTTTTTCCTCCCTCTCTTAACTGAATTTCATTAGCAAACCCGGAGATCAGCTTATTTACTTTGCACTGCATATAATTGCAGCCACTAAGATCTGGGGTAAAGGAATGATATTTAACGTGTGACAGTATCTCTACCTCCTTCCTCTGCACCCATCATATATAAAGGCAAATACTCTATTACAGATGGGAAAAATTCCAAATTTTGCCCTGCTGAACCATGCAAAAGGGCGATCTTCTGGGTGCTCATCCATCCCGAGCCGTGAAATGGACTTTGTCACAGGGGTGCTGCAGGTTCTAAGGAATCCATACAGAAGAAAGCTGTGGAGAGCTGTATTACCTGACCAGCAGAACCCTTTTGCATTGTGAAAAATCACTTTGTGTATAAAGATGGGAGGACTGTAAGGGCAGCTACAGATCTAAGCCTGTCTGGCAGTTCAGCAACATTCCTGGGAAGCCAAAGTGATGCAGTAGGCCCCAGAACTGGCGTAGATGGACAGGCTCACTGTACAGATACTGAGGATCTCAGAGTATCCATAAGTGGGGCTTAGGGACTGAGCCCCTTGAGTATTTTATAGGAGGATGCAAAGCCTGCCTCTTTGACAGAAGAGATTGTGAGGTTGTCCTCATAGTTTCCTTTAATTTTCCTCCCTAGGGATCCCTGTGCAAAGATGTGGATCTGAGTAATAGCTTTAGGACTCAGTGTTAAAGATGCTTTTTACATTCCAAGCCTGAGTTCTTTGTTTATCTCACAAGGGTGACAAGGGAGAGCAAATGCAGATGTTGATAAGCAAGTATCAGTAAGGGCCCAGTCCTTCAAGGTGCTGAGTGCCCTCAACTCTCATTCCAGCTGAGCACTTCACCAGACCAGGCCCTAGAGCAGGGTATTGTGTTCAGGGTATTGCATTTTATTTTAAAATATACTTCTATTTGCTTGTGATGTTTAATTATATACAGAATACAGTGCTGCATATTCTCTTAAGGTTAAAAAAGCAACCTGTTTTGTATTAGTTAGTATATTAAGTTCTTCGGTTCAACTTTATTAACCAAAAAAATACAGTTTAAGGGTGATAGGGGAATGAAGCTTATATAGCAAACATATGTTTGTGAGACCATGGAATGAGTGAATTGTTAAAGTGTCTAACAAAATTTCAAGGATGCATAAAAATCCCACAAAGGCCTGGGATGTGGAGTTAATGCTGACAGTGTATTGTGCAGTATGCTAACAGTATCTTTATTGTAGACATCTGCAGCCTGAGGATTCTCATAGGATTGCCTGTGGAATTTTGTTGACATGTTAAATGTCAGCATCCAAGAATTTTATGGACTGGAACAGAAGGGGTGTTTCCTTCCCAAAGTTTTATGTACCAAATCTTCAGCTTGTGATGTAGCAGTTGGGAATGTCCTTGGATCAGGGGACCAGTGTATAGCTGTAGTCTATTTCTTTTGTGTTGAGAGAAAGCAAGCATAGAATGCTGGTGTAGAATACTCATAGCACCTTTGACAAATCATAGGTGCTTAGTATTAGGTTAAGATAATCTGTGCTAACGGTAGGCTAGTGGAAGACTACAATAAATATTCTTACAGTACACTTAAATTACAGAGAAATTATTATAGAATTGCATTCTACATCAAATAATGCCAAATGACTCCACCACTATTTAATAGCATACTAATGAATACCATATGAATTAATAATGATCAGCTACTTTTTGAAGTCTCCTCAGCTTCCAGCTGTCTTTTAAATCACTTCAAATAATTCATTGCTTGATGCTTTGCCCCTTTAACAGTCATAAGTGAATCCCAGATTGTAAAGATCTGTGCATCTGTCGTAAAAGCAATTTTTGGGAGAAATGTGGATGTTTGCCACCCCCCCCCCTTAGTTGTAGAAAGAGATGGCACCATACCTCATGTCATATTGATATTTCTGCCTCACGTATAAATGCATAGATGTTGGCAGCTGATATTGTATTACTTAGATGGTTCTGCCAGAAAGTCTCTCTTTGGCCCACGATTTTTAATTTGCGAGTTCTTTTCTCATGGAAGGTACTGGATTGATAGTTCTAAAATCTCCAAGTCCTCTGCTTATCTACAGCACAGGTCTGGTCTGTGGCAGTACTCTTTCCCCATAATGCCTTGCTATATTGTTCATTATGCCACTGCTCAAGTGGTTTGAAGTTAACGTGAGTATAACTGTCTGCTGGAGGACAGTTACTGTCCTTGCATAGGTGCCCTTCCAACATAGAGGGGGTTTGCTGGGTTAAAGGGTATGTGGCCCAGGCATCCCTACACTCCAGCCATCCCCAGCTAGTGTAACTTCCCAGGGGAACCATTAACGGCTGATACTGAGAAGCCCTCAAGATGCTCTAATTTATGAAGTTTGCCCTGCACCTGGAGAGCCCAGGAATGGGGATTCCCAATGATACCTCTTCAACACTCTACTTCCTTTGCACCAACTATTCTTCAGTCAAAGCTAAGGATTTGATCCACGTTTTTTCTCCTCCCTGTCTTGGATGGATATTCTTGATGCATAGGGAAGTAGCTCAGGCTCCATGCTTGTCCTAATTTTGGCCTTTCTGCTAAAATGACGGCAATGGCGCTAATTGATTTTCGTAGTGATGTCACGAAGGACTGGACTGAGTGTGCCAACCTCATGTCAGCCCACTGACAGTAGCAAATTCTGGTCACTATTGACCTGGGATATGTTTGAATTAGAATGACATAAGGGTGACAGCGTAATCTCCCATTATTAATATCTTGAACTATCCTGTTCCAAGAGAGTTTTCTGTAGATTTCTATTTAATTTGTGGGTACTAAAGGACTCAGCTGCTTAACTGCCTGAATCTCTCATCTCAACATCTAGATTCACAGCCAGTCTGACCACTAAACTCTCATTTCACATCTGATGCCCAAAGAACACAGTACAGCATACGGTGTTGGAAACAGGCTGTTATGGTCCTTTCCTTTTTTCCTACGAAACAATTTGAGAAATCATAACTGCACAAATCAGGGATATTCTGAGTTTTTTCAAATGGAAAAAATGCAGTTGAATAGAATATTTTACTATCCTAGCATTGGATTCATGAATGGTATTACTGTATATTAGCAGTGCTTGAATTGGAGATCAAACAGAATATCAGAAGAAAAAATGCTGGTAGTTGAAGTGCCTCCTGAATTTATAAATGTCATGGTGAGATAGCTCTATTTATAACTTCTTTAGCTACTCATGTATTCTTCAACTATTGCAATGGACTCACGGCGAGCTGAGGGGTTGGGGGTTCTGTAAGTATATACGCTTCAATGCCTGTCTCCATTAACAATCATGTGGAATGGATGCTGATATGGAAACAGACATTGTGTAACTAAAGGGACTAATTAGTTGCTATAGCAGAATTTAAACTTTGTCCTATAACCTTGCCTCAACAACTTCTCTTAAAATTGCATAAAATCGCAGGTGCCAGCATTCAATGAATGCTTCTTACACACACATCTATCCTTCACATTTAAGCTGTAATATTAATAGGGGGGGTTTCTATGCATTAAATGGCATTTTTCAACAAACACAGAAAAATTGAGGGTATCAAGCATTTTCCTCTTGAGAGAGAATGCTAGTTTCCAGCCCAAGATATTTAAAACTTGGGGCCAGATTCTTTGGTGAGACATGGCTCTTTGCACTTCTCAGATGGTATAAAGTGGCTATAATCTTGCTCAAATTCCTCATGGAATTTACCTAGCATAAAGGATCTTTCTCCGGCATATGATTATGCTATACACACTGCTGTTCCCCTTTCCTGTAATGTAGGGGACATGTTAGGGGTGAGAGAGGGCATTATGGACCTCTATTATATCTGTTTTCCATCCATTGGCACAGAAGTCCATTAAGTGGACTACATCAGAGGCACAATTTACCTCTGCCTAGCAGCAGCAGCTCTAACAGGTATCAAGAATGGGCTGCACCCCAGAGTCAGAGCCCCATAACTGGCTCCAAGACACAAAGCGTAACTTAGATGCAGGAGAGTAAAGGGCCATTTAAGTTGATGAAAATACATATGACTATGAGCGAAATCTGGCCCTCTGTACAGTGGAATAAGATGTCAACCTTTTACGCCCATATTCAAGACATTTTAAAAAGTTCCTCTTATTTTATCCAGGGTGTGAAAGTACTACAGGTATGAGCTGGTATTCGCTCAGGACTAGAGGACACATTTTTCAACAACATTTAAAATTTTACAAAATGGAAAAATATTAAACATTTGGTATTTCCCTTCTTTTTTTAACCATTCTATACTTAGAGTAGAGAATACCTGCTGTACCATTAATGCTGTCTATTATCTAACAGTAAACTGCAAGAGGTAACTTAAGGACACCCACTATATGTTGTCACTCCATGCTGACCTGACTGATTCTGAGTAACAAGTATTCAGACACATCTTGCAAATACCTGGCAGCTCACTCTCCTAGTATTCATGACTGCTTTTATTTCCTTGTTTGTGGATGCTGATGAACAAGGTTTTTTCCCCACGTAATGTTCACAGGTATGCCATGGATGTTAGCACAAATAAATATCTACAGATAATCTACAAACAGAAGGAGCATATCCTTTTAAAAAAGCATAGGTTATCAATCAGGGTGTTGAAACAATACTACTTGACTTAGCTGACCAATCCTATGGCAGGAATTGTGAAGAGTAAACAGTGAATACTCAGTGGCCAAGTCCTGAACACAGCCTTAGTAGAAGAAATGAATTCATAGACGTCATGACTGGTTGGTGGATAATTCATGAACAGAAAAAGGGCCTAATTCACCACAAATTATTCTCAATGAAAATTTGATCAGCTCTGGGCCCTAGAGTGGCTGAGCTTGTGTAGACAATACTTGGGGGAGAAGTAACCAAGCAGAAGAGAGAGAGAGAGAGAGAGATGCAGAACAAGGAACCAGCATTGGGAGGGAGAGACAGTAGAGGGGATGTGAGTAGGGAGAGCAAAAGAAATAGGGTTACATCATGAGGACTGAGACAATGCAAAACTTTGCAGGGGAGATAGCATTAGAGACAGGGGAAGGAAAGAGACCTGATCAAAAAAGGAAAGCAGAGGAGAGAAGGGAAGACCACAAAGGAAAGAGTGAAATATGAAAAGCAGAACCAGAAAACTATATACAGGAAAGAAAAAACAATGAGAGAAACAGGACAGGAAAAAGAATGAGAAAATAAAATAGGTGAGATGCAGAAACTACATCAGGGCATTAAATCAGGCATGTTGGAGGCCCGACATGTTGGCCCATTACAAAACAAGGACTCCAACCATAAAAAGATGACAACTGCTGTGCTAAAACAAGAGGCAACATTTAATTATGCTTGAAACCATCATGTTAAGATGGATATTCTTGTCTTTTTATGCAACCATTCTCTTTACCTGTGTGCAGTAAGGAGAGATGTTTGGGAGTTGTAGAGTATGAAATATATTTGATTTTCTGCACTTGAATAAATTTATATTTTATCCAAAAAAATTCTTTATTTTCCTAGGCATGCACCTGGTAAAGTCTTTTTTATTTCCTAGAAGTATTTTGTTCTGGGTAATAGTCCAATGTCTTTAAATTCCAATGAATTAATCTTCACTTTATAATAATGGGTAATATAACTGCACTTCACAATGAATAAGTGTATTAATTATGAGAGAAATCACAGCAGATAATGTTTCCTGCTCATTTCCCTTTGAATTTCAATGAATAAGATTTTACTTTAAAATAAAGGACATTTGTTATGTACCCAACAATGATTAAATGGACTAATTAGGAGTAATAAACATATATTTTACTGAAATCTGAATGACTACTCTTGTCATAACACACTTACGTAGGCCAATCCTCATTTGAATTGTATATCTGTATGTATATGAATTGATTATGTATTTGTCTTATTACTAATTTAAATAAACAATTTATGCAAACGTATTCAGCGCACCCAATTTCACCCAGAGTTACAAAGGTAGAATGCCCCTTGGCTTAAATGGAAGATGTATTCAAGTATTTGAAGGCAGAATTGACCCTTTTTTGTACAGCTTGAAAGCCATCTCCTTTTCTGAGATAAAGAACATGTAAGCCCACAAGTTAGAGCCAGTTTAATTAAAATCAGTGACAAGAAAGCATGGAGGAAAAGAGAACCTTGCTAAGAGTGACACAAAACTACTTTTTGCTTCTTATATGACCCTAAACCACAGAGTTTGGTTCATACAAGTCTGCAGGGCATCAACCAGTCCTGTTCACATAGAATTTGGGGATCATAGGGACATACAATGTCAAAACCAACCCCTGTCCAAAACTGCTTGTCTCATCTTAAATGGCGTAGAACACTGTAGGGGCTGTCGGATTCTATAAAATATTATTTTCATAATAATACTGGTGCCCCTCTGCCCTCAAATCTTCAGTAGCTCCCGCTCTTGCCGTTTATCTTGAGGGAGGGGTAAGTCTCTACGTGGGCATGCAGTCCCAAAGTCTTGAACAGGGATTTTAGGGACACTAGAGACTCCTTTGCATGGGTCTCACAGACCCCAGACTCATTCAGTCACTGAGAGGAGGTGACTTCTAGTCCCACCCTAAGGAGCCCATCTTCAGTGCTGGGGTGAGGAAGCAGGCCTACCAAGTAAAAAGACAGGGGAGTGGTTGTTCAGCACCCCTTGAAAATACCAAAGGTAAGGGGAATAGGCCACCTAGTAGGCCAGGAGCTTAGGAATGGACAAACAGGGCCCATGCTTCACAACATTTCCAAGGTAAGAAGCTTCGTTGGTGGAAGTGAGCAGCTCTGTGGAGCAAAGATTGTTTGGAGGCGGTCTCGCTTTAAAACTCTGGACAGCTTTTGTACCTTTCAGTGGAACTGGACTAAGTTTGTCCAGATTTGTTGCAAACCTTTTGCATACCTCTGAGCCACCCAACATTTATTGAGTTCTTCCTCTATCTTTGAAGTGGTTATTTTAATCAAGTTATAATATTTTTCTAATGGGGAGAATCATTCATGTTAATGGGGTTGAGCAGACCACTGGACAGCCCCTCTCAATATTCCATGTTATTTCATAGTCCCTGCTCTGTTCTTCCAGATGTGAATTAAGGATGTGACTGTATGGAAGGAATGGTGGCAAGTTAACTGTCTATATCCCAGTGTGATGCATGCAGAGTGATCTGAGTTAGCTGCAGTAGAGATCTGTTTGTTGGAACTTCCTTGTTTGTGTCTATTTTACCACTTCCATTATCTACTGCAGAACCAAGGACGTTAATGTCCTCAAGCCCTATGGCTGCACATCGTTTTATTTTTTAAACGCTGCTCTTTCTATCCCTTTCTGCTGAATGCTTCTTGGGCCAAAGGGTGTGTCACTCATTATCTTCCTGCTTACTCTAAGAAGAAAATATTAAAATGCAGACAAGATACATTCCAACTGCCACGTTCACTTGTAACTTCTGCACTATATACTCCATTTTTAATTTTCAGTCTGGTGTAAGGCATTCAGATGTTTGATGATTCACTGAAAATTGTGTGTGTTTCCTACATAAAGCTTGGGGGTCAACATCGGTTTGAACTCAGATAATTTAGTATTAAATTGTGGGCCACTATCACTTGAGCTAAAGGAGTACTCCATTAGATAGTAGCAGTAATAGGCTCTCATCCTCTTATGTGAACCAGCCACTAGAGTGAGACAGAGCACTCATTGAACCAATGGGTTACACAAACTTATTTCACAGATTCAATTTCACAAACTGTTCAGTGCAAGAACTGGTATTTTGTATTTGCAATGTGAAATTATATTTGTTTTGATATATTGGGTTAGATCTTCCCTTTGCTCAAAACAGGAAAAGACGGAAGGGATGTAAGGGGAAGGTTCAAGGTCCAGCTGTGATGCAGATTCACCAGTTGGGAGTTCCCCTTTAATAGGGAAAATCTGTATTGGGCATTTGGAACTGGTTTCCAGCCCTTTGCATCATCTGAGTGGCAGGAAGTGGCTGTAGACAATCAGGCGCAATTGTTTATTTCCTGATTTATATGACCATAAATAATCAGTTTAAATCTGTGATGAAAAATACTTTTTACTAGCAGGCATGCCTGCTAGTCAATTCATTTGCTAGGATATTAATGTAAAGAGAACACCAAAAGGAACATACGATATGTCTGAATTAGGTTTTTCCAGTACTCATCCAGTTCTAATGGGGATGCAACATCCATGTCGACTCTTCATATGCTGCATATTTCAAGTAGCAAATCTAGATTTGAGACATCTGGAAATTTGAAGGGAGAGAGAACATCCCACTGCTGGAAAGCAACTTGGAAAAGGGATTGAAAATAATAATAAAAAATCCTGAAAAAAAAATTCCAGAGACAAATCAGTTCAGAAGTGTGAAACAAATAAAGAGTGTGAACATAAATTTTCTATAATATAGATGGAAATAATAAGACTCTGGTTTTGGATATAGATTAAACAGTCATTATCAAGGATACAGGAGTCTGGCATTTGACTGCCCCGCACCTTTAAGCCTGGGGAGAGGGGTTGGCTGGCTTGCCGAATGAAGGGAACAGTGCTTTATGGCTGGGAGGGGGGGAATGAAAACTGCTGCAAAAGGGTCAGCATGGTTGCTGACTCATCCCTTAGGAATGCAGGGTTTTAAAGGGAGCAGCCGTGGGCCTGAAGCCTCCCTTTTACATGGAGTAGTCTTAAAATCAAAACAAAAATAGGTTAAAAACTTAAAAAGAGTGAAACAGTAACAATTCTACAATGTATTTATTATAACAGCCCGTGGGGCAGAATGGTAGGTAACATGCAACACACATGCCCAAACTGGCTTCTGTAACTGTAGTGTTGACTAGTTACAGAGCATTTGTCAGATAATAGTCTAGCTAGCACGGTATTCAAATCCTTCACTGTTTCTGTAAGTAGCTGGTTAAACTGCTGGCCTTTTTAAAAAAAGATTGTTCACCAATTGGCAGTTGTCATCTGGCAACAGAAGAAGGATCTTGGAATGGTCGGTATGTGGATATTTATAGACCAGCATACATGTGAGGCTGCTATCTTGGTCTTGGATGTAGCATGGGAATTAGAGGTATCTTGCTTTTTGTGGCATGGTGAAGCATAGTGTAGGACATGATATTAGGGCTGTATTAACAAGAATAAGATGCAGGTGGCAACATGTGCCTTCTATGTAGCATTTTCACTACCATGTCCATTCCTCCCATCAGATGGTCCCAAGGTCAATTGCTATAAGGAGATGCTGCACAAATTTTTTGACTGAGGATGCTGTGTGGAATTACACAACCTGCCCAGTAGTCCTCTCAACACAGAAGTTATATTGGCAAAGCTCAACAGCCTTGTGCTGGTATCAGAAGCTGCTGAGAGATCTCACACACACATGCACACACTTGATTTTCACCTATTGCTAGAAAGTGATAATCAGGGAATCACTATAGCTTCTATCCCCTGGTGTAATAAACACAAGAAACACTTACAGATGTTTTGATAAGCTAAATAAAATGTAGGATGGAGTGGCAGTTTCAGAGAGACCGTGCCCTATAGCTTGTATCTGGGTTGGAAGGAGTGTGGATTTTATCTCCGTCTGAACCCTACCGAGAAATGAAGAATAAAGCCTGATCACCAGGGCTTGAGGAGTGTTTTGAGAATTTCACCAATATGATTAGAAGTGTCTTATTGAGCCATTTTTCTCACTTGATTGTCTTGTTCCCTATGGTGAATAGTTCTTATTCATTCTGATCTTCTTTGGCATAACATTTTTTCAAGATGAATTAATTTGTTAGCTAAACAAGTGTAATATGTCCTTCATTGGTATGGTAGGAGAATATGATATCTCCTCAGGAAAAATAAATGAAAAATGAGGGAGGGAGGAAGAGACTCATAACAGGAGTTAATACGACCATCTGGAGCAGAGAAAGAGATGTAGCAAGCAGCAGCCAGTTACCAAATGATTATTTAATTGTGTCAGCTGCTTGGCTCTGCCATATTTAAAGGACCAGCCTTTGAAAGACATGCTGGGAAAATCCTATAAGAAGCGAAACATCCTCTGAGGAGAGCCAGTAGAGGTTCTAGCAAAGGAAGGTTAGTGGGCTGGCTACTGTGACTCTATCACAAATGAATATAGAAAGGTGTCTTAGAGTGAGGTCCTAGTCATGCGGTATTCTCAGCCCAGTTGCAGCCACGAAGTGTCAGTTATGGGAGAGAGACTCAACTCATTCTAGAGACTAAAGAGAGGTTTCTCTGTTACAGAATTTCACCCCCTTTGGAAGTCATTAAATATCTTAAAAATCCATGTAAATGTTCTGTGGATAACAAATATCCAATTCCGTTTGTTCACAGGAAATGAATACTATTTATATTAATTTTTTTCAACTTTGGGTCTTATCATACAATATGTCACCTATGTGTCAGATACAACCCTCTCTAATGTTCTAAAATTATGCATCACCAGGAAATCTAGATAGGATATGCCCAAAAAGTGTAGTTAAATTGTAATAAACAAAATAGCACTTTATACTTTTTTTAATACAAAGACTGCACCATCCCCTGAAAGTTTTCTGGTTTCTTGGATGCTTCTTTCATTTCCCAGTATCTGTGGAACCATCTGGCCCATCTTTTGTAGTAAGACATTTAGATGTAAATATATTTTACAGTCCTTCCCAATTTAAAAGTAGTTGCCCAGCTGCTTCACAGAGACAGTTAGCTATTGGTAAACTCGTCTGTTTTGCCAGCCTTTGTTAGTAATCCAATCAGGATGTAGTTTAAAATAATGCAAATCATATTCCAATCCATTGGACAGACTGTGATTGCCACTAATCCAGAGTATGCTTTTGTTTTCTGGAGGAGGGAGTTAGGCTGAGATTCTGTTCCTACGCATGTATGTATCACATGTGTTTGTTCACACATACAGAGTTCTGTTTTAGTAGTGTTATTTTTACTGATGTACTGGCATGAATCTAAATATCAGCATTGTACAATGTAACTTTTATGCAATGCTGACTGTGCTTTTGGATTCCAGTTCCTTCTATTTCATCAGATTAGGTGAAATTTTAATGTTAGATTCAAGAGATTGTCTGTAGGACAAGACTTTATAATGCAATTCCCATAAGAATCAATGGAAATTTTTCATTGATTTCAATGGGCTTTGGAACAGGCCTCTAATGATTTTTTCTCAATATACTATCTTCTATTTCATGTATCAATAACAAATTGTTTAAAAAAAAAAAAAGCGAATAATGCCTGCTGATAAAATTAAAAGTGTGGAGGCTAGCCACCAAATCTGTCATTTGCAGTGTTAAAGAATTACTTTGAATAGATCTATCTGGTATCTACATCTATATTGTATAAGTGTATATACATGCACAAAATCCTGCAGATTTTGGACTTGATTGTGCACCCCCTAAATGGGTGGCCGCATTAATTCCTGTGACACTATTCTTGTAGGTCAGTACTTACTAGTGTGAGTAGGGCTTGTAAAATCTTACCATTTCCTTAGTAATACTTTTTACTGTTGATCACATCTCATATTAAGAGCACCTTCATTTGAAACAGTTTCTAGCAATGTTTGCCCTTGTAAAGCCCCCTTCAATCAAAGAAATAGATCACTTTTAACTGGAAAAAGCTCTTCACTTGAACTGAGCTGAACGGCCTTTTGACTGACACCAGTCAGATATCATACAAATTGTGCAACAAAGCTTTTATCAGTAATATTTGTATATGAATAAATTAAATGAACCTGAATGTAAAGCTGTGAAACTGTGAAGAAAGATGGAAACTTTGTTAAAAATCCATGAAACATTCATCTACTGCTATTGGCTGAATTGCAAATTTCCTTGATGCAAGACAGCACAGCATCAGGTGAAATGTTAAGAGAGGAGCACAATGCCAGAGAAGTTTGTCTAGACCATATTTTTAAAAGAAATTTAGAAACAGGCAAAGTGTGAAGACAGATGCTGACAGACAGCTCCATGGTATAGATAAAAGAAGATGAGCTTCCAGACGGTTATGTCTTCAGGGAAATATTCAGTTGACAGTTAAGGCAGAGGGAGTTATAAGAACGTGTAAGTGAGTTGAGGATAAGAAAGAAAGAAATTGTGTTCAGAAGCTGAAGTCATTAACATACCACTTCACTAGTTTTTGTCCAACATGTAATTGAATGGTAGCACAAAAAAACAACAACCCACAACCCCACCCCCACCCCCAAAATTAGATGGTTGGGTGACATGAAATTAGCTTAAATCTCAGCAAATGACTCCTCCCCTCTCCCTTTTGAGTGCACTCTGATAATAAATCTGTGTTCTGGGAGGGGGGAGGGTCATCTTACAGTTCCCTGTATGATTCATTCATAACTTCCAAGCAATAATCTCATTTGGTTTTGGGGAGAAAATTAAGGAGTGCTGGAAGTGACAAGTATCCATTATCAGATGTTTGGTAGCAGTAATTCTCCTTAATTAAACCTATTGTTTATGGAGTCATTGGCATTCAGCCATTAGAAAGCTCTGAGAGAGCTACTTTTCTCATAAACTAGTTACATGGTATTATTTTATGAGCAGTCAGTTGTTTTGCTAAATTCAAAGACTTCTGCAGTTTGTATTTTATGTATCTTTTCATCCTTATGTGCTATCAACATGATCTGTGAAGAATTTTGATTTCATTTGAAATTGACAAAATACCCCAGGTCTGTTCACCCTGGGGATGTTTTGAAGGCCACCGTGACAGATAATTACACATTTCATGGCACTTTTATGAGCCTTTATTTCATAGCCCATGAACCTCTGTATTTCATGGGCTTTATAGTCAATGAAATAAAGGGGTTGTGTTACAATACATTAAACAATTTATGTATCTACTCTGAATGTTAAATCAGAGGAACTGAGATTACAAAGGGTCTGATTTTTTTCCGCTCGCACTATTAGGTAATAGGAGTAGCTTCACTAAGTCAATGGAATTGAACTAGTATTAAATGATAGTCCAATCAGGCCCCAAATGCCCAGTGGCTACTAATGGAATTTTCTCTTTATATTATTAGAAAGAACATCTTTGTATTTTCAGATGTTTATGTTGATTAAAAGAACCCAATAAAAATAGAAAATACACAAGAAAAACCAATCACCAATGTACAATAAATTTGCCACAGGTGAAAGATTAGTAGTAAAATTTCATTGGCACATAATCAACTATAGGAAAAGTAAACAAGAAGAAGAGAAGTAAGAAGTTATGTGTGGAAAAATAAAAAAAATTGGAAAACCACTCAAATCGTTATCTCAAAATTATGCTAAAGGCATTGTTGCTGTGAACTCATTAATATAAGAAAATACTTTGCATGTTTATTTGAAGGTTTCCATCTTTCTATTCTTGTCTGCAGCTACTCTTTCATGTTTAAATATTAGCCTTACTTTTGTTTAACTATTCAGTAAAGGATGGTTATGAAATGTCTTCCCAACTGGATATAATGATTGATCCTTTTTCAGATGTTAATAAAATATCTGCCAGGATCTTCACTGAGATGGTTGTTTTGACTGGTAATATAGAGGCCTTTAGTAATACCAATGCAAAAGAAAATGGAGTATTTCTACCTGAGAGGCCACAGATCAAATCCTATATTTACATGGCACTAGAAGGATGATCTTGTGGGAAAAACATAGAACCTGAATTCAGTCACATATGTTCTATTTCTGGCTCTGTCATAGACTTCCTTTGTAACCTTGTGTTGGGAAAGCTCTGCATGGAACACCAGAGCACAACAAAGAAAGGTAGAGTGTGGCTTCTTTCCCTGTACTCCTTCACCCGTCACTTCTCTTCTGGGAATAATTCTGGTGACGAAAGAGAGGAGGAAAATGAGGGATAAAAAGACCCCCAGATACTCCCCCTTCCTCTCTGCCTTCTTCTCCCCTTTTGGGTCACTGACTCATTGTACTTATATTGCAATGTTGTTGCCTGACAATTTAGGACAAGTTTTGGCCTTGAACAATAGTTAGTGCAAAGCACACGTTTTCCATGTGATGAGGGTGTAACAGAAAGATACATTTGTATGAATATAGCAATCGGTCTTTTACAAACATTTTGAAGTTATTTAAAAAAAAAAAACATTTTCACTGGCGAAATGAAAAGATGGTATATTTCAGTTGTCCCAAATGAAATGGATGTACGGTCTCTCTAAAGGTGTGTGATTAGGGTTGCCAATTTTGGTTGTATGTATTCCTGGAGGTTTTACCACATGACATAATCTTTAATTAAAGATTAATCTTTAATTCCTGGAGACTCCAGGACAGTCCTAGAGGGTTGGCAACCCTATGTGTGATGAGGTGTACCAGGCCCTTTGAGGTCCCCTGCTGGAGACCTTTTGGTCCTACCACACCCCACTCCAGGAAAGGAGCAGTGAAGGTGGGTACTCCAGAGCTGCCTAAAAAGGCTGCACGGAAAAAAACAATCAGTGCCCAGCAGGCTCAGTTCCTGACTGGGACCAGACCAGAGGAGCAAAATAGGGTGTTCTTTGATCATTGGAGCTCAAGGGAGAGCCAGAAGATGGGTTCTGGTGGCACTGGGATTCAGTGAGGAAGAAGAGGAGTTGAGAACTTTAGCCCTGTGTAAATGGTGAAGAGAGAGTGGCTATATGGGAATCAGCCCAGGGAATGCAGCAGTAGCAACTACTAATGGAAGCAGTAGCTGCTGTTTGTAGGGGACCTGAATTGGGACCCGGAGTAGTGGGCAGGCCTGCGTCCCCTTACCAGTCACTGGTGAAGTGGCCAAAGCCCGAGAAGAGGACAAGTTTCGTTTTGGAGCTCAAGCAAAGGGCTGGAATTTATACAGGCCCGGAGACAGGGCTGAAGACCCTGGAGAGGGCCAATCATTTGCTGGAATTTATTACCCTGAAAGGGGGACTGAAGTTAAGGAATAACCTGGCTGGAGAGCTGGGACACCAGAGAACTGCTAAGGACAAACGGTCTCCAGGGAGAAAACCCTGAGGGAAGTGCTCCCTAACAGGGCAGGGACAGACTTAAAGCTAGTACAGAAGGTGCTGAGAACTGAGCCCAGAGAAAGGGCTACAGATAACAAGGGCATGGTGATAGTCCTTGTTGGACGTTTGTCATCCTGGAAGGGGTTCACCTATTCATCCAATTTAGACGGTGTATGACTTAGCCAGAGGGCTAAACCACTGAAGAACCACCTGATGATGGCAACAACTGACAGGGGTCGCTGGGATAAGATAGAGTGCAGGATTGCACCCAGCCAACAGGAGCACTCACAACAGGTGAGTGCACCCCGCCAACAGGTGCTCCAGACATGCAAAAACATTATTCTATTTCAGTCCAAAAGTTATGGAAAGCAGTGTATTCACAAAGTAGATACACCTCTACCCTGATATAACGCTGTCCTCGGGAGCCAAAAAATCTTACCGCGTTATAGGTGAAACCGCATTATATTGAACTTGCTTTGATCTGCCGGAGTGCACAGCTCCACCTCCCCGGAGCGCTGCTTTACCGCGTTCTATCAGAATTTGTGTTATATCGGGTTGAGTTATATCGGAGTAAAGGTGTATATGAATGTTCCAATGTTACCATTGCAGGACCAACAAACTTTAGATAACGATAGTTCTGAATTGTTACATATTACAAGAGTTCGCATTTACAACGGGCAAACCTCAAATCAGTCAGATAGTAGCAGACTACGTTGGGAGACATTTTCTGAATCTTATCCAAACTATCTCAATCTGTAATATTTTCAGACTCTTAATTTCAGTTGAGGTGATGAAAACAGCCCTTCTCATGATATTTTGGCACTTTTCTCTCGTCCGAGCCTTAACCAAGAAGTGGTGAGGCATGTGAAAATGAATAATAATATTGTGCACGATGTTATGTATGCCTTTTTGAAACTCAGGAGATAATTGTGTTTCATTTGGTTAGAGTTTTAGGAAAAGATTCAGGTCTTTTCTTACTGTATTCTCACTAATTTAAATATTTCTGATCCAAATACTGTGGTGAATGGTATAATCAGACATTGAGATGGTAAATAACTAGTATTCTATCTCAAGTGCAGGAAGATTGATTTCCACTGGGTAGGCTACATCTTGATGTTAGAGTTGAAGGATTGGAGGTGTTATCAAAACAGCTGTTAGCTGAACAACTTTAAATAAATGAGATCTAGAATTTAGCCATTAGTTTAGCTGAAGAGATCAAATCAGTAAGCTCCATGGTTACCTTCATTGCTATACTATCATCACACAACTGCAAGCTATCAAAAATGGACTCTCATTTATAGAAATAGGCCCTCACTGTTTTACTTATAATTTTGAAGATCACTAAGAGCCTATGTAAATAACAAAAATTATAGAAGGAAGTAAAGCAAACATTTGAAGAGACTAGTGATTCTGATCCTAATTTCTAAACTTATAAAACAAACCTAGATTTAGAATATATGGAACTCTAAAACAACTGTTTTTCCCATTTGGAATAATAGCATAATCAGTGATTTACATATGTTTCTCTATTTTGATGGTTTATTTTTTTATTTTTAGTGCACTGTTTGAGTTTATTGTAGAAGACAACTATTTTACTAGTCTACCTTTAAAATGATAAATTAAAATATAAAATTATATTGGAGGTTTATAAAATATAAGTATACTAAACAACTCAAGTTAATTTAATATTCAAGGTTTGGTTTGAACCTGTGGCACTTAGAAAAAATCTGAATCTAAACCATGCACAACAGGACATGCATTGATTTCTGGGGTTTTTCATTTTACATAGTGGACATTGATTTGCATTCCTAATAAGGTCATTAATAACAAAGTGAAGGGAAGAGCAATAGCCTTCCGGTATATCAGTGATAAGCAAGAATATCAGTCATTAACTAGCACATCTGTAGTCATCCACACATTACAAAACACCGATCTTATACACAATTTTGAAAAGTATAGTACAGCAGAACAAGAAATAGTCATCTTTACAAAATGTTTACTGGACAGCAATGGAAATCAATACTGACTGCAGATATTACTTTCCATTTGTGCACAGATTAGGGTCAAAATCAGGAAACTTCAATCAAATTTAGACTAAACCTTTTCATTTACTATGTTCCATTTGAAAATGAAAGGATATATCTACAATACCGGAAAAAATGAATGGGGTGTAAATCAACAGACGCGTGAATGTGAATTACCAGACAAGAGGTACAAGGGTGGAGTTGCAGCAGTTGTATTTGTAATGTAGCTAGCACACTGAGGTTTGATCTTGGTTGGTCCCTTTAGCTGCTACTGTAATACAAAGAATAATAAACAATAGTAGGGTGTAAGGTGTATTTGAAGCTGCTCTGAGCTTTGGAATATTAGAAAGTCCCAGGTGACGTGGATTAGTGAACAAAGTGCAGATGGTGTGATAAAAGCTTCTTCATCAAATGGCTACCACCACAACATATGTAATTATGGCCACAAGTCAGCAAGGCACTTAATCACATGCTTCGCATTAAGCCCACGAATAGTCCCCTTGAGTTTTCAGAGTGCTCCGTGCTTTTCAGAATCACGCTCACAGAAAATCATGCACTTTTAGCACTTCACCTGCAGTGTGCCCACCAATATATTTTTGTAACCTGTAAACAATTTGTATTTGGTGTTTGATCAGCAAATTCCACCTGTGTGTATCATGCAAATTAGGCACAATTTATAAACCCATTTTTGTAAGAAGAATCACCATTATAATTTGAATATCCTTTGTATTTGTATAAGAGAGTTTGAATAGTTCATAAGATTTACTGTGCCAGTTTAATCTGTGTACAATACACCAAAATGAACTGATCCTGTGTTTCTTATATAATCTATTGTCTTCAATGGGAAAAATGCAGGATCAAGAAAAGGAGGGTATGTGCGTAGACTGGAAAGCAGTTAAGTCAAACTCACATCATTTTCCTTTCTAACTTCTTTCGGAGCATACATGCTGTATTGATGTATTTGGGGGAATAACTCATTTTTGAGGTAAGTATCCCAGCATTAATCAGTCTGACGCCTTCTGTCTTTGTGGTTAAGAGTGGCATTGAAAGGAAGGTAATGTAATTTTTGAAGTTAAAGAATAATATGGGCCAGGAAAACTGGGACAGTAATGAGGAGAAATTCCTGTTGATTGTGCAAAGTTGAATATACCACAGGCCACACCATGAGATATGAATGTGAAAAAAAGATTAAATCCTGCAGAAATTCAGATTTGCACATAGATATCTGAGCATTTAAATAGTATGTCATTGGCAAAAATTGAATAGTAGCAATTGACACCTCTCGGAAAGGAAGAGTCTGCTATAACAAGAAACTTCTTACTGATGATCAGGTTTTTTTCACCTGGCAAAAATTTCAGGGCTTTGTTTCCTAACATACTTTTTCAAGTTTGTTTATATTGTACATAAATGTAAATGTGAAGATTTCTTTAATTTGCATCAACTTTCTTGCAACGTTTAAGGCCTCAGTCCTGCAATAATGCGTGTAACCCATTGACTTCATCAGGGCTCTGTGCAAGCACAGGCATCTGCCTATTTGCATCTCATTGCAGGATCAGGGCCTAAATCCTTTAGAATATTCGGAATTAAAACTTGAACCTGCACTCATTTGCACCAGCAAATAATTTAGCCTTTAACATTCAAACTAATTAGTAGTAAACTAATCCCTTTGAACCTCAGTATAGGCAGCCTGATAGAACTATGGAGACACCCATGTTTGTATTCAGGTGGGGTGTTGTTTTTTTGCTTGATTTTAAAAAAGAATCTCAGAGACTTAGGGTCAGATGAGGTTTGTTCAGTTCTCCGAGCTTTGCTGTGTTCTGCGTTCTGACTGCAGGAATGGAACGGAAGAAAAAAACAAAAACCCTTAGTTTTACAGAACATTTAACAAGACCATGTTTCATTAGGGAGGCAGGGAAGTACTCCCACGAATGCTAAAGGTAGGGTAAGAACATTAATATTAAACACATTTATACAATTTTCAGATAGCCATGGAAGCTATAAATACCTTTCTAGTTCTCAGAACTCTCAGAATGGTAGATCATGACCTCCTTCACTTGCAGCAAAGCAATTTCCATCTTCTACCATCAGCTGTCTCTGATATCAGGTCATGAACCCTTGTTACCCTGATCTAGTCCAATTTCAAGTGAATGAAGCAGTCACAAAGTACACCATTGCAATAAATAAGGACTCCGATTTGGGATTTTGAAGTTAGCAGGATTAGATTCTCTCTTTAAGACATATATTTGTGCAGCACCTGATCCTGACTGGAATCTCTGGACCCTACCATAATACTAATACATAATAATTAATAATATGAAAATCTTCATAATCATAGAGTTAGAAACAGTCCTCTTTGCTCCCATTTGTTCCATTGTCCTTTCACCTGCAAAACACTCTTGACTGCTTAAAGGTTTTGCTAAGACAGATTTTAGAAGTCCTAGCTTTGCTCATCCTAGACTTTCACCTGGCACAACTTTCTATTGAACATGTATCATTTATTTGTGCAGAAAGAAGAGAAGTGTAACTGTTACGTTAACCTTTATCCAACTATCAGGAGTTCACTAAACTATTAGATGTGTTTCCATTTCATATTAATCATGTTTAGTATTGAATTTTATTAGTGAGGTATTTACACATTGCCATTAATATGTGCCTACACAAGATTGGCCGAATGCAGCCATTAACACCGTTGGGTTTTTTTTATTATTATTATTTTCAGTTTCCCATTGTGGTATCATTCATTTTATTTGGAATGTCCTTAATGACTTTTATAGAATTAAAGGGGTAGGTGACATGAACATTATCCTGCCTGTTACCGAGGAAACGTAAGCTGCAGTTTTTAGGTGCTCTCTTGAGGAGAATGAATGAGAAAGAGGTTAAACTTCGATTTGGAGCAACCTTTGCTGAGTGCAAAAGCAAAATTCCAAACTTCTCTAATCAGTAGTCTGAAGAGCTGAGTACCTAGCCTAATAGGGTTATGTTTCTATCCCACAGAGCAAAAATCAGGGCAAGCTGTGTGGTTAATTGAATGGGCTAGAGAGGGGTGGCATTTTCAAATCCCCTGCAGAAAAGTGAGGAGGATATAATCTTATATGGAAATACAATTGTATTCCTGTATTTGTAAATAAATGTTAGCTCTTGTACTACTGTTCATTTTTTAAGCCTATTTCAAGTTCCATTTTTAATTTTTTGTGTCATGGTCTATAACCCTGTGCTAGGATTATAGTGCTAGGGTCAGTAAATAGATTTTTATCATTTTATTTATTTTCCTGGTGGAGACTGTTATGTTAAAACAGGTACAGTTCAATGGAACCTGACTTTTGCTAATTTACAAAATTCAAGTCTCATTAAAATGCTTATACATGTTCTCAAATGCTAATATGTAGTTTTATGTCCATAACCTTTACAACAGCATCTTCAAAATAAGTTATCCATTAATTTTCATTGCGACTTGCCTGAAGTTCAAATCTTATTTTGAAATCCCATAGTTTTACACCAAACAATGTAGATATGTGGCAACATTATTCCTTCATCATTATAGCTGTTATAATAAGTAAGACAATTTATTCTTGAACACAAAAGACCAAACAAGAAAATAAGCTAAATACAATCTCATGGGATTACATAAGGAACAGCAAACAAGCAAGGATATTTATACATGATACATATCCCACCTACACCATTTGTTGAAGAATAAAAGACTTCCAGGTTCTTCAGATGTTGCTATTAAAAGCAAAGACTATTAGACACACAAACTTCCATGTAAGTAATGTACATTTTGACACATGCCAATAAAGTAAGGAAACTCCAAGTTAAACATCTTGTTCCATTGAATCAATGTATGTCTCAGACCATTGTCTGGTGGTCTGTCCATATTTCCTGGAATCAGTAACACGTAACACATCCAAATATGGCAGGAATGTCATCCTTAATTTTGAATGTTCTGCCTATGGTCACTGTATCTGACAAAAATACTGAGACTACGGAAAAAATTGTTTGGGTTCATTCTGAAGCTTTTCTATAGTTTTAAAATGTCTTTTTTTAGCCTCATTAATGCGGAAATTGGCTTTTGAAATGACAGTAAAAGGAAGTTTTAGGAATTCAAAAAGAAAAGTGGATATTTTTCTCAGATATAAGGAATAAAGGATGATGGTGAATACTAATTCCTTGCAAGTACCTTTAAAACTATAAAAGCTATGTTTCTGTTTGGAAAAGCCTATGTTACCATGGTCTGTCACTAATAACGTTTTCACTGAGACGACCTGAGGACTTTAGTCTTTTACTGTTCATCTGGTACCTAGTACAATTACTTGCTTAAAATCACCATTTTAAAGCAAAAATAAAACTTGTAAAGCTTCAACAGCTGCAGGAATTTATTCCTCAAAAAAGAAGTGGGAACCAAAGGATTTCTTCAGTTAGTCTTATTGGTCCATTACCCTTGTCAACTGATAGGATTGCAGATCCTGTATTGCCAAATAACAGGCCTCAGGTGACTTCCCCTGGATTTTAATAGTTGTTCTTTTGAAATGATGGCTTAGAAAAGCATGCAATAGGTCAGTAGTGCAGGTGAGTAACGTAATTTTAGTGTATTAATTGCACTGTGCATGGATGGGTATAAAACCTCATTTTAATTGTGATTGGTCAAATAAATGGTGTGCCTACTTTGAATTAAATTGACTGGCAATATGCCAGAATCAATATCCTTCTACTGTAGGTTTGTATATACTAAGATACCATGCATGCTCCTAATGGAGAAATATTTATTTCGGACTTGTGTAATGGCCTAATCTATAAATTCCAATGAATAAAGTTTCTCAGTGCAATACTGTACTCAACAACTTTCATGTACTGTAGTTCACTATTTTGTAGCCATACAGGTGATTAATCATCTTTCCTATTAAATGCCTCTTACAATAATTGAAACCCAACAATAGCTCCTAATGATAATTAAGGGGTATTAAATAAGGCTTTTTAAAAGTATATTTTAATATGAAGTTAACATTCAAAAAAGGTGTTGGATTCATAACACTGAAATCAAAGTCATTTACTGAGCCACGTAACAAGTAATCACATGGAGAGGGCAGTACCATCTTCCTTACCATATATACTGTAGTTCTGGGACACCTATAGTGCTAGGGCAGAGTGAGTGGGTAGCCTTCAAGCATATTCATTCCTTGGTTTCACTGCAGAGTATTTTAGGTACAAACTAACCTGTTTGGAGCCTGAAGTTTTAAAGAGCATAACTATATCCATGCACCAAATTTCCAAATCTTGTTGGCACAATAACTGGTAACTTGAGCGTGCAATAATGGTAATTGTGGCCACAAATTAGACATCAATATATGCACAATGAGTTGTATACACACACTTTAGAAAATCAGGTGCTTAATGTAATCTAAATACATATGTTTGTGTTCTATGTCCATTGCCACTTACCCTCTTGTCAAATGTTTAGTGTGTTGTGATAGATCCGTAATTATTATTTACTGCTTCATTGTTTTCTGCATCAAGTATAAGAGACATGATTGTAAACTTCTGGCAGTTGCTGCTATCTGGGGATCCACACTCCTGGGACTGAGAATCACTTTGACGATACTGTATTGCTACTGAAGGAGCATCTGCCGTGTCAGATACCCTGGTCCAGCTGAGCTGTGCTTAGTCCAAGACTGATAGAAGTGGAGGGGGAGAGGACAAATGTGTCTTTTAAATGACTATTACACTCCCCCCATGCTGGAGCTTGCTAGGGTTTGGTCTGATCTCTGGTGTAAATTAAAGCAGTCTCAAGGCTTCTCAACTGATTGCTGGCAGCCAGGGATCACAGGGACATATTGATATCCAGGCCATACTCCTTTTCCTCAGCTATGTCCCCTATCATAGGGGCAAAGAATGGGAGTGAAGGAGGAACCCTACGGCAGCTCTACACCATCTGTCCCTCTATATCAAAGAAATCTCAGGGGGGCAGATCCTCCAGCTTTAACCTGACCAAAGCCTATGATCTGGCACTTTATCTTTGTCAGTTTTTCAAGGTACTTCTCTTTACTGATCAGTAGCAGTTCCATTTTAAATAGATTAAGCCTAAACCAGGGGCCATTCTGGCTCTGGGGGGAGCTTAAGTGAATTTATCCCTCAAGAATACTGAAAACTTCCAAGTCATGCAAGTTCATTTTCTTTTACTTGGCTCAGGACAAATAAATACAAGAAGGAATTTAAGTAACTAATTTCACTTATAAAATGAGCAGGGAAAAAAAATCTATAATCAGTGTTCAAAATTTAAATGGAAAAGGCCCTCCCAAAGACAATGGCATAGGAAAGATTTGTTGACTTTAATGCAAATAATAACTAAGATTATGAAGTTAAGTAAATCATACTCATTTCCTTATTCCTGCACCTATTTCTGGAGAGCCTTAATTCTCTCTCTAAATATTGGCCATCACATGCAAAAAAGCAGAAACTTAATAAACCAATAGAAGGGCTATCATTATCCCCCTTCTTGTCTGGAGTGTAAAAATGAAAAAACACAAATAGAAATGTTTTAGTATACCTGATACAGCTACAATACTTGCTCCCTAAGACCAAAGCAAAAATCAAATTTTTATTGCATCACTTTGGATATTCGCACATGGACTACAAAAATACTAGTAAGAAGATAGCAAAACTATTAAGGTATTTAAAAAAAATTGATCAATCCAAGAAAACAGGAGAACCACCAAGTAGTAATAGTGGGGATGTCTGATTTTCATTTTGCTTCAGGAAACTTTTACCCTTGATCAAATTTTCATGAAAGTCAAAAGAGAGAATATATAGTTTTACTGGCAACGATAGCCCTAAAAGTGAGGTAGAGCAGAAGGAAAACAGGATTTATGTATCATAGGTCTCAGTGACCTCCAAAAAGGTGTAACAGTTTTAAAAGCAAAATTACAATGCATAGCATATAGGTAATGGCAGCAAAAGCTTTTTTAAGCAATTCCATTAAATGCTACTCAACCACCTGCCTCTACAATTGATCTGCCAGAACAACTGCAGTTATGTATTTTTCCCATCTTGGTGCTCAGCACTTAGATGCATCTGTTGTCAAAGCCAGAGAAACTGTAAGACTCTTGTGGAAAACTCTTGTTCCATTACAAGAAGAAACCAAAAACAACAAAGCCAAACACAGACCATTGTGTTTTAGCCAGTGTAATAATCCAGAAGTGAATGAAAGAGACATTAGATAGGTTTGATAAGAGCTTAACTGAACTCCACAAGAGGAAAGGAAATTTTGGGGTTCAACTAGAATTTCAAGAGGCTATCAAGTGATAATATACTCAGCCAACGAGCCTCATCATCAGGAAAAATAAATAAATAAAAACTATTTTCACTGGCTGGTTTTACTCAGAAGGGAAGAGATTGTTTCTAGCAGCTGCAGAGAGCTGCCTCTTTCTGAATTAAAGCTTCCATGAATGTGTCATACTGCACACAGGCCTTCACAAAGACATGTGCTGTTCTACATACAGAAGAACATTTGAAAAAGAATAGCACTCCCAGCAGTTGGCAGGACATATTCAACCCTAAAAATATATTTAATTGTAATGATATTCCTAGAACTGGACATATCTATTGTCCTAAAACAGGAAAGGTTGTCAGTACTTTTGCAGCAAGAAATCATCTTCCCAAAACAGTCCTGCAAACAGCAGCAGCATAAAAAAGTGTTTATAAGATTCTTGTGGTAATACAATAGAATGAGGAAGTTAGAGCAGTGTGTCTGAGTTCTGTCATCCAACAATACTTCATAACCCAAAGGACGTGGTTTTAATCAGTAGGTCTGAAATGTAAATGAAGTGAAATTCTGACAGCCTTAGATCAAAGGCGCAGAGAAGGATGGAAAGTTTCTCAGTTAAGTCTCTAAGGGAGCAGTCAGAGTTAGTCAGATAAACAGAACAAAAGTAAAATATATTCACATCCAAAGTTTACTAAATTTAGCTTTGATAGGAGAACCCAGAGGTTGCCTTAAGCCAGCGTAATTAACTGGTTAAGAACGTAGCAGTGGGCTAATGCATTTGACATTATGATAGCAGACTTTATGCCCACTGAAAACTTTGCTAATAAGGTGTGGGCTAAAGAGACTTCGCCATCAAAGGGATTTTGAACACTTTGATGGGCCCAAGAGATGTAGTTCCTAAATGACATTCAGTTACTTAGTGATTGGTAATTCAGAAGAAGCGGGTTAATACTTCTATATCTGAAAAGACTGAATTAGAGATGGGTGACTTAAGATTCATTTAAAAAAAGCAATGAGCTTGGATTCTGACTTTAGAACATTGATTATTATGGAAAGCAAGAATACGGATGTTAGGGTGCTAATTCCATTGCAGTTTTTTGCCCAGAAATGGATATCAATTCATTTACCATTAGGAGTCAGGTTAAATATGGTGTCTGAATCTCAATCTTAAAAAGGGTATTTAATAAAATTGCCTAGATCTGTGGGCCAGAGTAAAACAACCAACCAAATGGCATGGCATGGCATGGCATGCACCATTCATTTCAACTAGTTTACATTAAGTATGAAATTGGAGCAAATTATTTAGTGACCATCAAGATCATTGCTACTTCTCCTGGTTTATTGGGCCAGAAGGAAGGAAACATTTTGGAATTTACAAAACAGACTTAAGAAAATCTAGTCTCAAATTTAAATTTAAAAATTGTCATTTAACAGGTATAAAAAGAATTTCTATTAGACTCCAGAATATATTTCAGTTATAAAGTATATTCTGTAGTGAATTTCTACCATACAAAAATGCAGTATCATAATTTTTAGTATCATAATGAAAATGTTTAAATTTAGTTAGGAACTCGTACTCAATTTCTTATATTTATATCCATTGCCTCCCTGTGCTGTGAGTCTCAGTGAATCTCAGAAGCTAAGAAAGGGCAGCTTAGGGTATGTCTACACCCAGCCGCTAGTTCGGCGGCTGGGAATCGAAGTTCTGGGTTCGACTTATCGCGTCTTGTCTGGACGCGATAAGTCGAACCAGGAAGTGCTCGCCGTCGACTGCGGTACTCCAGCTATACGAGAGGAGTACCGTGGCGTCGACGGGGGAGCCTGCCTGCCGCGTGTGGACCGAGGTAAGTTCGAACTAAGGTACTTCGAACTTCAGCTACGTTATTCACGTAGCTGAAGTTGTGTACCTTAGTTCGAATTGGGGGGGTAAGTGTAGACCAAGCCTTAGTTTAGTACTTGGTAGGGAAGCCCCTGCCCATCCCAGGAACAGACAGTGATGTCATAGAAAGTGATGTTTGTGACTCATTAAATGACACAATGTCACTCTTCTTTCTGAATTAATATTGAATCTCTGCCCCAGCCCACTGTTATATCCCCAAGAGGGATATAAATCAAGGTCGACGTGGCTACTTTAGGTCATTAAAGATCTCATGGCACTCTCACAATTTAAGAAATATTAACCCTAGTTACACGGACACCTTTAACTCAGGTATTATGGTTACAAGGCTGCTTGCTCTGTATACCCTTTCTGATCTCTCTGAGTCCAGCCCCTGACATGTCAGGCTTAATATCCTGCAGTGGAATTTCGCAATTCTCCCACTCTTCGAGTGGGATCTGTGTACAACACTAGTTTATGCCAAACACTTATAACCATGCAGGTTCAATTGTGTTTCTTCCCTTAAGGAGTCTGTGACCAGCTGAATAACATTCTTAAAACAAATATATTTATTTAGCAAAGAGAACGAAGCTTTAGAGGGTTTTTTTTTTAAACAAAAAACAAAAAACAACACAAGTCTTTAGATGTTTTGACCCATCTAATCTTACACTTCACAATAAGCTAAGTTTAAAAGACTTCCCCCTTTACTCTGTAGTTACAGGAACAGAACAGGCCCAGCCTACACGCTTTTGTGTCAGTGGGGAAATGGCTAGATTTTTTTTATCTGTTTATTCCAATGTTTGGATTTTTTAGAAGATATAAATTATTTTCCCAAGAAAGTGCAATATTGGTTTAAAGTGTCATTGCAAAATACATTAAATCTTAAATCTTTTTAATTGATGGTTTTTGTTTGTGAATATATTGTAGTTTACAAATCAAATTGTAAAATACTTCCTTCAGGATGAAAGGTGATACATCAATAACAATGTTATTAATTAATTTCAAAAATTCATTTGTGAACCTCACTAAACATTTGAAAATCCCATTATTTTTCGAATAAAGATTCATTTCTGTTTTTTTTTTTTAAAAAAAGAGTCACTGGATAATGTTTTATTGGAGCAAAATATGAAAAACATTCAGATTTCAGACTGAGACTACTCCACATATTAAAATTGTTTTAGTTGAAGACGCACCTTTTGCAGCATATCTGACTATTTTTACTGGGTTTATTAGAAAAACAAAGGGCTCTCACTGAAATAACCCAAATAATGCATCATTAAATTAAACAATGGATGATTAGTCTAGAAATTTTTTAAAATGTACGTTTATGAGAAAACTGTCAAAAGAGTAACAATAATAGGATGCCTTCTCTGTGAGCCTGATCCAAACTCATTGAAGACAATGGAAATCCTTATAGAGAATCATGTTTAAACAATTGATAAGTTTTAAAGAGAGAAACATGTTTAAGTGCGTAATATAGTTTTACTGTGCCTTTAAAATGATTTTGGGAGGGGAGGAGGTTTCTAAGCTGTTGAGGGCTCCCATTGATGTTAATGGAAGAAAGTGCCACTTTTATATCATAAGTACAGATATAGGCCCCAATCCTGCCACAAAAGAAGTTGTCAATTTCAGTATGGGACCAGATGCACACTCCAAGTTATGAACATGCCTAAGTGTTTACAGATCCAGGCTTTAAGTCATTAAGTGTGGGCACGCAAACTTGAAGCTACATTCTACCGAAATTGTGAGAGGGGAAAAAAGAATCAATTTTGAGGCAACAAGTGTGATGTGATTTAAAATGTCTGGCCCAGAGTCTTCAGATACCGTTGCTGTGCCATGGAAAATAATTTCTCCATGGCAGCTGGATCACAGTGTATATACATTTTCCCTTTGTATTTTACTCTGTTTAGCTGAGTCCTTTTCATAACTGATTCTGCATTTATCTTCTAGAAGCCATGTGTCATCAACATATCAGAGCCCACAACTTGGAATATTTTATATATGTTTAGCTTTATATTTAAAATCCCTAATACCCAAGCTATTTGCAGTGCTTTTTGGTTTGGTGTGTTTGTTTGTTTGGTCTTGTAAATCCACTAATAGTTTTGCCCACCATAAAGACATTGGATCTTTCCTTATGACAGTTGTACTGTGTATGCCCTTTCAATATGTAAGGAAGGATCTTCTCTAGATCTTTTAGGCTTAAGCTTTGCCTTCATTTTAAATCAATGTATTTGAAAAAGACTAAGAGTGTTTTCTAGAACAGAACTGGAAACTAATACACCTCTACCCCGATATAATGCTGTCCTCGGGAGCCAAAAAATCTTACCGCCTTATAGGTGAAACCGCGTTATATCGAACTTGCTTTGATCTGCCAGAGTGCGCAGCCCCGCCCCCCCGGAGTACCGCTTTACCGTGTTATATCGGGGTAGAGGTGTATATTATCTTTCAAAATAAATAGACTCGCCTTGATTTATGGAAGAAAGAAAACCCTATACGCCCAGCTTGGGCCTGCTCCTTCTCCAAGTGAAGAGAATGGAATATATAATTTGCATCAATGAGATAAAAACAGACAGAACAACCTGGTACAATCACAGGGTGGTGATAACTTCAATCTCTTATTTAGGGCTAGATTTAGTCTTTAGCACAGGCACATGCAAGCATAGCACATAGCTCTGTCTCCCCAGGAGGAATCCAGAGCCTCGCTGTTCCCCACTTGCTTCTGTGGGAAGTAATTTGTTCCTGCTTCTTACTAGTAACACATCTTTCTCACCTCAGTCAATGGTTCAGCCACTCCCATATCACCTGCATGGAACAACAGTGACTCTGCAGAGCTTGCTCTTCTCCTAGCACCTGAAGCATCAACCTGGGGAAGCTCTACATACGTACGTATGTGTGTGTGTGTGTGTGTGTATTTAAGCCCACATATGGTGTAATAAGACTGGACCACCATGTAGCCCATTGTCTTCCTGCACAGTAGAGTGGTTCAAGGAGAAAGTGAGATTCCACCTGGAAACAGATACTAATGCATCAAACCCACCCACGGGCAACTTAATAATCTGATTTACCAGAATACATGCAACAAACAAACAATGTGGCATGAATAGAGTCCATATATAATTCTTTGTAGCCCTTGTAGATTAAGTTATTAAAAGACATGTTAAACTGTAGTTAACATCATTTATCACTACTTCTTACCGTTCCAGACATGTCACATTTTTACTACAGTTTTATCTTAATTTACAATATGTTGAACTTTAGTTTGGTTAGTACTCAACTACAGAGCTAAAAGAAATATAAAAAAATCAGAGGCAAAGATTAAACTAGAGGATTTATTCCCTGTTTTATATTGTAGAATGTTAAAAGCAGTAAACAGAAGTGAGGAAAAATAAAAACTATCAAGCATTCATGTTTCATCTTTACCATTTGTGAGCATCATAGATTTCAGGGAAGTTCATAAAATAAAACTTGGTCAGGAACTACAAATATAAAGTTAGAAGGAAACTCGAATTTCCAGGGACTGGAGGACTTAATATAGGTCCTGTCCATCTATCACTTCTATGAGTATAGATATTCTAAGAATATTAGACTTGGGAGCAGCTTAGGCTACGTCCTCACTACGGGGGGGGGGTGTCGATTTAAGATACACAAATTCAGCTACGCGAATAGCGTAGCTGAATTCGACGTATCGGAGCCGACTTACCCCGCTGTGAGGACGGCGGCAAATCGACCTCTGCGGCTCCCCCGTCGACAGCGCTTACTCCTACCTCCGCTGGTGGAATACAAGCATCGATTCAGGGATTGATTGTCGCGTCCCGACGAGACACGATAATTTGATCCCCGAGAGATCGATTTCTACCCGCCGATTCAGACGGGTAGTGTAGACCTGCCCTTAGGATCAAAAAGTCATTTTTACATGAATGAAAATATGTACTCTTTATTAAGCAATAGCACTTTTTTTTTTTAGTATGCTCCAAATGTGTTTAGTTTTTAACTGAGAAAAATATCCAGCTGTCAACATTTTTCCATTCTGAGCTGTTGTCTCATAAATGGTAAGAGCAGGATTTGGCTAATTAATTATTGTTAATTACACATCACCCTACTAAAAGACAGCACTTTTTCCTTATTAGAGTTTTTGTACCAAAATGTTCCCCTGGACATTGGTGGTAGAATAATGGCAGCTTAAACACAGAGGATGGAACTTGAATGTGCAGGAACTGGAGAATTCATTAAATGCATTGTGAGAATTGCAATGCCTCTTGACAAGCGGGATGGCAACTAAAAATACTTTCCTCCTAGGATGAGTTAATAGACTGTTTATATGAAATATTCTGTTGGTGGGTGAAGGTTCCATCATGTGCTGAGCTGGAAAAACAATGTCACCATGTAACTCTGTTCTTCAACTTCTTACTGATTCAATCTGTGAATTTTCTTATATTTGTTACGTTACACCAATGAACAAGTATAACCGACTCGCCTCCTGCGTGTGGTGTTCTGTCCCATCTAGTGGCACCAAGACCACTTAGAGGGAGAGAGAGAGATTAATGAGACTACTCTACAGCCTTAGCTAACAGCTCTATGGCTTTTAGCTCATGCAGTAGAGGCTCATGCACTAAGCTCCAGAGGTCCCAGGTTCGATCCTGCCCACCAAAGACTGGGGTCTGTCAGTGTTACACAAACATCATGTTCCTTTTTCCCTTTTAAATCTAAAACTGGAGATAGGTGTGGGAAGCTGAGAAGCAAAGTTCCCTATCATCTGAGTCACTGGCAGCCCATCCATGTGAAAAATATGCAGTTGGTGCCCTGGTACATTTCTGGGGGAATGCACATTCATATGGGGGTGTGGGGGAGTTGGAAAGCAACCACTCTAGGGTGTTTACTTCTATACAAAATTCATGTATTTTATGGCAGAAAATATTGTATGTCTTAATAATGCTCTTTGCAGCATCGAAGGTTCCATGGTTTCTATTGTTTTTAGAGTACATAATTCACAGCTGTGGACCAAGGGGTTAGCACTGTCAAATAATAACTATGCTTCCTGTGAGGAATGCAGAGCAGGACATTATTGAGAGAACCAGGCACCCTGCACTGATTCCTTGAGAACTGAAATGTTGAAGCCAGGATTTCCCATAAATCTTTGGGTTCAGTATAATTAGCCAGCCATACTGCCTCTATGCTTTCCATGCTGTCTTCCCCTCACCATGCAATGATAAATTCAGTCTTTTTAAGTGTCTGTGTGTGTGTGTGTGTGTGTGCATATATATAGGTATAGGTATATTTTGGACTGGAATGTCATACCAATTACCTTTTATTATTCAGGGAGCTAAGAACTGGGCATGGGAAGAAATGGCATAAGGGGTTAAAGAAGGCTTCCTGCTATAGGGCCAGCTCCGTTTTTCTACTGACTTTAATGAGGGTTGAATTGAGCCAATAATAAAGAGTTTTAATCCGTCCCAAACTAACCCTCATTAACTGCTCTGATCACTCACACGTACACCAGAGACAAGAGAGAGACTCAGGGATAGCCTAACTTGCCAAAGGAATACAGCCTCCATCCTATAAATAATCTCTCTCCTTGTCCCATTCAATCCAAAGAAACCAATACAACTCCTTCCTTCTTCTCTTTATCTACAAATAATGAAAGGGCTTGCTGCTATTAGCCGGGATAAGCAGGAATGGTGTCCCTAGCCTCTGTTTGCCAGAAGCTGGGAATGAGCGATGGGATGGATCACTTGATGATTACCTGTTCTATTCATTCCCTCTGCCACTGTCGGCAGACAGGATACTGGGCTAGATGGACCTTTGGTCTGACCCAGTAGGGCCGTTCTTATGTTCTCTTGACACGGGAGAAGATTTTAATGAGTGTGTGTGAATGCACATGCACACACAGACAAAGCTCTATCCTGATTGGCCCATGAAACACCTGTGCTGTATAACCTACATTTGCAAATAAGTGTTGTTTCTCAAACTTCCAAACACTTTAAACTTACAAAATTCTTCCAACCAGATCTTGCAACTCCTAATTCTGTATCTTCATATGTATTTCGGTTTTTGGTAATGTATGTATATAAGGGCTCCCTTGCCTTTCTCTTTAACAGTAAAGAGCTTTCACTTGCTATTTATATCATTCAAACTCTTGATATTACCCATACAGCTTGTGATAGCATTTTCCAATTCCAGAGAAAGTGTGAGAAAGGCAGGAGAGATGATATGAGTATATAATAAAAGTTAATCTAAAATATATATTTAGTAATTATTGATGTTTAGTAAAACAGAATAATTAATTGAGTATAATTTATTCTGTTTGGTTTCAAATGAACTTTTGAATTCTGATGTGCATTCAGGTCTCCCACTGTTGACTAACGTAAATCTGTTGGGTTTGGTTGGTAGGTGGATTTTTTTTTTTTACTAAATGTGCTTTAGATTTTAATGGAAATGTATATGGCACTATGCAGATTTTGCTACAGTTTGGTGAGCTGTATTGCTGGATGAAGAATTTTCTGTTAGTCGGCCCTCTGTGACAACACTAGAAATGTTCTCTCTGTGCTTTACTGACACATTGCAGAGCAGAAATGCTAAAACTGGAGCCCACTCAATATAAAAAGCAATTAAACACACAATTAACTTTCTGCATGTGTTTAATCCATTCCTATTCAGCAAAGCTCTTCAACATATGCTTAATTCTCACTGAATTAAAGTAATCCATAGGCTGAAATTTGTTCACATGGCTTATGTTGTGAATAAAGAATGAATATGTTCATGGAAATCAAGGATGGTTATTCACAAACAGGAAAAAAAGGACTCCCCCCACCCCTCCGAAAACCAGTATGTCAACCAGCTATAAAAATGTGATGTAAGAATAAGGATAGCAGGAAAGGAAATTTGGAGGATAAACATGAGGAAGATGATAAAATAGCATTAAATAAATATGCCAAAAAAAGAGAAGGCAGGAAAGAAAAAGTCAGACGTATAGAACAGATTCAGACAAAGTAATAAATATATAAAGAGTTGCATGAAGGAAGGAACCTGGCAGACTAAATCAAGAAACAGCTGGATAAGCCTCCCATATTACTGGATCTCTGTCATGACTTTGGTAGTATAATAATAGTGAGGGGGAGGGAGAAGAGTGCATTTTTCCTCTTCTCCTAAACTGGTATCTGGATTATAGTCACAATCTTACTATAAAATTGCTGAGAAGTAAACTGAAGAATGCACCGTATTAAATCTTTTCTCTGCCAAAACCGAACAGTCAGTGTAGTAATACCAGCAATAATAATACCAATACCCTCCGCTCCTGACATGGGTATGCTAGGAATATTTGAACAGCACTATGTCCAAACTACTCCAATTCAACTCATTCTTTAGTGAATGTAGCCATTTCAGACAACCCAGCTTGTAAAACAGGGTTCAAAATTAAGCTGGCCTAGCTGGATAGGTAAAGGGCCCAATAATCTGCTCTCTGTAAAGAGGTGTTGCCAATTACTCCCCTTCCCTCCATCAATAAGGGAGCAAGGAAGTCAATGGCACCAGTGACAAGCTGGATTTATCCATTGATCCACAGCCAAATGGGGGCAAACTGAGTTCCACATTCATGACAATGGCAAGATAAGTACAGTCATCTCTCATAGTCCTCACTGCTAGATCTTTTAGGTATTATATAAAATAGATTTGTCATCTCAATACGGTATGTATTGTACCTCTCTATTGAGATATAACATATGCAGAAGGTTTAACATAATTCCTACAAGGTTCCAAGGGCCAGAAGTCATTCTGTATCCTACAGCATCAGGGTTCTAACTGAAAAAAAGCTTGTAGCAGGGGGTTTACTTACAGGGACATCACAATAACTGAAAGGGATAGTGCAAAATGTGAAGTAAATCAAAGCAAGATTAAACATATATATGCAGCATGCGATCATTTTGGGACTTATTGGACATTGGTCAAATTGAAGAAAACTGAAACACAAAATTAAAATTTGTGAAGGGAAGTGGAAAGAATACTACACATTGCTAACGTGCATTCCATCTGGGGAAAATAGGAAATAAATTAAACGTGACTCCCCAGGTCTATGACATTCTTAGGGAGCCAAAAATTCTAATATTGGAAGATATGAGGGATCTTGTAAATTGAAACAGAGCACTGGGGAGGAGGGGAAATCCTTTCAAGAGGCACTGCAAATGGTAAAAGGATTATAGTAAAAATTGGATTTGGCTATAAGACAGAATGGTAAACTGTGTTGAGAGAGCTAGTGAGTTTTGAAAAAAAAAAAAAAAAAAAAAGAGGGAGCTTTGGTTTAAATGAGACTGGAAAAGACTTTGAGCAGATATGATCAGTACAGAGGCAGTCTTATGAGGAAACCAGCCTTCTGCCAGGTGCTGGTGACACTCAAATTCCTTTAAAGTCAATTGCAGTCAAAGGCAATCATTATCACCCATTAGGTTCTTGGCATCTCAGAAGTCAGAGCTTTTGTGATTAATACAACAGCAAATATAGAACTATTACTACACCACAAAATCTGAAACATCTGTTCTTTCCTGTTCAAAGTACTGATAAACAGGGACATGGGGTACCAAAATAACAGGCTGGAGCTTGTCCAAAGATTCTTTGGACAAATCCACATCACCCATTAAAATAAGGGCTGAGTCTGGATAAAACATCTGACATTGTCTGACAGGAAGGTCCAGAAGGTGAAGGAGTGAGGGCACATATTCTGTTCTCATCCATCCTCCTGGTTGAGGGTCAGGGCTCAGGCAGGGGGGGGGTGCATCCTGGAAATGACTGAGTGGCTGCGCAGCTGGTGTCAACCGGAGGGTTTGGCTTCCTGGACTGCGGGATGCTGTCCTAAGAAAAAGGTCTGCTCAGAAGAGAAGGGGTACCTGATCTAGAATGGGAAGAGCATCTTCATGCACCAAATTGCCCATCTAGTGAGGAGGGCTTTAGATTACATTCAAAGGGGGCAGGTGACAAAAGCCTGGATGTAAGCATGAAAAGATGACCTTACAAAGAGCTAGATGTGGTGGGGGACATGGGAAATTACAATAGGGTCATAGGAGCAACAAGAAGGAAATTAGTGGGGGATGACTTAATTGGCATCACAGATTGACTGGAATATTGGTAAAGAGGGGTATACCTTGTTCAGCAAGGACAGGATGAAAAGGGAAGAGATGCTGCATTATACATCAAAAATATATACATTTGTTCTGAGATCCAGAAGGAGAGGAGAGACTGGTTGAAATTATCTGGGTAGACAAAGCGGGGGGAATATGGATGACATGGTGATAGGGGTCTACTGTAGACCACCAAATCAGGAAGAGGGGGTGGATAAGGTATTACTAGAACGCATAATAAGTATCTAAAACACCAGACTCATGGGGGACTTTAACTACCCAGATATCTTCTGGAAAAGTAACATAGCAAAACACAAAATGTTTAATACATTCTTAGAATGTATTGGGAACACCTTTTTGTTTCAGAAAGTGGCGGAAATACCCAGAGGGGCAGTCATTTTAGACTTGATTCTGTGGAATTGGTAGCAAATCTGAAGGTGGAAGGCAAATTGTGTGAAAATGATCATGAAATGATAGATTTAAGGAAAGTAAGGAATGAGAGCAGGAGAAATCAGACTTTAACAAATGCAGAGAACTGGCAGGTAAGGTCCCCTGGGAAGAAAATCTAAGGGAAAAAGAGTTCGGGAGAGCTGGCAGTTTCTCCAGGGGACAATATTGAAGACACAATAGCAAACTATCACGATGCAAAGGAAACATAGGAAGAATAGTAAGAGGCCGATATGGCTCCATCAGGAGCTCTTTAATGACCTGAAAATCAAAGAGGAATCCTACAAAAAGTGGAAACATGGACCAATTGCTAAGGAGGAGTACAAAAAAATAGCACAGGCATGTAGGAACAAAATCAAACTAACTAAGGCACAAAATAAGTTATACTTAGCACAGGACATAAAAGGCAATAAGAAGAGATTCTTTAAATACACTAGGAGCAAGAGAGAGATAAAAGAAAGTGTAAGTCCTCTACTTGGAGGGGAACGAGAGCTAATAACTGATGACAACAAGAAGGCTGATGGGTTTAATGTCTATTTTGCTTCAGCCTTCACTAAAAAGGTTAATGGTGACCAGATATTCAATACAATTAATATTAACAACAAGGAGGAAAGAATGCAAGTCAAAATAGCAAAGAACAAGTTAAAGATTATTCAAATGTATTCATGTCTATGGGAGCTGATAAATTTTATCTTAGGTTACTTAGTGAACTAGCTGAAGCAATCTTGGAACTACTAGCAATTATATTTGAGAACTCATGGAGGACAGGTAAGGTCTCAGAAGACTGGAGAAGAGCAAATAAGATCTGGGAAATTATAGACCAGTCACCCTAACTCCAATACCTGCAAAGATACTGGAATAAATTATTAAATAATCAGTTTGTTCGCACCTAGGGAATAATAGGGTTATAAGGAACAAATCATGATGAACCAACCTAATTTCCTTCTTTGACAGGGTTACTGGCCTAGTGATGTAGGAGAAGCGATAGATTTTAGTCAAGCTTTTGATACAGTTCCACGTGCCATTCTCATAAGAAAACTAGGGAAATGTGATCTAGGTGAAAGTACTATAAGATGGGTGCAAACTGCTTGAAAAAACATACTCAAAACATAGTTGTCAATGGTTCACTGTCAAACTGGGAGGATGTATCTAGTGGGGTACCACAGGGGTCAGTCCTGGGTATGGTACTATTCAATATCTCATGTAATGACTTGGATAATGGTGAGGAGAGTATGCCTATAAAATCTGCAAATGACGCCAAGCTGCAAGGGGCTAGGAGTACTTTGGAGGACAGGATTAAAATTCAAAATGACCTTGACAAATTGGAGAATTGGTCTGAAATCAACAAGATGAAATTCAGTAAAGATAAGTGCTAAGTACTTCACTTGGGAAGGAAAAATCAAATGCACAACTATAAAATGGGGACTAACTGAAAATGATCTTGGAATTACAGTGGATCAGAAGTTGAATCGGAGTCAAAACCGTGAAGCATCTGAGAAAAAAGCTAATATTATTCTGGAGTATATTAACAGGAGTGTTGCATGTAAGATGTGGAAGGTAATTGTTCCACTCTGCTTGGCACTGGTGAGGCCTCAGCTGGAGTACAGTGTCCAATTCTGTTTACCACACTTTAGGAAAGATGTGGACAAACTGGGGAGAGTCCAGAGGAGACAACAAAAATAATAAAAGGTTTAGAAATCTTGACAAAGTTTAAAAGAAACCAGGTCCTATTTAGTCTTAAGAAAAGAAGACAGAGGGAGGACCCGATAAGTCTTCAAATATGTTAAGGGCTCTTATATATAAGACACTAATCAATTGTTCTTCATGTCTACTGAAGGCAGGTCAAGAAGTAATGGGTTTAATCTGCAGCACGGGATTTAGGTGAAATATTAGGAAAAACTTTCTAACTATAAGCATAGGTAATAGGCTTCCAAGGGAGGTTGTAGAATCTCCATCATTAGATGTTTTTAACACATGTTACAGATGGCCCATGTTTACTTAGTCCTGCCTCAGCGCAGGGGCTGGATTTGACATCTCAAGGTCCCTTCCAGACCTATATTTCTATGACATGCCAGAGAAAAAGCAAAACTCATGAGCCAGAGACAGCAGAGAAATGTACAAGTATTTGCAAGCTCAAGTTCCCTTTTGTGAAGGTCCTGGAACAGCAGAGAAATAAAAGGGAATGAGCCAAGGCAATGTCGTCTTACTTATGGAAGAAACATCCACCAGTCTTGTAGCTACTGTGCCCACATACAAATCAGGGGAAAGGGAAACATTACATATTTTCATACATCCCATTTATTATCAGGGTTTTTTTTTTTTTTTAACCATCAGAGGATATATCCACTTCAAATTAAGGTCCCAGTCATACAGAAATGTATGCACATATGTAACTGTGAAACAGAACTTTTTCGGGAGAATTTCTATGGCCTGTGTTATGCAGGAGGGCAGATTAAATAATCACAGAGGTCCCTTTTGGCCTTGGAATCTATGAACTTTACTTGTCTGAGTGGTCTCGTTGAGTTCAGTAGGACTACTCACGTGAGTAAAGTTGTGCACATGCATGTGTCGGTGGTCTAAGTGAGCATGGTTACATATTAGTATTAAGTAAAAAATATACCTGACAATATGCTAAGATCTCTCATCAAGGTGTGCCACCTGATCAGCAATCACTCCTTCAAGCCTAGACCTCCTCAAGCTATATGGTAAAATCATGTTATTGGTTATCGATCAAATTTTACGAAAGTTTATCTTCAAGCCAAACACAATAAACTACATATTTTGTAAAGAGTTGCCATCTTGAATCCAATTGTTCTATTTGTGTGAGGAAAGTTATTTACATATGTGAGTGTTTGCAGGATTTGGCCCTAGCACCTGAGGCCTGGGATTTTCAAATTCTCTTAACCTGGGCCTAACTCTGCTCCCATTGAAGTCCATGTTTGGCCAACTCAGAGTTCTTTTGATTTACCCGAGAACCATGATTTAACAGAATGCCTAAATACCTCAAAGAGAAACTGTCTATTTCATCTGGAAAGATTTGATGTAATGTTCTTCATTTTTTTTTAATATCTTTGGATATGTCTATACTTACCTCCGGGTCCGGCGGTAAGCAATCGATCTTCTGGGATCGATCCCGGAAGTGCTCACCGTCGACGCCGGTACTCCTGCTCCGCGAGAGGAGTACGCGGAGTCGACGGGGGAGCCTGCCTGCCGCGTCTGGACCCATGGTAAGTTCGAACTAACGTACTTCGACTTCAGCTACGTTATTCATGTAGCTGAAGTTGCGTATCTTACTTCGAAGTGGGGGGTTAGTGTGGACCAAGCCTTTAACAAAATGTATATAAACATGATTAAGAAGTGAAATTGGACATTGTGATTTCCAATCATATCTGTATTTTCTTGCATTTAGAAAAAGCTGAAAATTTAAACTTAGTTGGAAACCCACCATTTAACAACAACTTGAAAGCCTAAATCAGACATGGATTTTTTTTTCATGTAAGGCTTCACAAAATTCTCTATTTCAAACCATCCAGTCCTGGATAGTTTTGTTTCTTTCAAAGCTGTTGATGCTAGAAGGAGTTCTTGTTCTCAATTTCTGTGTCTCACATGGAACATTTAGCATCTGAAAGTCATGATAAACTCATATTTTGAAGATCGTTTTCAAGTTCTAGACTATCTGCCATAAAAAAAATCTTTAAAATCCTTGGAATATTGGTAGGTTTTTATACTCTCTTATCTACTTTCTGGAGCATGAGTCTCTTCTTTCGTCAGCTGACAAGCAAACCATTTAATACATTTATCATTAAATTCACAGATCTTTGCTCTTGAGTTCAGAAACTGTATTTGGGATTTATGCTGCGAAAGCTTAGTAAATTTTAGGGCTGTCGATTAATTCCAGTTAAGTCACGAGATTAACTCAAAAAAATTAATTTTGATTAATTGCAGTTTTAATCGCACTGTTAAACAATAGAATACCAATTGAAATTTATTAAATATTTTGGATGTTTTTCTACATTTTCATATATATTGTATTCTGTGTTGTAATTGAAATCAAAGTGTATATTTTTATTACAAATATTTGCACTGTAAAAACGATAAAAAAATTATTTTTCAAATCACCTTATTCAATTGTAACCCCTTTATCACGAAAGTGCAATTTACAAATGTAGATTTTTTTTAAATTACATAACTGCACTCAAAAACAAACCAATGTAAAACTTCAGAGCCTACATGTCCACTCAGTCCTACTTCTTGTTCAGCCAATTGCTAAGACAAACAAATGTGTTTACATTTACAGGAGATAATACTGCCCTCTTCTTATTTATAGTGTCACCAGAAAGTGAGAACAGGTATTTAAATGGCACTTTTGTAGCCAGCATTGCAAGGTATTTACATGCCAGATATGCTAAACGTTCATATGCCCCTTCAAGCTTTGGCCACCCTTCCAGAGGACATGCTAATGACGCTCATTAAAAAAATAATGCGTTAATTAAATTTGTGACTGAACTCCTTGGGGGGAGAATTGTATGTCCCCTGCTTTGTTTTACCCACATTCTGCCATATATTTCATGTTATAGCAGTCTCGGATGATGACCCAGCCCAGCACATGTTTTTCATTTTAAGAACACTTTCACTGCAGATTTGACAAAACGAAGTACCAATGTGAAATTTCTAAAGATAGCTACAGCACTTGATGCGAGGTTTAAGAATCTGAAGTGCCTTCCAAAATCTGAGAGAGACAAGGTGTGGAGCATGCTTTCAGAAGTCTTAAAAGAGCAACACTCCAATGTGGAAACTACAGAACCCGAAACACCAAAATGGAAAATCAACCTTCTGCTGGTGGCATCTGACTCAGATAATGAAAATGAACATGTGTCGGTCTGCACTGCTTTGGATTGTTATCGAGCAGAACCTGTCATCAGCATGGATGCATGTTCCCTGGAATGGTGGTTGAAGTGTGAAGGGACATGTGAATCTTTAACGCATCTGGCACGTAAATATCTTGCGACGCCAGCTACAACAGTGCCATGAGAACACCTGTTCTCACTTTCAGGTGACATTGTAAACAGGAAGTGGGCAGCATTATCTCCTGCAAACGTAAACAGACTTATTTGTCTGACTGACTGACCAAACAAGAAGTAGGACTGAAAAATTTTACATTATTTTATTTTTGAATGCAGTATTTTTTGTGCATAATTCTACATTTGTAAGTTCAACGTTCATGATAAACGGATTGCACTACAGTACTTCTATTAGGTGAATTGAAAAATACTATTTCTTTGGGTTTTTTTACAGTGCAAATACTTGTAATCAAAATAAATATAAAGTGAGCACTGTACACTTTGTGTTCTGTGTTGTAATTGAAATCAATATATTTGAAAATGTAGAAAACATCCAAAAATATTTAAATAAATGGTATTCTATTATTGTTTAACAGTGTGATTAATTGTGTGATTAATTGCCATTAATTTTTTTAATCGAGCAATTAATCACGATTAATTTTTTTAATCGAGCAATTAATCACGATTAATTTTTTTAATCACTTGACAGCCCTAGTAAATTTGTATCATTTTCCTCCATACCATGGAAACATTTTAGCTTCCTTAATGTTTCACTGTATTATTCTGTTTCATTTGTAGTATTCAAGGCTTCTGTAAATACTTACCCACATGAGTAATCTCATTAAGTTCAGTTGTACTACGTGACAGTGCTTTTCAGATTGATGCCCATAGGTGCAGTGTAATTATTCAATCACATAGAAAGGATTCCATGGTATAGCACTAAAATAATGGAGAAACCACAGGAAAATACAGTCATAGCCATAAATTTGAATTTTAAGTTTATTCAGAAATAAGTTGTGTTTAATAGTGAGTTTATTAAAGACCAGTGGTCTGATTCTCAGCTGTGTCAATCAGTGTAGCTCCAGAAAAGTTAAAATGGAACAAAATAGTGGAATAGTGGACAAAAATAAAGTCATCACAGACAGAATGGTTGAATACAGAAATCTGCCATTTTTTATAAGACTTCCACTCCTGTCCAGGTAGCTCAGCATCTGCTAAATGAGGGTTTAGCACATTTGGATCAGCTTGGTCGGAATTCTGTAAGAGGCGAGGTGCTGAAACAGCAAGAAGTTGACATAATTGTAGTATCTAAAAGTGGATATAAAAGTGTGTGGTCCTAACTGGTTAGCAGCCTGGGGACTTGTTTGTTAAGTTTTACTAACAAAAATGCAGGTCTTCAGTTTGGACCATGTGTGCCCTTTTGTATTCGTGAAATAAATATGTTTTTAAGGTGAATCAACTAGTATGTGCTTTGTGTTTTGCTTCTTTAAACCTGTCTGGGTTTTCTCTCTTGATTTTTCAGGGTGGAAGGAAACATCACTTCTTTGGGGGAAATAGTTATGGGTAGTTGGGGAAAATGGCAACAGTCTTGGTTGGTTGCCCTGGAGCAAAGCAGCTGTAACTGCTCCGGGTGGAGAGCCGTGGCTTGTGTCACAAGAAAGCCCATGCTGTATCTATTTTTTTTTCTGCATTAATTCTACTTTCTAACAAGGCAGGTTTATTCCAGCAGGTGCCCTGCAAACAAAGATGTTGAACTATATCTAAAAGGTAAGAGCTGCCTGCAGGCGCTCTGTGTGAAGGCAATTCCTTATCACACAATTATTAAGCACACCTTTGCCCACAGTTAGGTAACAACGTGCCAATGGGGCTTAACCCCAACTGGACAACCACAGGGTGTACAATGTCTTTTTCACATGGAGAAAAGGCAAAAGAAATAGGCTGTGAAACTAATAGATCTGTCTGTATACCACCCCTCACTGAGCAGGGCATAGGCAAAGATAAGAACACAGAAGAATGTTCATATCTCTTTTAGGCACAGTCATCACAAGACAGAAGTGTATTGGCATGGTGGGTTACACAGCTGTCAGAGCCAGAGTCCATAAGGGCTTGTTAGCAGAATTCAGTCCAGCATAAAAATCCTGTTTCAATTTAAAATCACTCAGTTGCAAGGGTTTTGTCAGTCTGCCTCTTTCCCATGTGTCAACATCATTGATCTTTCTAAATTTGCCCAGTAAAATCAAAATTATATGAAGTATAGTTCTGCTTCTACGTATAAGTGTGGGCGGGGGGGGAGGGGAGAGGCGAAAGCTTCACGTGGCCTTTTGCTCAAGTGTTCATTGGCTTGTTGCCAATGCCCAATGAAACGTGTGTGTATACAGTATAAATACCGGGTAAACTATTTTTTAACATTTTTATTATGATTGTGAAACTAAGGGAAGCCCCTAACCACCACCTTCCCATCTGTCATTATTGGCTAAATACATTTGAGAGATCTCGTTACCTGAAGTTAAACTATGACTATTAATGTGTGGCAAAGTGTAATCAAGTTTGTAATCTGATAAACTTTAATTATCCAAATCCTAATATTTAAAACAAAAATAGGTTTGATGTCTGTCTATCACTATTTTTTTTTAAAAAATAGCCACATAGCTAGAGTTAGGAGCAAGATGTTTTGTCCTTTTTACATTATAAACCTGAGGTGCCATATATTTAGCTGAGACCCCTTTCCTATGTGTCAACATCATTGGTCTTTCTAAACTTGCTCGGTTCTCCAGAGAATTTTGTTTGTCCCTTCATGTGGGAAATGTAAAATATTTTTGTTAATGAAAGTAGGGTCTGTTTGTTGGTTTTGTTAAAACTAAAGATTTTTAGTTACACTATACATTTTTATTGCCAATATAAGGAAGAGTGAACAAAAAGATGACTTGTGACACAAACATAAGCAAACAAGAGGTGGAATCCTGGACCTACTCAATGGGAGTTTTGCCATTAAATTGAATGAGGCCAAGATTTCATCGATAGTACTTTCACTATGAACATATAGACCTAATTCTATGAGTTTCCTTCATTATGTCCATCTACAAGTATACTAGGCTTCCCTAGGTATTTCAGTTGGTATTATCAATTTCACTTATTGTGAAATTTCGTAGTGATTAAACAAAGACACTTGGGAGTAAATAGATTGAAAGTTTTGCTTTCACTAATTCCAAAAAAGCAGACAGGAAATCAATAAAAATAAATTCTGGCTCTTGAATTAAGTTTACTAAATAACATTGTTAATATCTTAGTCGGTTTTGAAATAATTGAGCTGCAACACTTGTGTAGAATCAAATCCTCAGTGTACACTATGCATTATGTTTTGCATACAAAGTATCTTCTACTACTTGACTATATTCAGGTTATTAAAGCATATCAAAACAAATTATGCACTTCAGTTTAGTTGTAGTTAACATTTTATACTGAAAAGTACTTTTCCTTTTAAACATTCACCAAAAATATGTTTATGATAGAGATGTCTTGTTTTGTTCATCTTTCCACTATCCATTAAAGTCACGTGCTGTTTATTCCTAAGGGAGATCTCATAGAAATGAGGGAAGCTACAGAGAATTTAGGGAGGGCTCAAGCTAGGAAACTAGTACAAAAAAAATTGTGAACATTTTAGGGATTTCTAACATACTCACACCCCTTTTATGCATTTTATTGAACACTCATGAGAGTGAAGTCTGGTTCATAACAGTGATCATGAAAGGTGAATTGGGTCCCATTGCTATAATTACTTTAATCACCAAAGTTTATTTTATGATGGAAAAAAAATCCCTTCAGAAATGAGTAGTTTATGAAGATTATTCTATTCCTTCAAGGAATAGAAACAATACCTCGTTGCTTAGGTGACCAGTCACACAGATCTGACATCATGTATTTAAAGGAATACTAGCAGCAAACAGTTCATGAGCCACTCATAGTCTGAAATACCTTCACCAAAAATAACATCTCCTATACTGAACAAATCCATGAAGACTGCAGTCTTATCGTGGATGATTCCTGAACTGGATCAGGGCAGGATTCACTAGATATATTGTTTGTTGACAATTGTTTGCCCATTTCTAAGAGGGGTAGTGGAGCTGGTTCCAATGAAAGTTCCCTAGCATCTTGAAGTGTTTTCCTGAGTTCGAAATGCAGGATTGTGTTCACAGTTGCTGCTTTTACTTCAGCAAACAGTTCACAACAATAGAACTCTTAGTATTTTGCTTTTTCCCTCTCTATTATGTCTCTACCAGCTACAATTGCCAAAGAAATTTCACATTTGTGAAACTAAAAAATTAGTGGATTCCACAAGCCAATTTGTAGAAAATTTTAAGGCCTTTACATTTCACAAATGTGGAAGAGTGAGAGCCAAAGTGAAAATGTTAGAGCAAAATTGTGTGGAAAAATGTTCATCAGTTTCAGTCAGCCCTGAAAAAGGACCTACTAAAGTGATTGTTACGTGTCCTATCACATCGCATTACCTGTTGAGAATGGGTGTGTCTTAAAAACACAGTAATAAACAGATACATAAAATAAAATCTAATTAATACATAAAGTAAATAACAGCTGACAAAATATTCAAAGGAAAGCAAGGACAAAATTCATAAATCAAGATAGTTAATTATTATTTCCAATACTTGTTACGATGAAAGATGGCACTATCTAGGCTATTTCTCAGTAGGATCTGTCATAAACAGATGTCCACTGCCTTGGGTGAACATGTACAAACTGAGAAGTGCCTACTGAGTACATCATTAGTTTCCTTCTGTTTTTAAGCCAATGAGGCTGAAGAACAAATTAGTCACCTGGTCCTTGCCAAACTCTAGTTTTATTAACCAAAAGTGGTACAGTACTTAATCAGTGAGGGGTGAGGAAATGCTAGAGCTGAGCTCAATTTGGATAACAAACTCAGATTAAGAAGGAATTTGGCAATTTCAGATTGGAATAGGAATTTACAAATTTCAGAGTTTTCCCCCCTTATGTAGCTTTATTAGTGTAAATTAGTGTATCCACTTAGGACATACACTTTGGATATATTCAAAATGTGGATATAGCTGATATTCAAACAGGTAACATTCAGGTAAGAGACAAATAGGAACAATGAAAAATTCTAAACGATCACCAAACTTACTGAGAATGAAATTCTGTCTATGTGGGCATTTGAACTGCACTCACATTTTTTCTTCTTGGTCATATCTAATAAATTCAGTTGGCCAAATTCTGAGGTTCTTGCTAAAATAAAGCCTGAAAGTAATAGGAGATGATAAAAGTATATGTGAAATTACACAGCAATATTGCAGCAGAAGAGGCCAATGCAGGTTGAGGGTGAACAATATGCAGAGATGTCTCACAGCACAAATGTGAGATGCCCTCTCTACACACCTCAATATTGAAATGATCCATTCAGTCTTGGACACCTGTCCTTCTTTTGTAGTCACTTCAAACCTGTGTCCGTTTAGGCTTCATCCCTATGACACAGCCTTAACCCTTGGTCTCTTTACAATGGTGCCTACTTCCCATCTGGACATAAACATAAAACAGGGATTACCCCATTGGTGATGAGTCTACAATTTAAACATATTCCCATTGGCCCCAAGTGATAAAGATTTAATTATTGAACCATAATGGATATATTATTGTAACATTCCTTCACCAAGCACACTAACAATTTCCCTTACACAGTTCAGACAAAGGGGATGTGTAGATAATGGCCTGATATATGAGTCTATCAGTCCATATTCTTATCAGGTATAACTCCTTTTAAGTCAGTGGAGTTAATTAGCAAAGAAACGGACCAACTCTGTATGTGTAAAACAAAAAAAATATAACCTGTCACAAAACCTCAAAACAGAAAGATAATGAGTAGAATATTGGTCCATGGGGAATTCTAAAATTTCATTTTATTTCTAAATCACAATGAAAAGCCAAAATTTCCTATACAACAAAAATTTGAAACAATAAACATTTAATTTTGATAATTCTAAAATGCTTTCTTTTGTCTTTTATACTATATATAAAAAATGAAATTCATGTATGATGTATAATATACAATATTAAAATTGTTTTAATAGACAAGTCAAAACTAAATTCATTTGGAAGTTTAAAGTCAATATGAAATATTTTACCTTATCAATATGAAACATTTTGAGATTTTCAAACTATGAGAAAGCTGAAACAAAACATTTTGAATTTTTTTCCAATGGAAACAAGACGTTTTGATTTTTTTCCCCCCATCAAAAATTTCATCAAAATCACCACTTTCCTCCAAATCCCTTCAATGTTGATGAAAAAGACATTTTTGATAGAAAACTGTTTTGTCAGAATTTTTTTGACCAGCTTTAATCATGATAAAATGGAGAGGATTCAAAGACAAGCAACAAAAATTATTTGAGGGGCTAGAGGAGTTGATTTATAATGATAGATGAAGTAATCAAAATATGTATAGTGTAATGTAGCTACATTGCAGCAAAAGTGGGCATCATAACCATCTACAAGTACTTCCTTTGAAAAATATACTCTCAATATCAACAAGAAAGAGGAATTGTTTAGGGTACAGTATGATAAAAGGAGAAGTAATGGGATAAATTATTATTATTAGGATAGAAAACCAACAAATTACAAACTGTACTTACCAAGGAGTGCTGCTATATGGTCAGCGACCATGTGGTCACTTGAAGATTCAGTGTTGTGATCAGGGCCGACGAGAGGGGGAGGGAAGCCGGTACAAAATACCGGGGCTCGGCGGTCTGGAACGGGGCCCGGGGCCTGGCTTCCCCCCGCCCCCTCGTTGCCTTACCGGGGCCCAGCGGTCCAGAAGGGGGCCCGGCTTCCCCGGCTTCCCCCGCCTCTTGTTGGCCCTGTTTAGCTCATCCGCCCTTGCTGGGGGGGCCCCCCAAAAATTTTTCACCGGAGCCCGAACCTGCTCTCGGCAGCCCTGGTTGTGATATGATAACCAGTGATGGTCATAGAATGAACAGATCATCTTAAGAACCCAGATAGAGAGTATGATCCAGGTGGCGCTTGATTTGCAGGGAGGCTACACCTCTTTGGGATTTGCCATGATGATGATGAATGGGATAAAATTAAGACAGATAATTTAGAGTGGATATCAGAAAGAACTTTCTGACAGTGAAAGCTATTAGACTGTGAAAGAATCTTGCAAATCAAGTAATGGAAGATATTTAAACAGCTATTTTTGTTTTTAAAAGTAGTCTGGATAAAGTCATAGCAAATGAATTACAAGGAATAACCCTGCATTAGGGAGCATATGAATATATGACACGATTAGGTCTTTTCCATCTCTAGTTTCTACGAGTCTATGCTTAGTTTGTGGGGTCACAGCATAGTGTTGCAGGGCCAAAAACTAATAATCTAAACCATAAATGTTCTTAAGAGAAATTTCCAGTTAGAGGACTCCCCCATTCTCACACACACACTTTTGCCTTTAAACTGAATAACATTAAAAGATTCTGGGGTTAAATGGAAAGGCATGAAAACATGTATATAAAAGCATGCAGCCAAATTCTCTCCTCACTTATTCTTGTGAAATCACGCTGAAGCTAATGGAATAGCAAGCTATAAGTGAGCAAATTATGGCACATGGATAGTATTACAGAATGTTTCTTCCACTACATCAGAAATGAAATTAAACAGGACCTGCTTGCATCTGCAGACATTTTGCTCTAATGGCTTTAATGGGAATTTGCCTGAGTAGAGAATGCATACAACCTGAGTAAGAGCCCTGGGGTATAGTGCCTTAATGAAGAATGCTGTCCTAATGCTGTAGAAAGATTTTGCCATTGACTTCTACAGCAGAAGGATTGAGCCTTAAGCATCTTGCTCCTGAATAGAATTAGAAAATTTACTATGTTCAGATGGAGGCTTCTTTGTCTAGTGTGATACAGCTCCCCAGTTCTCGTCATCCTGTGAGTCTTCTCCTTTTGACCGCTTACTATCTTAGTATTTCTTTTTTTCCACAGTGCTCAGTTGCTGAATTCGTCAACTTGCATTTCAGGCTACACAATACACTAAGCATGTAAAATGTGCACCACATTTTTTTAAATGACATCCTGGATTACAAATTCCTTTATTCTTCTTTGTTTTATGGTTGTGCATTGTAGGTAGACCTACTTCTGAAGACAATATTTGCTTTCTTAACTCACTAGCATTATAAATATTAATGAAGCATGTTCAGAAATGGATTTGATTAGCAATTTCATTAGCTTTGAATAGACAGCAAAGTAATGTCAACATTAAATTTAACTTTATCTTGCAAGCTATCATAGTTAAAATAACAAGAAGCATTTTAATTACAAAAAAGTCAACACTCATTAGATGAAAATAAAAGTATTAGTTATTTCTGTCTCTTTGGCCTATTTCATATTTCTCAATAACAAAACAGGACTAATTGGATAACAAGATAACATATCTTGTTAAAGCCTTTTGAAATATATTGAAGAGTTTTGAAAGAACTATATTTAAGAGTAAGGAAAGTGTAAGAAATGTCATTTTAGGCAATTAATATATATATAGTCTATTTTTGAGACAGGTGGGATAAAACAAATCAGTAAAAAAATATTTTCTAGCATCCACCACATACCTACAACTAATTTCAACCCAAGTGCTGCAAATGAAGTGAAAAATAAATATTAAAAAAATGTAATTAATAGGTTTTAATAGTGGCTTGTTAGATTTTTTAAATAAGGCTGTTTTTAGCTTGCATTGTCACTATTGTGGCAATCACTTGAAGTTTTATCACCCACCAATCACTTTTTATCCAATTTTAACTCTCGGCTCTTTTTATTCTAAGATATGTTTTCTACTGAAAACAAGTCTCAAAACCACTGAATATTAGCTATTCAGATCCAATTTAAACTGAATGCTAGAACTCAAATTTTTTCTACTACATCTTTACAACTTCTGTAAATATATTTGTTAATGTATCTTAGCTATTACAATACAGTAACCAGATATAATAAATATATAAGCTAACACATTGTGTTACAATTTCAGATCAGAGAAAATGTCAAATGAATGTTTAAAAAGAACTAAAGTCTTTGAATTTTACAGAGTAAAAAACCTATAATTTACCAGGCTCTTAGAAGATTAGTGTATTAAAATATGCACATACTTAACATTTTTTAAATATTTTTATCATTACTATTATTATCTAAAGCTCAGCAAGTATATATTTTTCAGGGTAATGGAGTAATTATTTCAAATGATATTTCACATAACTGAGCTCCAGTGTGAATCTGAACTCCAAGAATAATCTCTCTGCCTCTACCGCTATAGCTCTAGTGCTATATAATTATTCCAATACAGAATAAACCCACCAGTTCTACATTTCATACCTTTGGTAATTCAAGGCCTTCATGTATTCCAGGCTCACAACTAGAATTATGAACGAGGGCTTCTTATAAAAATATGGACCTCCCAATAGTAATTTCAGGACCTGATTTTTTTTTTAAAAACCTGAAGTTAAGGACTGTATACAACAATGCAAGCAAGATTTCTGTGTCTAATTGTATATGCAAGTTCTTGCACGGCACATAAAGGTACCTGGTTGCCATGCTTCTGGACAGCATGACAAAATTCTCAGCTGAGGATTATATTAGAATGATTCTGGCAATAACCTCATTTAAGCTTTTAACCTCAGTAATACTTAACACAAAAGAGAAAACCAGTAGCCCTAATTTCTTATGGACTTACTGCCATTTGTAAGCCTTGGTGGTCTGCATGTGCAGATACTGAGGAAGTTCTAGAGTTGTAAATGCCTCCTGGACCTATTTCTGCTAGAGAATCAGGCTTATCAGAGAGTATTTTATATCGGGAATTGGCAAATTGCACAAACACCATTTTTGGTTTAGCCTCCCTGGATTCCCAAATCCAGTTTCAAAGTTTGAGACAATAAGTGTGAAGGTTCAACCTAAGGTCCTATTCTGATCTTCATATGGGGATCCTGTCAAATTCACTCAAAGTTATTCCACAGCTCAAGATCCTGTTCTATGCATAGGCATAATTTGATTTCTATATTTTGTGGGAGGGGGAGCAGCTCCAGTCAAGCCAACGGTGCCACGTGTGTGGGGGAAATTCCATGCCTGTCCAAGCCTTGCAGAATGGGGGGCAACACACCCTGCCACCCCCCCAAAGTAGGCCCATGGTTGTAAGTTTTTAATTGTCCTATGAAATGGCAGTATTGCTAACCGCAAAGCACTCAAAAATCATGGGTCAGGACTCCTTCAGTCCCCCAAATTCAGGAGATTAACTTAAAAATCATGATCTTTAAAATAATGTTTGTTTACTTTTATGAATCTTCTGCATTTTTTTTTTTTTAGCCTTTCAGGTTCACATTCTCCAGTTTTTCTTTGCAATCATGAAACTTAAAATGAAATCTGAAATTCCCCTATAATCATAGGATTCTAGCAGCCAGTCATTAAAGAATGATACCAAATATTGTGAGACTCATGATAAAATAATCAAAAATGGCAACAGTAAGAGGTGTTGCTACCTGACTCAGTTAGTTGCAGCAGCAAGATGGAAGCAAAAGGCCCTGTGCAGACCAAGGACCAGGCAAACAAATTTCAGGGCTTAAGTAGCAACTGAACCTGATTTAGGTTTCCATATGTTACTCCTTTTCAGCGCCTGGAGTCCTACCACCTTTTTCCTTGAAACATGGACAAGTTTACACTAAATATAGCAGGAGTTTCCCCCACAGATCAACCATAATTTCAAATTAAAAGTCATACACCAAAGCTCTATTTTTTGTTCCACTTCTTCCTACAACCTGGAGAAAGTGAAAAGGCTGTTGTCAAAAGAAAATTTAAAAAGTACTAGGGAAATTGCAGGTGTTAGGTGGGAGAACCTGAACATTATGATAAAATCACCCACATTCATGCTTACTGTTTACAAAGCAGGACAGAAAATGTGACAGCTGCTTAAATTAGGGATGGAAAATGATGATTCTAATAGAAAAAGTAGTAAGAGACAACAGATTCTCAAAGTACCTACCCATATGCGGAGGAGTTTGTCATCTGGCACTAGTCAGGACGTAAACCCAGGCAAGAAGTTTAAAATAAAATGAAATAAACCCTGGGGAATATATCCAGTTCTTCAAAGAGACCCAAAGTAAGTTCACATGTTTAGTTAGTGGTGGGAAGCCCTTCCAAAGTTTCAGAGTAGAAATATTAGAATTATTTTGTGTGAATAATTATCCAAATAATTTAGCCCCATTTTTTTCTGTTAGAGAATACATTTGTAAAAATATAATCCTAATTGCTAATGATTTGCAATTATTTCTTGATGAACAGTTTATGCAAATACATTTTAGCCTATGAGTCACTCATGAACCATTCAATTTGAATTTGTGTGTGTGTGTGCGTGCTTTATCTGAATCACATGCTATTTCTGATTCCTGATTGAAATGTTTTATTTATCTAAACTAGAGAAAAACAAATGACAAATAAGGAATTATTTTGTTTGTGTATGAATGCAACTCTCTTTATCAAGTGCATATAGGTATTTGGATATACTACAGCAATTCCCCAAACATTCATGCAAACAGAATGATGATAGTCCAGATGTGCATGAATAGTAAATAAAAAGCAGCAGCAAAACTTGAATGAACTGAACAGCTGTTCAAAATGCAAATGAATGTTTGCAAACACTATTTTGCAGTACTCAATCAGCCCTAGTTCAGAGGAACAACTTGGATAACCAGCCAGAAATTAGTATCCAAACATATCAGTAGCATTATCTAGTTTAGTCAACTTTGAGACTGTACAACTAATCTAGAAACCTCATACTCTCTTGAAATAGCCACTATTTCTTTCTTCCAGCTGGCCCAGAAAAAGAAAAAAAAACAACACTGGAAGGTGTTGGCATATGTGACCTATATGAACACTTACCCCATACAACACACATAAACAATGGCCCAAAGTGCCCTAGTGTGGTTCCAGCTGACTCCAGCAGCAACAGATTGCAACAGAGAATAAATTTCCTCGCTGCTTTTCCTGTATTTCCTGTTTGCAAAATTTGCTTTGTCGATATGTGTGTGACTAGTCATGTTAACAAGCTGATAGGATTTAATCAAGTAAAAGACAGAAGGTGGAAAATAAAAAACAGCACAGAGAAGGTAGGAGGATTATTATTTTACTTCTCATTAATAGCTTCTTATACCCATCACTTTACTGTGGGTGTTTTTCTTTATATTATGGCAGCGATAGTACTAATGATGAGGAAACCTGAAGCCTGTTCCTTCTCTTACTTACACTGCTTTAAAGCAGGTGCCATTCCACTGAAGTCAAGGGAGATTCAGTGGTGTCAAACCTGTGAGAGAAGAGAATCAGTCCCAATGTGCGGTGTTGCACATAGCAACAGATAGTGAATACTGTACCCCCACACTCTTCTGGTATTAAATGTATCTGGAAATCTGTAGACACTTTGGTATCTGAATTTTACTAGTTGAATTGCATACCGCAGTTTCAAACTTTTTCTAATTGTGTTTAGTGACCCTAATCTAAAGCCAACTGAAGCCAACAGAGAGATTTACATTAAACTTCAGTGAATTCTGGATCAGACCCTGTCATTTTAATCAAACCATAAATGGAGAGAATACTGCTCTTCATAAATATGGGTAGAATACATCATAATAGCTCTCAAGAATGGATGAAACAGAATGAGAAGCCCACTACCACCTACCATGGATAAATACCCATCCTTGCAGACCCAGGGAAACTTATCAAAGGTTTTATAACATTATAGTAATTTTCATTTGATAGTCTCAGGCTAGGTCTACACTACAGCGGACTTCCGACCTAAGATTCGCAACTTCAGCTACGTGAATACCGTAGCTGAAGTTGCGTATTTTAGGTCGGCTTACCTGGCGGTGAGGACGCGGGAAAGTCGACCGCTGCCGCGCTGCCGCCGACTCCGCTACCGCCTCTTGTCGAGGTGGAGTTCCGGAGTCGACGGTAGAGCCATCAGGGATCGATTTTACCGCGTCCTCACGAGACGCGGTAAGTCGATCCCCGATAAACCGATTGCTACCCGCCGGATCGGCGGGTAGTGAAGACGTAGCCTCAGTGTGAAAGCTGGGTCCCACTGAAATCAATGTCAACACTCTCGTAGAATTCTTTTCAATATAGACTACCTGAACATTACACTCAGCTGACACCCAAATGTCATCAGATTGTAATATTTAGTGTTGGCATTACCATTTTAGGTTAGATACAAACTTTAATTCCAGCCCTAGTGCAGCTGTTTTTACCTAGTTACAACTCAGACATTTTCCAGCTGTCTATGGGAAATAAGTAGGCTTATCTGCTATCCTCTCTGTTATTTTCATTAGCCTTTGTAACTCTGGCAAATTCTCTCTGTCAAAATAAAAATATACAAAGTGTTTGATTTGGCTCTGCAGTATCAAAAATTCTGTTAGCTTAATGTTTTCCAGCTGATATCTCATTTATTCTCATAGATTTCACATCATCTGTCTCATTCATCCTCTCTAAAATTTGGCTGAACAACTTGTACACTTCCAAAAGGAAATTTTAAAAACTCCTTTTTTCACTAACATGAAACGTTTATACAAAAATAAACAAAGGGACCGACTTTATGTTCAGAAAAGCAATGAAATCCAGAGCAATAGCAGAAACTCTTTGTTTCTCAAATGATCCCAGCTGATGAGCCAAATTTGCCTTCCCTTCCACGGGAATTAGCCCACTGAGATCATTAGCCTAAATTCACTTCTTATGCAAGTTCACCAAAGTTGGTAGAATTATACCAATGATGAATTTGGCCAGTTGACTTCAATGGCATTGCATCAGTTTAAATGAGGGCAGAATTTGGCAACATATAGTCATGTCAAGGAGACAAAGGATGATGATGTAGCTAAAACACAGGACTTAGTCAGGAGAGTTAAGTTTTATTCCTGTATTAGCCCCAGATAAGCAAAGGCATTTAGATAACTAATGCTCATCAAAATCTATGGGAGTTAGGCACTTACATACCTTTGAGGAGCTGGACTTTAGTCAATTAACTTTGTCCAAAATGTTCAAATTAAGAGTTTAATCTTCAATAGCACTATGTGTTGGCCTAACTGCTCATATTGACATAAATAGTAAAATTCTCATTGAGCTCAGTAGGAGCAGAATTAAGGCAACACCAAGTGGCTTTCAAAATCCCATCTCAGGTGTTTTAAGACAGGCATCTAAATCTATATGTAGGCAAGAAAATGAAAGTGGCCTGATGTAGAGTTGCTGAGCATCCATAATTCCCAGTGAAACCAATGGCAATGAGGGTACTTTAGTGCCTTTGAAAATCAGACCTTTTTTATTTATGCAAAGCGCTATAGAACTACATAGCATCATTTTTAGATTATTAAGAAACATCAGAACAATGATATGTAAAAACAATGGTAAAGTTTGTCTTACTTTTTCATTTCCTTCCCTTTTTTGTGCTTAATCCATGTTGTTTTAAGCCCACACACTTTTGTGATATTTTAAATAGTGCAGTACACACTTCAGCATCAGTTAAACCACATTACGCTTTTGCCGAAAGTACCCTGAGTTTACTTAAAACAGCATGCATTTTGCAACAGTTTCCTTTGATTTCATGCTTTGCAGGTCTAATGCCTTTGCTTCCACAACTTAATTAGAGGATGCTGAATATTATAACAATGAGTAGTCAAAGGAGCTTGTCGTTTTCTCACATTTGGGATCCCACATGCTGTACTTTCTACATGAAAATGGATGATTGAAATATGATTGGTAATAAAGCTTTTTTCTCTCTCTCTCTCTGAGTACACTGGCCTAAAAGGGTATACGTGTGGAGCTAACTGTTTAAAATGAGATCTATATGGCCAGCTTCAAAACTGAGAACAATGGACTGAAAGTGGTCACTAATGGCATTGCTAATGATGGATAACATTACCTTAGAACACATGTCAAACTGAAATAGCATTATAGCCTTTGAGATACAGTGCATTGTCCTTCTCAGAAGATCTATTAAAGTACCATAGGAAGAAGGAAACAGTGGTATTTTTTCTGAAATGTGAAACATATTGTTCTCTAGATGTATCACATTTACCTGCTACAATCACATTTCAAAAAGCTCAAATGCTTTTTGCATCAAATGCATCAAAAGTCTTAATGCAGGCCCAAATTTTGAGAGTGGAAAAATGGGTTGGAATGAAATATTATAAGGATTACAGACAAAAAAAACCCCAAAAAACCTAGTGCAGATGTATTTTAAATCAAAGTTTAATTCTGACCAAATTTTATCACAAATCCAGTTAATCTAATCAAAAATGAATTGTTAGACCATTGTCCTACTGATTGAGTAGTAATAATCAGTATTTTGCTTTGAAAAGTCAGCTATACATACAGACTGTGGATAACTCTGAACAGAGGTAGGAATTGGAGTTGCCTTCTAGCAAGATTTAATTTTAGGTCTGAGGATTCCCATGTCAGTATGCAAGGAATATCAGATAATGTGCTTATATGCATAAACACAGCCATGAATTTTTCTAATACACCAGTGAATTCTCTAATATGCCAGTGATACATGCCAGTGCTGATTAAAATTCAACAGAGAGAGAAAGATTAAATCTGAATCTCATTTTATTTTATTATTTGTATTTAGTCACTATAACAGTTAGGATGAAGTAGGTTTATAGCTGCTAATTGAATTCTATATAAATACCAAAAATAATGTGCAGGGTAAAAGACAAATATTCCAAAGCACACATGAGAACAATGATGCAAGAAAAGCTTTGAATCTGTTTCATATTCATCCATATTTCAATAAAACGTATTGCCTCCATATGCCAGATGTACCCTCCTCAAACAGGTGAATCAAATCAAATGCATTACAATGGAATTGCAGGCTCACTAGTTACTTGGCTCTCTGACAGGAGTATTACCTTGTCATTACGATCTGCAAGAGCAAGTTACGTAAAGGACAAAATTATTGTTCACCTCAGATGTCCATTAATTAAGATAGCAGATCACACTCTGAAAATAAAAACATTTAGTTGCAAAGATTTGTAATATGAGAAATTATTAAATTGATTTCTAATTCCTTCAGCCTTGAAACAATAAACTGTATTTACCCTAGTCAGATAAGTTAAGCACTGGCTAGTGTTTTAACATCATTTTTGTCGCTTTTGAGGGTGAAGGGGAGGGGAGAAATTAAACGTTACTTAGTTATAGACAGATAACTATATTTTTGGAAATATTCCTTCCCTGTATCTGTAGGTTTTATCTACTACAATATTTATGTCTATATATGTTTGCAGCCTCGGTTGGTGCAGTAAAAATGGCAAGTAAGTGTGTAGAATCTTGTGGACTGATTTTAAATTACCATCAGCTAAACTGAGCTACCTTTATAAAGAAATACATGAAACACTCATGTCGTCATGCATACGTTTTATCTGAACAATGTTCTGGCAGGACATTTGGAACATAATTTCGTTTTGTAGATCAGCTTTCATCCTTGTGAGCTTGCAAAGCACTTTACAAAGTCATTTGTGTGATGCTAATATTAGGAGGATGATACAGGCAAAGGTAATAACTAGTATGTTCTCTGAAATCGTTCTCCATAATTAAAGGCCTGATCCAGAGCCCACTGATGTCAATTCTCTTAAATATGAGTGTTAATTTTGAGAGTGTTGATTATAAGGATTTGACCCAAAGCCCAGTAAATACAATGGGAGTCTTTCCATTGACTTCAGCAAGCTTTGGATCAAGCTCAGAGAAGTAGGATCAAACAAAAATCCTGGATCTTAATATGCCCATTCCTATGGGTGGAGCTGAGTCTGAATCACAATCTGAACTTAGTTCCAAATTTTACAGCATTCCTGCCGCATGAATCAAAGGAATATGTAGCTATTCTCGGTTGCTTCATACAATAGTTAATAAAGAGGGAGAAATACCTCACTCCCCCTTTTGTCCCATGTACCAGTTATACTGTCTTTTAACCATTTTCCCCTTCTGCTGGTGTATGGGTGCTGTAAAGGGAATCAGCAGAGGAGAGGTAAATTAAAGTCGCTATTCTTGCATTCAACAATGCCTGCACTAGCTTGACATGGGACGTAGCTGAGGTTGCCTGAAACTAGATGTGGGAACTTGGAGAATATATTAAGAAACACTGGATTTAGTCTGAGCATGTTCTTCCAAGTCCCCAAATCTTCTTTTCAAGAAGAACAAAAGCATTCAGCACAGGATTGAAGAGGGATCTAAGGCTAGACACAGCATCAGGGAGAGAACCAGTGCAGTGCAAAGTAACAGCAAGGTATAAGCAAATTGAATGAGAGCCTAATGAGTGAATGGCGGGGTAAGCCAGTGTTTTACTGCAGCCCGATGGGAGCCTGTTTGCTAGAGTCTGAATCTCTGATGGAGAGCTTACTGCAGCTATGTTTATTGTTAGCATCTCTATCAGAGGTTGCTTATTTGGATTTCAATTTAAACTGCACCAGGAAAGGGGATTTGGCTTTGGACTTGAAGTTTAAATTTTTTTCTATAGGTTGTGACACTGCAGCAACCATGTTTGCCAAGTAACCAGGGTTTCAAAGTAATTCTGAGAAGAATTACAGTCCCCCGGGACAGAGAACGTCCATGAAATCAGATGTATTTTTATCCTCCAACAAACAGTGGAGTACATGCAAAAGTAACAAAGACTTTTATAGAGTTTTTTTAGAAATAACAAAAAAGAAATACAGGGTCCTGTCTGATGCTTCACAGCATACAACAGAGAAGTTAGATAAAAAAAGAAAATACTCTTCCTGGAAGGTTGCAATGTAACATTACTTTATTTCTTCAAATTCAGAATAATCGCACACAAGAGGCTTCCTGCCTTTTAGTTACAATGATACAGGCGATTGCTGTGCGTTAGCTATACCTTACACATGACTAACAAAGAGGTATTCACCCCAATTTACAACATAATCAGAGTGATTCTCGATATCATCAAAATGATCAGAGGAAGAAAACTTGAGTTTGTGGCCATGTGTGTCAGATGAGCAGAGGAAGATTGTTGAAATGAGTTTTGCAGATACTAGTGCCAGGTGCTAGAGCTAGGGGCACTCACTATGAGTGTGGTTCAGTGATACGGCTGACTAGATGGAATGTGGGATGGCATGCTTCTCAAGGCTGTCTGAACACCCCAAAATGGGGAGGAAGATTCCTGGCCAACGACTCCCGTGTGTGGTGTTTATCATTCATTGTGATGTGATTTTATGGTGCTTTGCACTATGAGAATAAATAGTAACAACACAGAAGAACCCAGACAGAGAGAGAAAGCAGGCTACTCCCAAAACCAGAGAGCACTATCACTCCAGCCTACTCTAGACTGGCTGGCTGGCTGCAGACTAACTCTGAGTGCACACTTCCCTACAGAGCCTCCCGACTGCACGCAGGAGTAGGAAATTCCCTGGGAATTTGAAGTGATAGGTCACAATTTTAAGAGTTTTCAATATACCACAAAGTTGCCCCAAAGTAGCAAATGCTTAAGATGGCCTGCATAGGCCTGTGCCAATTATGATTGCTTGTCCTTAATTTTAAAAAATAGTATATATTAACAGCATGAGCACAATAAAGAATGGGATCTATAAACAGTATTATCCCAGTGCAAAAATAGAAACACAATGAAGAAATGAAATAAACACAGCCTACTGTAAACAAATCAAGCACAGATGGTTCTGAGAGTGCTCGGCACAAATAAACCTGACCACAAGCGAGGGAGATTGGGCCTGACTAGTCATTAAAGAGCGAGTAAAGGAGGTGGTACGGCTCGGGGACACAGTATGTGCTCTGGCATACCACACCTTTTCACTGGGGACAACACCATGCCAGGGGAGCCTGGATGGACTTTGCCTGAATCTCATGTCTCTGATTCAGACTAGGACCCTTGCCCTATGGCAAGAATATAACAAAGGACGTGACAGACAACACTGAAAGGGAGTCACTGGTGACCAATTTCTTTGCACTCATACCTCCCTTATTCATTAACACCACTAATTTAGTACAAAGGAAAATAGAACTGTTGGTGTCCATTGCCCAATTAGTAGCTGAGCATCAGGAAATTGGAGACAATACTGTACAGGCAGTGGAAAAACCCTTGTAGGCTGTAATGGAAAAGGTCATGCTGTAAACCTAATATTAATAGTAGTTCAAATAGTTACAACTACTATAGTCTTATAAATGGATTGCCAAAAAATAAACTTTTTTAAAAAAGCACAAAATCCCAAAAATAGAATGCAAATAAAACAAATATGAATATAAAAAAAGAAAAGGAAAGGCAGTGGAATGTAGGCCTGGCTTGACATACGCAATTACACATGGGGAGACTTCATTTCTTAGAAGACTGGCATGGTGAGGTAAATAATTCAGCAGACTGGAAACAGAATGTTTGTGTTATCTAAGATAGGCAAATGGGTCAGTGAGCTAGGAGACTGAATGTCTGAACTACCTAAGATAAGAGGAGGGGACACCCAAGAACAAGACAACAATGGACAAAATAAGTTGGGTACATACAGCTGAGGTAAAGAGTAGGTCAAACATGGAAAGTGCATGGACAGAGTATGCTGTACAGGGATTGATTTCTACAAAGTAACCAAGCCAATCCCAAAATGAGTAATGCAATGAGTAGCAAATGCAATGAGATGTGTAAATCTATATAAAGGGAGAGGGTTTCTGTGTAACGTTGGATATGTGATATATCCTGCGTCTACCCCCTGAATTTGAGTCTGATCAACTCAGTGTATTGTTGCTGTCTGCCAAACAAAAATACCTGAGTGACAAAGTCTGGATTTGAACTGAGTTCTCAGAAAGCCGAGTGGAAAGGCATCTCAGAAGACATCCCAACACCCTGACAACCATGTGGATAATCCAAACCCTTAACTCTTTACCAGAGATAATAATGAGAAGCAGCACGTAGCGGACCTCAAATACTGTCCTTTTTCCCAGCCATTGACGGACAAAGGTTTAGAGGATGACTTGAACTTAATATTCCCCCAATATTAATATATAAAACAAGCCTGACACTACTTTTCCCTGAACTAGAGGGGAGGGGCTTATAAAACTGTACCCTTCCCTTCTTTACGCATAAATACTATGATAGGGTGTATCTGGCCCTTTGATGACTCCTGCTGGAGGCCCTATGGTCCTACCACACCACACCCCAGGAAAGAAGCAGTGAAGGTGGGTCCTTCAGGCCTACCCAAAGAGGCTGCATAGAAGCAGCCAATCAGAACCCAGCTGGGTCAGATAAAAGAAGCTGATGGGCCTAAGCACCTCAGTTCTTGTCTAGGATCAGAGGGGTAAGGAAGGGTGTTCTGGTTAAAGGAGCTTGATGGGCTGCATTTGCTGGACCTGAGAAATGTAACATTAAGGTAATGGGTAAAAGGAAAGGGGTTATGTGGGAAAAGGCCCAGGGAATAGCAGCAGCAAAATGGAGGTAGCAGTATTTGGTTGTTGGTTAGAGCATTGCTTCTCAACCAGGGGTACATGAACCCTGGGGATATGCAGAGGTCTTCAGGGGGTACATCAACTCATCTAGATATTTACAACAGGCTACATAAAACGCATAAAATCGAAGTCCGTACAAACTAAATTTTCATACAGAGAATGATTTGTTTATACTGCTCTATACATTGAAATGTAAGTACAATATTTATATTCCAATTGATTTATTTTATAATTATATGATAAAAATGAGAAAATAAGCAATTTTTCAGTAAGAATGTGCTGTGACATCTTTGTATTTTTGTCTGATGTTGTAGTCAAGTATTTTTAAGTGGGGTGAAACTTGGGGGTATGCAAAACTAATCAGATTCCTGCAAGGGGTATAGTAATCTGGAAAGGTTGAGAGCCACTAGTTTAGAGGATCCATGGGTTGTGACCTGGAGTAGTGGATGGACCCAACTGGCCAGCAGCATAGTGGCCTAAGCCCCAAGAAGGGCCTTTAGAAGTTTCCTTTAGAAGCCTGAGCAAAGGGCTGGATTTAGAGGAGCCCAGGAGGAGCTGAAGAGAGAAGGCACCCTCAAGAAGGAGGGACTGAGTCCAGCTTGAGACTGGGATTGGAAGACATTTGTTTTGTTTATTTTGGACTTGTATACCCTGGAAGGGGTTCATTCATATTGACTGTATGACTTTGCTGGAGTGCTGAGCCACTGAAGACCTGCCTAGTGAGGTTGGCAACCATGGGGGTAGTTGAAATAGGGGAGGAAATTTCAGGACCATGCCCAGTCTAGAGAAGGCACTCAAGGTGTAATCTCTGTCACCATATATATGAAATGTAGGCTTTTAGCTAGTCCATCCTGCTTGGGGATGTTCAGATCAGGGGGGTTGACTCAGGCTTACCTCCAGCCATCCTTCAATACATTGCCCTGGAAAGGCTGAGTTTTCTTCTCAGCTGCTTTTCCTGGAAATTGCCAAACAAGTATGATCTGTGAGCATCAACTGGCTGTCAGCCATTTTGTTTTAAAGGACACTCTGTCTGCCTAACAAACCTGACTATTCTAATAATAAATTTTCTTGCAAAATTCAGCTCAGCCTTAACAAAAGTGCCTTGAACGGTGTTGCTGATAATATTGATATGCTCTTGCTTCTCCTAAAAAGATCTACCAGGGAACCTGGTAGAGCATCACCTGTCACTACCAAGTTATTTTTGAGGTACCAAAATAATCCAGCCTGCCTTTTGATTCATCCAAATAAGTAATTCAGAATCATGACCAGTCTCCCTAATTCCTACTATCAATTCTTTCCAAAATGATATACTTCCCTGAACTGCTGTGAACATGCAACCAAAGCAGAAGCAAGGAATTAACCCTTTTGCCATGCAAAAGGAACCACAGCTAAGATAGGAGGAAAAGATAAAGGGAAGCCTACCCTGAAGGTTCAATCTTTAGCCCCAAGAACATTCTAGGAAGGAAAGTTACTGGGTTTCTCAGGATTAAAGACACCTCCCTTTCCTAGAGGCTGCTTTCTTTCCCTTGACAACACCAACACATCAGCACTGTCTGTCAGAATAATATACCTAGTAGATGTATAGAGGTAGCATCACATAAGGAGGTTATTCATTGAGACAGGTGACTAAAAAAATAAAATTAAAGAACAAAACAATCGCATACCTGTGTCACAAGCAGAGATGTGTTCAAAAGAGATTTGAACCTCTATAAAATAGTCAATGGGGGAGGGAGGTTGATTCAGGCTTATCCCTAATAATAATAATAATTAATAATATATATTGGCTCTCCTAAATATAAGCACTTACCTTTTTGAAAAAAATCATATAATCTTGAGAATGTACCATTTCCTTCCACCACCTTTGTCTTATGTTTTGCATATTTCTAGTGAAACAATGGAATCAGATCATTATGACCAAAGCTCTCTTCAGTTGCTGCTCACATCTGTCAGATCAATCCATATCTTTTCTCTGAAATTCACATTATCTTGCTGTATTGATTTAAAGACAGAGCTTCCCCCCGCCCCCCAGCCAACATCAGATATTAAACTCAATTTAAATATTTTTTTTTTCCAATTTGATAAAATTTGGTCTTGACATTTTTTTTCCATTCAGTGATATGGCAACTATGCATCTCTGGAGAAGGCCACTCAGAAGCAGTCAGAAATGGGAGACCTTGATATTTTTCATGGGAATAGAAAGGTTGTAACTCTCACCATAGACACCAGGGCTTTAATTCTGGCCAGGATCAAGAGAATGGCAAAAATCCCAGAATGTCTTACAAAGAGTTGGATTTTCAGAAGCGACTGTGACACTCAGGAGTATCATTTTCATTGACTTTTGTTAGGACTTCTGTTGCACTAATTTGCACAACGAATTATACAAGTAGCAGGGTGTGATTTGAGAATCTGTAGAAACGTATGAATTCTGTTTGATATTGGGGACTCTGATTGTATCTGTATTGCTACAAACTCCATTTTGAATGTGGGGCTAGTTGACTTCCCTGTTGTGATGTTGCCCCATAGTGTAGCTGAGGGTAAAGGCAGGTAAATCCACTTCTTATCTGGGCAATATTGAGGTTAGTTTACCCACTTCTGCTTTTACCACTGATGCTGACTCCATATTGGAAAGAAGTTCCAAGCCAAAGTAATACAGGGATTTAACTGAGAAATAGCCCTCTATTTAAATGTAATTGCTCTAGACAATAGACTAGCTCCTACCCAAGGGAACTGGTTTGTCGGGGGGAGGTTATCTTGGCAATGAAGTCACTTGGCAGGGATATGGCCTCCCATAGGACGCTTGCAAGGGTACCACCTGACAGAGGGAGCTAAAAGTTATAAATAGGGAGGAGCTGATTTATCTGGATCTTTGGCCATTTTCTCCAACCCAGCATGTAGCATCTCCTGAGGCAAAGGAGCCTGCCTTCCTGACTGAACCCACAACTGGTCTTCCAAGGACTAACAAGGGAAGGGTGAGCTAGTGGAGGACACTGCAGTTTGATGCTTACTGTTTTGTATATTCTGTACGTGATTAAGTAGAAGAGCAAATGTGTTCAACTCTCTGGGCAAAGTGCCTCTCTGCATGTAAAATGGCTTGTTAGCTACTGGAGAGAGTTAAACTGTAAACCAAAAGCTTCACACCTTTGGGGTGGAGTTCTGGGAGAGGAGTGTATTTTTAGTACAGGAGGATCTGAAGGGTCAGCACTGCAGTCAGGGTGAAGGTGGCTGGACAGTGGGTTCCAGCTCTCAGAAGGGGGTGTCATATAGAAGGTCTGAACCCCGAGAACGTGTGAAGGAGCCCAACGTTGGGGAAGTGGCTGGACTCCATTCATGCTCTAAGCTTAAAACACCCAGGTAGCCAGGGACACACAAGCTTGGATTCCCCTCATAGCAGGCTGGTGGGTGGCCAGAAGGGTTGTGGGAGATGTGACATGGAGCAAATAGAATCTTCAAATATTTGTACTGGGCAGTTTCTCTTTCAGTTCTCATCTGGCCACTCCTTACCTGAATGTTTTTGAGTATATAAAGGGCCAAATTCACCTTTCTTTGAAGTCATTTGGGTTACACTAGTGCTGAGTTTGGCTCACTACCTCCAGGCTCCCTTTCTGTACTATTTCACCCTGTGTGACTAGTATATTGAGAGATTTAGTAAGTTTAATTATCTTTTTAAAAAAGAAATGAACAGCGTATACAATATGCATGAAAAATAGGCTACTCAGGGAGTATTATATACATCTGGCATATTTAAACATATGCTTCCACTTGTCTTTGTCTTTTTTCAAATCAGTTCTTAATAATAATACACAATATATTCTGGATGAGCGGTTCTGGGAATGTTTCTCATCCAGGGTAAGCATGCCATTTCCAATCACATCTTCATTTCACTTATGAGGAAAGAAATGATATTTCTGTTGTAGCAGGTATGTCATCTGAAGGCTCAGTCGGTTAACTATATGAGTTCACTCTCTGATCCTTAGAGTGGAGAATAATGTCCTGCATTCTAAATATTAGGCATGGCTTTCTATTGCAAGTTTATAATAAAAGAACAACTCTCATGATTGCTGCCTCTCTCCCCTCAGGGCCTTTTCAGCTCATCTGCACCACAGGCTTTTTGTTTGTTTTGGGGTTTTTGTTTGTTTGGTTTTTCACATTGTCTTATTCTTCTCTTCCCCTCTTTGTGGGTGTTTTCGCTACACTGACTTGCACTCAGCTGATTGTCTTAATTGCACCTCTCTTCATACCTTGGAAGAAATTCTCTTCCCCAATCTAACACCACTGTGCAAAGGGGTTGAATACTGGCTGCATCTGGCTAGCTGAGAATTCTTCCCATGTGCTGTAGCCCACACCACTTCTCCAGCTCTGGCACGGCAGCATGCTAGAGGGTGGGAAAGGGCACGGCCAGAGTGCTGCTGTGCTCTGCCAGTTCTCAGCTGGTGAACTTTGCCCTGGAGAGGACTGCCAGCTAGCGTAGCTCAGAGCAGACAGGGCCAGAACCAGAGGAGCGTGATGCCTTGCTCTCATCTTCTTTACCAAACACGATGGCCCATTAATGTTCAGACAGTTCATTAACCAAAACAGAGCTATTCTCATCATGACTAGTTTTCCCAGTTCTAATAAGAACTATTTATTATTTTATTTTATTATTATTGCAAGTGAACATACAACAGGCAGGAGAAGAGCAGAGTCATCGATCCATAGGCACAATGAGGGCATCTAAAATGTAGTCTTTTCCTGCAGAGAAGGTTTGCAGCTCTTGATTTCAATGCATTAATTCTGCCTCATTGGGCCTTTAAATCCCTTTATAACCTACAGGAACTGTGAACAAAGTTGTAGCCATATCTAGTGTAGCTTGCAAGGTAAAGACACAAGTGTGTCCATTGCAATTAGACTTCCATGAAGCGGCTCTGGATTTACACCAGTATACATCAGGTCGGACCAGCAGCGGCTCCAGGCACCAGCGCACCAAGCGCATGCCTGGGGCGGCCTGCAGGTCGCCGTGAGGGCGGCAGTCAGGCTGCCTTCGCCGGCATGCCTGCGGGAGGTCCACCGGTCCCGCGGTTTCGGCGGCAATTTGGCAGCAGGTACGCCAAAGGCGCAGGACCGGCGAACCTCCCGCAGCCGCACTGCCGAAAGCCGCCTGACTGCCGTGCTTGGGGCAGCAAAATACATAGAGCCGCCCCTGGGTCGGACCAATGTATACAGAACTTGAAAATATCTGTTTCATTTATGAGGCACCAAGTGTCAAGTTGATGTGTTCCAGTAGAGAATATAAGAAAATTAAACTGTAAGAATTTAATGTAGAGGAGGTGGTGCTGTGTGAATTCCTGCAAGTAAATATTTTTGTGCAGAATTGGATAGCTTAATAAAGTCATTGGAAGCCTAATGAAGGTTGACAGTAAGCAAGTTCCTCTTAAATGTTTGTTTATGGCAAATAGCATCTCTTGTCTCTCTCTTAATCAAAAGGAAGTAATGTCAACCACTGATCCAACTGAGCTGGGTAAGCATACACAACACAGCTCAAATCTCAAACCCATCATATTTTGAATTACACGCTAGGAAATGCCTATCTATCTATATAGATAGGCATTTCCTAGCGTGTGTGTGTATGTATGTATATAGGGGGAGAGGTAGCAAGCTGAATATCCCAAACCAAAAGGTTCAGATGAGAACATTAAAGAGCCAGACGTCTTATCACTTTTGGGGTGATTGAAAACCAGAAAAAACATAGATAAGGTACTTCATAATCACAATAATTAACTGTGACGTTCCCCTTTGGTGTTATCTGGACCAGTGATCTGCTAGGTCACTCCAATCCTTGACTTTGGGAGCCAGCCTTACCCTGCCCTGCTGTGAGAACCCCCACTCCTGGGCTGTTCATGCACAGCCTCTGGATGTAAGCTGCTCCTTGGATTATGCAACCAAATTACACTAGCCTATATCTCCGGTACCAGACACAAACCTAGGAACCTCCGTCTTGCAGGGTCCAGTTATGCCGCTGGAAGCTTACATGAGTTTGTCACTTTAACAAAGAAATTGATATGTACCAGGCTTGTTATCCCAAGGGGAGTCTCTGACATGCTTCAAACCAAACACACTGCTTCAGGTAGAATAAACAAACAGATTTATTAATGACAAAGATAGATTTTAAGTGATTATAAATCAAAGCATAACAAGTCGGATTTGGTTAAATGAAATAAAAGCAAAATACATTCTAAGCTGATCTTAACACTTTCAATGCCCTTACAAACTCAGATGCTTCTCACCACAGGCTGGCTGGTTGCCCTTCAACCAAGCTCTCCCCTTTAATCAGCACTTCAGTCGCTTGGTGGTGGTGTCTGTAGATTTAGGTGGAAGAGAGAGGAAGAGCATACAAAACGTCTCTCCCTATTATCGTGTTCTTTCTTCCCTCTTGGCTTTGTCCCCCCCTTCAGAGTCAGGTGAGCATTACCTCATCGTAGTCCCAAACTGACCAAAGGAATGGGGGTGACTCACTCGAGAGTCCAACAGCTCCTTTGTTGCTGCCTAGGCCAGTGTCCTTTGTTCCTGTGAGGCTGGGCTGGGTTTGTCCCATATATGCCCTGATGAGGTGTGAACTGCCCCTCTTCTCTTGGAGAGTTTTGCCTGGGCCTGTTTTCAGCCATGAGGACACATTTTCAGCCTCATAACTATATACATGAAATTACAACCTATAATATTCCTGTAACAGCAATTACTATAACATTATTGTAACAACAATGCTCAGTGCATCATGAGCTTTCCGAAAACACCTGACATGACACACTTTGCATTGGATACCACACAATCATAATATGAGGATAAACATTGGGGTGTAGGGTGTTCCCCCGAGGTACAGAGCATCACAAATTCCTACCAGCGCAGCCTCCCTAGGCCTTCTTTTAACCCCTTTTCTGCCCCTCACTGGCAGAAAAGGGGTTAAAAGAAGGCCTAGGGAGGCTGCGCTGGATTGCAGCTAATTAGAAAGGTGCTGAGAGGAGTAGCCAATCATGGCCTGGCAGACTCACATAAGAAGGCCTGCAGGGCAGGGCAGAGCAGAATAGCGTTCAGTAGCTGACTGGAGCTTGACCAGGAGAAGACCAGTCTCCTAGCAGGAGGAGGAAGGAGCACCAGCACCTGGGAAAAAGCAGTGCTGCAAGCAGGGACCGGAGGAGCTAAAGAGAGTTCCTGGCAGGCTGCTAGGGCCTGCAGGCTGAGGCCCTGAGGTAAAGGCAGAAGGGAGTGCTGGAGCCGCATGTGAAGCAGCCACGGGACAGTGGACTTCAGTTGCCACTGAGGGAAGTTGCAGTCCCCGGAAGCGGGGGAATACAGTGTGGCACAGCTGGAGGGCAGTGTCACGGAAGAGGACACCACAGTCCTGGGAGTGTCAGGGGAGCAGAGCCAAGGACCTGTGTCTTCCTCACAATCTTTCAGGTGCTCTGTTCCCCCACAAGAGTACAGACGGGAAGTCTTCTTACTCCTTTTTCCTCTCCCCCATTACTACATAAGTGCCAGACAGAATCTGGCCCTAGATGATTTAAATGGACTGCTGGATTGGGAGCAGTATGAAATCCCACCACTGTTATGAGCATTTTGTAAATAAACTGAGACATTTAGTATAATTAGATGCCATCTTAGGAAATTGAAAAAAAATTAAAAAACTAATTTAGAAAACCATTTGTTAGGGCACATAAAACATGCTGCTCGAAAGTGTTTCATAGTGATTTCACTGCAGAAGTACATATGCCAAGGCATTCATGAACAATTGCAATTATTCAACAAATGATCACAGAATCTGTTTGTTCCTCACTCAGGGCTGTTCATACTGCATTTTGTCATTGACATTGTTTTAAGAGTTTCACTGCATCAGAAAAACCACTTAACAGGAAATCTCATATTATGAATCTCAGCTTGTAATCGTAGTCAGTTTCATGTGTCCCAAGTGGCTAAGCATTTCCAGCCTTATATCAAGAAGTGAGCATCTCCTGAGAAGGGAAGGGAGGTCAAGTACTATAATAAACCAGATTCCATCAGGGCTGTGAAAAAATGCAACTCCAACCAATGCTAAATAGAAGTGTAGCTGGCTGGAAATGTGACTTGAAAGTATAATGAATAAGATGACGCAATTTCTAGAGTTTATGTCCACTGCTGTTGATTCCTCCTCATTCTCTCTGACACTGTTATTTACTCTGAACAGCACTGAAAACTGTTTACTCAATACATGATATATTCAGAAAATCAGGACCACGGCAGTTCAAATGCCATAATTTTACCACACAGCTGTTTCTTTAGACTGTATGTCTTAAAAATGATAAACTCTAGGAAAGCTTTCAGATAAAGAACAAACAAGGAAAAGGCATTGCAATGGGGTGTTCACCCCCACACAATTCCTGAAGGGGTTAAGAGGCTAAATGGGCCAATTAACTGCATAGGTTGCACCTGGAGGAGAGCCAGGGATCAATAATCCTTAATTAAGGATGAAGCTCACCTTGGCAGAAACAGGTAGGGCTTCTATAAAGCTAAGAAGCTGAGAACAGAAGTGGGCTGAAGGAGTAAATAGTCTTCAGTCACTCCCTCACAGGAGGGAGATTTGTTAGAAATGACAAAAAGCCAAAGGGGGAAGTAGCCACAGGCAGTGGAGGAAGCACAGACAGGTGGTAAACCCAGAGATGCCGGAGTAGGAGGAGGAGGAAGAAGTCGGACAGAGCCCAGGGAAGTAGCAACTTGGAGTCGGTACTCAATAGTTGTGGAGCACAGAGTCCCTAGGCTGGAACCCGGAGTAGAGGGTGGGCCTGGGTTCTCCTTATCAGCCACTGGGGAAGTGGCACAGCCTTGTATGTAGAATGGAAGGTTTCCTGGAATGGCAGAGGGACAATTTGTCCAGAGAGACATTGACAGACCTGCAGAAGGGGAGAACTAAAATGACCTGGCTGGAGGGCCAAGTCACAAAGACGATGACTACCCTGCAGGGTGAGATTGTCCTGCAGGGTGAGATTGAGACAATAGGCTAAGTGACTGCAGGAAGGGGTGTCTGATCAGTGATAGCTAATCCCCAGATGAGCCACAAGGAGGCATGCCAGTGGTGAGTAGTAAACCCTGTTACAGACCCCCAAAAAGCTGATGAGGAACAAGATGTTGGTTTGAATGGATTTTTGGTTTACCACTCTGGTCAGGAAGGAAAGGCAAAAATGCATCTGCCCTTCCCTGAAGCTATATAGGTGAAATGTAGCTCCATTGAAAGCACTGGAAAAACTCACATTGACTTCTGTGGAGCCAGGTTTTCACCCATACCTTCTGAAATACTACAAGCTATCTCCTTTGTATTTTTAGGAATCGCTACCAGAGTAGAAGAGGAAGTGTTGTTAAGGAAAAAGCCTTGATTGACTTACCCACCACAGCAGGCTACATTGGCTTGCTAAAATCTAGGGCTGATCAAAAGCCTAATAAATCTTTTGTATCATAAATGTGAAACAACTCTTATGTGCAATTCAAAGTTTTTTTTCACAATTTTTCTGGGTTTTTTGTGTATGTGCACCCAATAACTTGCAACAATCTGTTTCAAAATCAACTGAAAGTGAAAAATTGTTCTGCTTCAGATCAAATGGAATAAAAATTATTTTTGCCCCTTTGGTATTTTTTTCTTTATTACTCTCTTTGGTGGAAAAATTTCAACTAGCCCTACTAAAGCCTTCCCTTGGAGCTACACAGGTAAATGTATCCTCCCCACTCAAACTGCATCTGCAATGACTGAGGGGAAAGTAAGATGGAGGGTGATAATTCTCCCACTGCAGGTAATCCGTAAAAGGGGATGAGATAAGGCATGTACTGTAATTTAATGGGAGGCTTTCTTAGAATCTATTGATCAAGCTATGGAGGGAACATCCGACTGATAATGAAGAGGACAATTTGGAATTGTTGATTATTGTTGAGACACTGTTCTGAAATATTATGGTACACCAGACCCCTAGATGTACTGTATTCTATAATGGAGAAAGAAAAGAAATAATTAAAATTATTATACTAGACATTAACCTGAGTTTCTTAGAGTACCCTAAATGCATTGGGGCTGATTCTGAGGCTACATTTTAATAACAATATGCACAAAAGAAAATGAGTCTAGATTGCAGGCTCCTTAAGGCAGAGTTCATAATTCCTCTTGCCTGTTCAATGCTATGAACAGCTATATTACTAGATCTTAGAGTTGAGTAAAAAAAAAATTTCTGTCCTCAGAGTTTTGAAGATTGACATTTTTTTCCTGTCTTGAATTAAGCTGGGAAGTCAAACTTTCAAAAATGTTTGTGGACTGAGAATTTGAAAACATTTTCACAATTGGGTCAATAGAAAATTTTCATTACAATAATTTCAAAATGTGTTGATTTCAACCTTTCAGAAAAATAACTTTTTTTTTTTTTTAGCAAAAATGAACAAAACTTTTGACAAGAAAAGTTGGATTGGACTGGGGGGGGGGGGGATAATTTTTTTTATTGACAATTTTGAAACTTTTTCCCCCAAAAAATCTGGAGATTCATGTAACCATCCATTTCTTGTGAACTGTTTCACTTGCAACAAATTGATATTTGCTGATTTAAAAGTTTCACTGGAAAATTCCTGACCAGCTCTCCTATATATAAATAAATAAGAAGTTTTCCTCTTCTGGAACTGTAATACATTTTCCCAGGTAAATATAGAACAAAACCAGCTGTAGATATGAGTTAAATAGGAGAATGATGAGGTGATATGGATAATTCTGTTTGTAAAGCTCTAGAGGTTTCTGAATCAGGCCAGATATCTGAAGACTCCTGCTATACTTTCTTCCCCTTCTGATTATAAAGATCAATTTTTCTAAATATTTCTTCAGTACAGAAATAAACATATAGTGAAAAAATATTCACCTTTTCCCTCATCTTCCACCTGGCACATGATTAATTCTTGGCTCACTTTTACTTTTGTCTCCCAGCAAATAATAAATGAAATTCCAAAGGAGTAATACTTATACCTTAGAAATGGATCAATTTGCAGCATTTATTAGAAGAAATGCCAAGGTAGAAGCAATTTGATTTGTAATATTTCTCCACTGGAGTTCATATGGAACTTTTTAGTATAGCTTTGATGACAATTAGAAAAGAATGTTTCAGAGCTTTATAGACTTCAGCACAGACAAAATCTTGAACAGCATAACCTAGTATTGTGAAACTTCAAATATTCTCTGCATGTGCCCTTTTAATTTACAAAACTGTGAACTAATGAATATTTAAAGATGTGTGCCTGTTTATTTTAAGTTATGATTAATAACCATCAACTAATTAGGATTTATCAAAAACATTTGAAACTTTTTCCCATTGGAAAATGGGCTCTAGTCAATCAAAATTTTCCATTTGAAAAGATCAGTTTCAGTGGGATTTTCTGTCAGGAAAGCGAAACAAAATATTTTGTTAACTGGAAACAAAGCATGTTGTGGTTTGGGGGAGGGGTAGTTTTTTGTTCCCCCCCCCCCTTTTGAACAAATGTTAACTTCTACTCCTCAGCTACCATAGTGCCTTATGGGAGCTGTCATTCTGGGTCTCTCATTGCCCATAGGAGAGAATCAGGGCATGGCACTCAGCTGTGGAACGTCTCCCATAGTTGCACTCCCCCTGTGGCTGAGTCATTGCAGTGTCTCATGGATGTCCAGTGTCTATGGCCAATTTATGCCATTCTGGTAGCATAAAGGGGGTGGATATACTTCCAGTGATGTAGGGAGGGTTACCTCCTCAACCATATGGGACAGACCAGAGTGGAAAGGGTGTGTGGCCAGAGTGCGTTGTACTATCATTATTCTGTGTTCCCAGAACACAAATGAGACCAAAGAACCAAATTCGGAGACTGTTCTAGCCTATACTAGGATCCAGGCAGGCACCAGAAAATGGAAAAGTCAAAGGTGACTTAAACTACATGGATAGCCTTGGTAATAGAAATTGGAGTAAGCACGACCCAGACCTAGAGAAGTGTGGGGGAAGTTATCCCCGTTTTTCTATAAAAGGACTGACTATGCCTACCTGCCCTTACTGCAGGGATCTTTAAGGGAATGCCACAGAGTAATTGTTGTGACCACTGACTCCTTTCAGTGCTCTTAAAAATGGAGCAGAGACAGGCTCAGAAGGAATTGAAGGTTGCTCCTGGAGTTGCCCTGAGATGGAGCAAGCCCTAAGTGAAAAGCTGAGATAAATCTAGCTCTTTCCCTTTGTATATGAAAACCTTATAGAGTCAGGACTCTCTTGATTTTGTTAGTTGCTTGAAATAAATAACCTCTGCCCAAAAGAATGCTATTCAGTTTTATGGTTTATTTCCAGAACTTGTATGTTCATGTGCCCTACCCATTAGGTCAGGGGGGGATGGACAATGGAGATAATTCTTCCAGCCCTAATAATTGAGTTGAAGCAGCAGCATCACTGGTTCCAGTGGCAGCTGGCAGGCCAACAGGAACAGATGGCCCTGAACCAACATCGCACACAGTTGGAACAACTTATGGGTGGTGGGCATTCTTGTCCATGGCCTGACTGGGCCACCCTCCCTGTTCCAGAATCAAGACCCTTGGTAATGTTAATTTCTTTAGTCAAGATGGCCTAGGAGGATGAATAGTTTACTGAGTAAACACCTCAGCATTGGATCCATTGTTGTTAAATGCATGAGTGAGATGTCTTCATTCCAAGTTTCTTTGTGTGTGTGTGTGTGTGTATATATATATATTCCTCATGGAGTTAGGGTGACCAGAACTGAACTTGGTATTGGGTGACCAGAACTGAACAGGCGAGAGCATATCATTGATTTGTTTAATGGAATCATATCATCTTTTTATCATGGTTTGGCACAGAAGTAGTTCTTTAAGCTTGTTCAAAGTTTGTTGTAAGGAATACAGAAATAGTTATGATTTGTTTTCCAGTACAACAACAAAAGTAAGTTTCAATGTCAGGAGAAAAATACAGACTCATGGGGCTAAAGTTTCTAAAACACCTCAATGCCTGCACAAAATTCCTATTCTTACACATCTTTCACTTATTAGGACAAATTCTATTGCCTTACTCACACAAATAGCTCGATTGATATTAGTAAGGCAAGAAACATTTGGTCCATTATATAAATATGTACATATGAAGAAACAAATAGACATAGCGTAATGTATATCTGACTAGCTGAAAACTCCTGTGCTCAAGGAGGGAACCACAAAAGTTGGAGATGGAACAGCATATTAGCTCCACCCCTACTTAGTTGTCCTCTATGCTATCATGGTCCGAAGTTTGCTTCCATGCTTGGGCATAAGGGGGCATTATTTAGACTATAAACTCTTTGGGTCTGCACTATGCTTGTGCAGTACCTGGTACAATAGGGCCTCACTCTTAGTTAGCTCTTAGCCAGTGTGATAATAAACATGTTAAGGGTTTGTCTACACTGCAGTGTAAGCCCAAAGTTCAAACTCAGGCTCAAGTCTACCCTCCCAATCTAGATACAAATTTCACAATCCAGGGTCCCAGGACTCCACAGGGGTAGAGTGTCCAAGCCTGAGTCTAGCTGCGATCCAGGGTTCATGCCCTGCTGCTTTGAAGTGTAGCCCCATCCCCCATGGATTCATGCTCTGAGAATCTGCCAAAAGTGTCCCACAATTGTAGAGGCTGACTTTCTTTGACCTGTGGACAGTCATTTTGCCACACTACACCACAAACAAAGGGCTAGAGCGGCCACATTTCAGAAGGGTGCTAAGCAGGAGCGCCACCAGCTTTTCTGCCGCCCTAGGCGGCGGAAGGTCCCACCGCCGAAATACCGCCACGGTCGCCGCCCCCCAAATTGTAGCGCCCTAGGCGACCGCCTAGGTTGCCTAATGGGTTACGCCACCCCTGGTGCTAAGAAGTCTGGAATATGATTGGTTGAACTTAGTAGCTGTGTGGGCACTGAAGCCCTGGGTTCACGCTCGGGTTAGAAAATTCTTTATCCGAGGGTTGACAATGTAAAGATGTTCAAGCCCTGGGTTCTCTAATCCAGGGTCCGCTGACTTGAGTTCCACTAACCCTAGGCTTACACTGCAGTGTAGACCTAAGGCACCCATTTGCATTATTCATGAGCTAGTCATACTCTGGGTAAGAGCACAGGGGTGATGTAGCCTTCACAGCCCTTCCCCCAAAGTCCCAACACATAGAGGTGCGATTGGACAGAACCTTGGTGGCACCTTCCCTATGTACTAGCCTGCACTCCGGGGGACATATACTTTGCCTGATATAGACCAAGCACACTGTGCAAGGGGAACCCAGAAGTCAGAGTTGGAGAGTCACAATCTGCTTTCTGGTCAGCTTCAGGAGCAGCTCAATTCACTGTTCCTTATTCAGGGCTCCTGGCATGGCCACAATTTAGCCAATATTCTTAGGACCCAATCCTCCTCCTATTGACTTCTTAACATTGGGTCTAGTCTTGCTTGGAAAGGACCAAGTGATGAAATGAAGATGTAAAATAAGACAGGACCTAAAAGCAATATTTGTGGCACCTGATTAGAAGTTTCTATATCTCTTTTAAACAGAGGTGAAAGAAGGCCGGTACGGAGGACCAGTAAGAAAAGGTGCAGTAGTGTACCAGCAAGAAAATGGAGCATTCTCTCCCTCTCTGACTCCTCCTCCTGGCTCCAGCAATATTGGGGGTCCGGGGGCCTGGCTCCACGAATGTTCGGGGCCGGGTCTCCCCCCTGGCCCCACCTGCTGCCCCCCCCGTGCCTCCCCTGAGTGTGAGCTGGTCCCCCTTTTGCTGCCCCCATGCACTTCCCTGGGTCCTGGTCCGTGTCTCTCCCCTGAAGCTCCATGCTGCCTGCCTGCATTAACTGTCACCACAGGGTCCTAGCGCCCCCCTCCACTACTGCCAGGGCAGGCTGCCCTTCCCCCTCAGACCCTTTCATTTTCCGGTGGGACCCTCCACCAGTACAGCCGCCCCTCCGCCCACAGTCACCGCTCTTGCCCCACGCTGGGCAAGGGGCAGCCTCATCCCCCACCCCCAGTGAGGCTACAGTGAGGGGCAGTAGCAGGGGAGGAGGTGCACATGTGATGGCAGCCCCCCCAGCATGGCACCCACCACAGGGGAGGTGAGGGGGCTTCCTGGACCTGAGAGGGGCCCTAGGAGCACGTGCAGTGACAGTGGGGGGGTGAGTGTGCTGCCGGGGGGGAGAAGGGGGTCCCTACCCCAGAGCTCGCTGCTGCCAGCAGGGATAGGGCTGGGGGGAGTCCTCCTCTCTGGCTCCAGTCCCAGGGCAGCCTGCCTGCACCCCAAACTCATCCCCAGCCCTGCCCCACCCCAGACCCACACCCCCAGCCAGAGCCCTCATCCCCCCTCACCCCAACCCTCTGTCCTAGCCCTGAGTCCCCTCCCACACCCCAAACCCCTCATCCCCAGCCACACCCCAAATCCACCCACAGCCTCACCCCACAGCCCTCACCCCTGCACCCCTCCCTCCGCACTCCCTCCCATCCCCAAACTCCCTCCCAGAGCCTGCACCCCTCCTGCACCCCAGTCCCCTGCCCCAGCCCAGGGCCTGCACCCCAGACCTCCTCCCCCACCCAAACTTCCTCCCAGAGCCTTGGGCAGGTGGGGGGTGGAGTTGGGGGGGGGCAGAGTTTGGGCAGGGGCAGGTTCTGGGCACCACCAAAATTTCTACAAACCTGCCACTCCTGCCGGCAAGAGCTGGTGCGCCATACCGGGGTGGACCGGCTTCCTGAGGCAGCAATTTAAAGGGCTGGAGCCCAGGGCCTTTTAAATTGCCGCCAGAGCCCCGCTACCAGAGCCCTGGGGTAGCGGCGGCGGGGCTCGGGTGGCGATTTAAAGGGCCCAGGGCTCCTGCTGCCTCTACCATCCCGCACCCTTTAAATAGCCACCGGAGACCTGCCGCCGCTACCCCAGGGCTCCAGCAGCAGGGCTCCGGAGACGATTTAAAGGGTCCTGGAGGGTAGCGGCAGCTAGAGCCCCGGGTCCTGTAGCTGGAGCCCCAGGGCTCCATCGGCAATTTAAAGGGCCTGGGGCTCCACTGCGGTAGCAGCAGCTAGAGCCCCGGGCCCTTTAAATTGCCCCCTTTAAATCGCCCCCGAGCCCCAGGACTCCCAGACACCTCTGCAGCTGGGAGCTCAGGGGGTGATTTAAAGCTGGGCTTGGGGCTCCCAGCTGCTGCTACCACAGCCCTAACCCCAGGCCCTTTAAATCCTGATTTAAAAGGCCTGGGGATTTAAAGGCCCCGCCTCTTCCGGTGGAGGCCATGCCTCTTCCGGTGGAGGCCATGCCCCTCCTCAGGACTCCGGAGTACCGGCAAGTCCTTTAAGTTACTTTCACCCCTGCTTTTAGAGCTCTTAAACCAAGCTCTCTGTTGCAAACTCACAGGAGCATGATCTTAAAAATCATTCTGGCTTGCCAGAGAGTGTTGCTATTTCTCACCTTCTAAAAGCAATTTGATCTTCTCCATGCAGCTCTAACTAGAAGACTTACAAGATCATCTCTCTTAAGGTACAAGAGTTGGCATAGACATATCTGGCATTACTTATAATAATGTCAGTGACTTGGGTAGTTTACCAACTGCCATTGTCATTGTTTCCTATGATTATAATGGTTACAATTAGGACCTGAATATCCGAAGTGTCAAGCCTCCACAGGTCCCATTTCTTTCAGATGGAGTTGTAGATGTTCCACACCTCTGAATATCAGCCCCTTAGGACTGTTAGGACAGGCATACAAAAATTACGTATCACATCATAGTAGCAAGGAAGATAAAACACATTACCAGTCTTTTGAAAGTAATATCTAAGATGTGAAAGATGGTGCATATGGAGGACCCTATAAAAGTAATTGTGCTGTAAGCCTATGCACACATCAAAGGGATCCAATGATCTCATATTACCTATGATTGTGAACCTGAAATAGTAGTGATGTCATCAGAACCTAGCGAGGCACATTACACTCCAAACAAGACATGTAGCAGAAAACAGCCAAATTCTGCCTCCTATTATATCTGGGAGACACACCACACCCCTTCCATTTGACTTCAAAGTTGCTTCATGAGTGGAGGGCACAATTGGCCTGACAGTATTGAATGCTTGAATTGTTATATGATTAGCAGTTGAAAAATAGCAGAGCAATGCCTGTTTAGGGCTAAAATTGTGGCACGTAACTACTGCCTTGCAGTAAGTGCATTGGGGAGATGCACTGCCCGGGGACAGAGCTTGAGGAGAGTTTCTGCCTCAGGGGTACCTCTCCAAGTGTCTTGGTAGGAAATGTGCAAGCTATGCTGTCCTTTAAGTTGCTTCACCCTGGTGGGCACAGCTCATGTCTCATACCAGCCATGTGACAGACTGGGGATATGTCTGTGTCAAATTGTGAACTTCATTTTGCTTCAGAGAGTTGATTTTTGTATTGTAAACTTTACTTAGAGTGCGACCTTCATGTGTTGTTATGGCATCTTGTGAATTCTATCATTTGTGGTGGTGATTGAACACCTAGTGGAAATCCTGTCTCTGAGAAGCTATGATAGAACACTCAGGAGCTATCAGTGTTGAATGGCTCTTCCCTACTGGAACAATTGGTTCTTTTACCCATTTACTTTGAATGGCTCTCTATACAGAAGCAAGAAAATCTGCATAGCATAAGGATGCTTCTCAAACCCAGGACTCACAGTAGGGTGCAGAACAGACCAGGGCATGCTGCATTCATAATTTTTTATTTTGCAAAGATTTATAACTTTCTAGTATGCTTTGCATTTAACAAAGAGCCTGTAGTCCAGGGGTTCTCAAACTGGGGGTTGGGACCCCTCAGGGGGTCATGAGGTTATTACATGGGGGGTCGCGAGCTGTCAGCCTCCACCGCATACCCCGCTTTGCCTCCAGCATTTATAATGGTGTTAAATATATAAAAAAATGTTTTTAATTTATAAGGGGGTCGCACACAGAGGCTTGCTGTGTGAAAGGGGTCACCAGTATGAAAGTTTGAGAACCACTGCTGTAGTCAGTACTGCCAATCTCATATATTCAAAAATCACGAGGTAGGCTCACCAAAAATCATGAGATTGGCTTTAAAATCATGAAATTATATCAAAATAGATTTGCCTTCTGCTTTTTGCGCATTTAGGGTGCACTGGGATCACATTTCTTCACAGCCATGAAGGCTAGAAATGTGCTTATTCTTTAGGAATGAAGGCTAAAATCATCACATACCCACTTGACTCCAAGAGCTGGGTCTTTAAGGAAAACAATAATTATCATAAGACTCACGACAAAATTATCAGAGTTGGCAACACTGTGTAGTTACATTCCATTGCTAAGCTTTGCTTTCCTGAGATGATGTCCCTGAAGGCATTAATTGAGATGCTCAGGGTGCCGATGCTGAGGTGGAACTTTGGAGGGAATCACTAGGTTCAGAGTCTGACAGCCAGGCTGTGGGGTCCCACTGCTGAGGAAGAATGTCAGAGATGGGTTCTGTACCTTGGAGTGTTCCTGGGAGACCCAGAGCTAGGAACCATGACCAGTCACTATCCAGATCCAGGAAACTTAGAAGCACATTGGATCCAGCAGTTGGGTTCACTCAGAACAGACTGGGGTCCATCCTGAGGGGAGGACTGGCCAAAGGAGCCATGTCTTCAACACACCCCCATCCTCTTTGGCATGATGGGGATCTCCAAGGTACACAGAATGAGCAGTCCCTGCACTCTACTAAGAGCGGGGACTAAGAATCCAAGTGAACCTTGAGCTGAACATCGAACATGAAGGGAAAGCTCCTTAAACACTCCTCCAGCCCATGCAGCTGTGTACGTGCTAGTCACAGACTTGTCCTTAATAGTGCAAAAATATGTTCTGCCTTCCGTTTCACCACGCAGCCCCACTGACATGAATGGGATTGCACAGCATGTTATTGAGGGCAACGTGTACGAACTACAAGGGAGTCATAGACCTGAGACTGCAGATAGCTGACTGAACACAAAAATGACTGTGCATAACAGCCAACATCCCACTGCCAGTGACTACTTTGATTACTTTATTTCATTCATTACTTTTTAAAATAGCATAAATACACTCAAAATTTGTGTCTGCAATCTAGAGTCTGTGATGTAGCCGATAATATTTCAGATCACATGGGCTATTAGCATGAATTGTTTTTTGGAGTGTATATTATGTTTTCCATATATCAGCAATATTCTGAAAAATATAAAGCATTGGCCTAATATTATAAATGTTAATGCAATGTTCAGTGGTGTGTGTACTACAAACACATTATATTAAAATTTTTTTTCTAGCCGCATCACTCTGAAATCTTGACATCATTTTGTTCTCCTGTGCCTTTTAAAATCCAGAAATTTTAACAAGTATATTAAGCGCTATAATACTGTTATCATTAACACCTGATACATGTACAAACCTTTTCTCTTTTCTTTTCTGATTAAGGCAGTACTTAAGACCAATGTACTAGATAAAAGCTACCATACAATCCTTTTAAGTACAATGTGTTAAATATGCAAAATTGTTAAATTAAAATCACATATATCATATGATGGCCATATTAATTTCCTTTCAGAATAATCTTATCCCCAAAGGAAAATTGCATTACCATGTTTAGATGTAGCAGAGAGAAGATATTAGAAAGATTGCACTGTTTTGTGCAGTAAAGGAAAAGCTAGTGTAATGGAGCAGCATTTTAATTATGTCAATTCCAATACAGACATAGAAAAAGAAGACTTATGCAAGACTCCAGGTAACCTACTAGATGATTTAAAATACAACAAAACTCATGGCAGGAGTGGGGAGTGAAGTGTTAGAAAGCCAACAGCCTTGTTCCACGCAAATCAGCAAATCCTCAAATTAAATTCCCCACCCATGTTCCTTTAAATTGCTAGTCCCTCCCTGTAAAAAATGCCATAACCATCCCAAATCCAAACCTCAGCCATCTCCAAATAGATCTCTTGCCAAACGCTTGGGGTTTGCAGCATGACCAAAGGTCAACACACTATGGATATTGTAGATGACGAAATGGAATGCGTTATCACACAGGGATAAAGATGGTCTCTCAGTTAGGCAGCTTCCAAGCAATTTAGAGCTTTGTAGTTCAGAAGTATCACATAGAACTCCTGCTGGCATAGCACTAACATCATATGCTCATAACAAGACGTATCTCTTAATGTGAGTCACTGCTGTCTGTATCCCCTTGTTTCTAGGCTGATTTAGGTGCAGTGCTCAGTAGAGTAGTAGTGACAAAGGCATGGATGATTGTAGTAAAGGCTGTATGTTATAATGTTAGAGAAAGGATCAGTCTGGCCACTACTGTCCTAGGATCATCTAGCAGTAGCTGGTGTTTTACAAGGCACCCACATTACAAACTCAATTGACAAATGATGGACAAGTTAGAAGGGCTATTATCCTGATTGGGGGAAGCAATCTACCAGCATATTGTCAGTCTTCTCTGGGTTTAGACACTGTTTGTGCTCCTCCATCAAGTCACTACTCGACTCTGAGACTAAGTGGAGAAAGCTGAGTGTCATGAACGCACTGGAAACTCTTCAACCCGTGCCTCCTTATTAACCCTCCCAAGATCCCAAGGTGGAACGTTGTGGAGCACACATGAAAGAGTCCTTAAGGTGACAAAGACCCACAATTCTCCTCTGGGATCTCTCCAAGAGAAAAGAATGATACTTACTTACTTTTAGGCTCACATGCATCTGAACATCACCTGTATGATCAGCTGTATTGAAAGCAGCTAATAGATCTATCAGCATAGACATGCAGGATGAAATCCTGGCCCCATTGAAGTTGATGCGGCAGAGCTTCATCTTTGAACTTTATTCACTGCCAAAAGACTATCCCCCAACATCACCATTGCCAAGAACTGATTAAAAATTCTCATTCAGGTTCCCTTTTTGTATTTTATTTTTAAGATTCTGGCTTTTCTTAAAATTGAGACTTTTTTGCAAACTCACATTTTTTTAAAAAAATATATACCTAATTTTCTTTCTTCTAACAACATATCTAGCTTTTTCCTACTGTTAAAACTACAACCAACTGCAAAATGCAAATCCTCTTGATTTATGCAGAGGCTTCATTTAAATTGTTTTTGCTATGTAATTTAACTGAAAATTTTAATGTACTTTTTTAATAATTATGTCACTGAATTGCCTTCCAGAAGGTACATAAATGGGTTGTTATACCTTACTTTGCCACAGATTTACTATTTAAAACATGTCCTTCATTTCAGAATGGTTATTTTTAAGGCTGCCACAATCCCAAAGTCAGGATATCTTTCTAAGGATGGCACTGGGGAAAGTGGAAAACTCATATGGGAGGGATTTTGTGACCTGTGGTAGGACACCCTGATGTCAGGTGATCTTCAGAGGGATTTTGGTAGGTGAGAAGTTGGCTATTTTGGAGGAGGGTGAAAAAGGACAGTTTTATGAGAAGATGCGGGTCAGTAGGGGCATTTCCTGATCACCTCCACCAACTCATCCAGCCTCCAACATGCTTTTGATAGAAGTTTTCTAGCGCAGTGAGAGACCTGGGTTGGAGACTGAACTCCCCTCCTCCACCAAGAAAGAGAATGGAAAGATGATTTTCAGTATGCCTGATAATAACTGACTCTCAGAGGAAGCTGCTGATGCCTTGCCTTTCATCATTCAGCTATGGCTTGTTCCATGAAAGGGCTTTTGTGGACGATAATAGGTGAGATTTGTGATGAGTGACATTTTTTTTAACCTATTCTGTTAATTGAACAAAGCTGTCATTACAGTGGTTGCCATTAAGAACTCAACATCTGTCAACAGCTACCTCACAATGGTTTTTGTATTACCACAATTTTCCATAAATTTGGAAAAGGAAACAACTGTGGTGTCTCAGATATTGTGATGTGTTAATTTAAATGTGTCCAACTTCTCTGCTGTTTCTCAGCTCCTACTTCAACAGGGATTTATTCCACTAACTTTTCATTGAAATCTAGGCATCACAACACTATTATGGACTTGGTACTGGTACATTCAGCGTCCCAGAGGTGCATTCTGCAGAATGGCTGGACGTACCAGATACAATATGTTTGGCAGCAGTCAAGCAATTTATTCATGAAGTCTTTTGAACTGGGAATTCTGGCATAATTGCATTGTTGTAAATACTTAAAAACGTGTAAGCCTAAATGCAAAGGGAATTGCATACAGTACTTAGTGACAAATGTTCCATGCAATATACTAGATTTAGCTGCCCCACTTCCCTGATGCTCTGTGGAATTGAATGGTTACATTTATGCGCATAGCAATGAAAATATTACATGCAGTGGCAAGGTAAGGACTAATATCTCCCAAGTTTTATAATAAAAATATATTTAAGAGATAATCCTGTAGGAAAGCTGCCCACAGTCCTCCGCATGGTGGAGGACTGTTTGGCACACTGAGAGCAAAGAAAGAGCTCTAGCCCTCATGACCAAGCTTGTTGTACCATGTCACATTGTGACAGTCCAGGAGACCCAGCCCTCACATTCATTGGTTGAGTGGGTCACAAAGGCAAGGGTAGGTTGGGGCATGAAGCATGTTGACTCCTGTTTTCCTGAATGAGCTACTGAAAGTGCTTCTATGAGCTGCTGCAATTGATTAGGAGTAGGGAAAATGATACTCATTGACTTGTTTATCCCCTATAACATCTCACAATAGCCATTTCACCTCTTTCTTTCTTTGGTGTTCTCTTAATCTCCTGTGAATAGATCTGTTTGCACTTTCTAGGAGAAGTATAATATTGTGAAATATAGATTTAGCCTACTCCATATTCTGCAGCTTGTAAAAGAGCTATTACTTGGTTGCTTAAACCAGTGGTGGGAGGGGGGAAACACTAAGAAAAAGTCCAGTTGTTTATGGGATTGATCATTTCTACATGCATGTGTTGCACAGCCAACTAGTCAAAGTCCTGCATTGGCTGCTACCAAACTCCCCTAGCCCTAAACCAGAGTGCTGCATAGCATGCTAAATTCCAATGTAGTGCTGTGAGACTAATAATTGTTGATATTTTATATATGATTAGATCGTTGAGATGTATAAAATTACAATATCAAACACAATAATATATATAAAAAATGGAGGATACAGTCCAACAGTATTTAAAGTGAATTTAGAAAGTATATAAAAAGGGAACCCTGACTATTTAACATGTGTATTTCACAAGAGATAATATACACTATTACAATCTAATGTATTTAACATATAATCTACAGTCTGTATAATAAAATTACTTAGCTCTTGTGTAGCACTTTAATCTGAAGCTCTCAAAGCACTTTGCAAAGAAAGGTGGTGGTGGTGGTGGTTGTTGTTATCCTCAGTTTACAGATGAGGAAAATGAGGCTCAGATAGTTGAAGTGACTTGCCCAAGGGTGCCCAGGAAATTGTCAGAGCCAGGAATACCATCTCCTAATATAACACTGCAGATTTATTGGGGAGAAAATACCGGGTACTAAAGAGCTCTCTAAATTAGCACAGAAAAGCATAACATCAAGCCAATGGCTAGAAGCTGAAGCCACACAAATACAAATTAGAAAGAAGACACCATTTTTTAACAGTAAGGTGCTTAACCATTGGCACTAACTACTGGGGTGAAGTGATAGATTCTTCATCTCTTGATGTCTTCAAATCCAGCCTAGATGCATTTCTGGAAGATATGCTTTAGGAAAACACAAGCTATGCTTTCATTAATCTGGGTGAAAGATGAAGGATCAGACAGGAGCTCTGTGGCAAGGCCAACAATAGAAACCAGATCACCTGACTCCCCTAGGTGTGCTTGTATTTATATACAAGTATTCTGATGAACACAGCCTGGAAGTGATCTGAAATCCTGTGAAAAACATATGTGCAGATTCACAATTGTCCTTCATCGTGCAGTACTTCAAATTATGTTTCAGAGCAGTGGGTAACAGGTTTTGCACCTAGTGAATATTTTATTACCATGCATCTAGCACCAAGTTCATAATTGGCATAAGGAAGTAAAACTCTCACTGACTTCAGTGGATGGTTTACCTGCTTATCGGGGGGTTGAATTCGTCCTCTAGAGTTCCAGAAACTCACTTTTACAATATTCCACTTTACTGGCTTCAGTGGAAGTTGTGCACTAATTACTGTAAGAGACAAAAACAGAGTGAGACTTGCATTATTTAAAATACCAACTGTGATAGTTTCATGAGTGTTTTTGTGTGGGTGGGGCCCTAGGGATCTTTCTAGCCTCCAGCCTGAAGCCTGAGAGACAACAAAACATCATAATGAACAGCAGTTTCCCTTTCCGACTTCCTCAGAAATAGTGACTTGTTCTCGATGGCTGTCCTGCTATATCTATTTCTATCTCTTGCAACTGGGTCATGTTGAACACTGAAAAAAATTATGTAGGCATTTCTAGCACTTTGGTTTATTAACACGGCTTGCTGTAAAGAACCTGTTTCTCATTTGATCAGGGCAGTCTCTTTATATCTTGCATCTTTCAGAACCTAAATGTCTGACACAAAGCATTTTAACCTTTTTCTACCCAAAATGGGCACAAAAAAACCCTTTTTCAATAAAGGTTCACAAACAATAATTTTCTCCATTATATTCTATTTGCTAAGTTCATTGTGATAGTTTCACTAGATTTAAGACAGACTGAAACCCCGGCCCCATTTAAATCAATGGTAAAACTCCTATTGACTTCAGTGAGTTCAGCATTTCACCCCTAGTGCACTAAGCTTGCTCTCTGCTGGGACTGCAAGTTCTAGTGCTGAGAAATATCAACATTTCTGTCCCATGGGAAATTCTGATCATTCAACATTTCTTTTCATTCAAATAGGGGTGAAACATTGGAATATTTTAATTTTTCATATAATGAAATATTCTGAACAATTTTGATTCCGAAAAGTCAAAACATTTAATTTTGACACTTTCGATAAGATAAAGCATTTCAATATTCCAAATAGAAATTATTCACTTCAGTAAATGCTTCATTTGAATCAGTTCAGCATTAATCTACATTTCCCTTTTAACTGACACACATCCCCATGAGAGTCATAGTTCAGGAAATTAATTTCTCCCCCCCACCACCATTCTATGGACTGAGTCCTAGCATATATCCCATGATGCACCACCTGGCTTGGTCAGAGGGGAGGTTGCATTGAATTCCAAGAACCCTGGCCTGTAGAAGAGAATTGGGACCAGAATTACAACTTCCATGAGGCAATGTACCACAATAGGCAGTGCAGTTTAATATTGCTCTGACATGAAACAAATGTTTTGGGCCAGTTCAACAAAACAAAATGTTCCAGTTCAGGTTGAACCAAGCTAAAGCAAAATATCATCTTTTGTTTTTTCTGAAAGAAAATCAAAAATATGCAGCAAAATTGAAATTTTGCACAAATTGCATTTTCTATCAGAAAATCATTCTGATGAAAAATTCCCCACCAACTTGAAGTAATGTTTTTATAAAAAGGAAATGCTTTAACAGTACATGCTACTCCTGATTTCTGTGACACTATGCTAATATAGGGCCTTATTCTACAAGGTGCTGAGCTTCTACCACACTATAATTCTCAAAGTTTAATTATTTTAATTAGAATAAAAAACATGATTTTAAAATTGTGCTTCAGGGATATGATCCAAAGTTTACTGAAGTCAAAATAAAGTCTCCAGGCAATTTCAGTAGGTGTTGGATTATGCGCAAAGTCAGCAGAAATGGCCAGGCACCAGTAAATGAATAGGGCGGGGGGGGGGACTTCACCATACCAGGTATCAAATAGCCTTGACTCCTGTTTCTTTTTGGTTGAGATTAGGGAGAAAGTTTGAGAATTACACACTTTGTAAATCACACGATTAATCCCGTCCCTGTTCACTCAGCACTCAGACACCCTTAGCAGACTCTACTCACATGAAGTTCAATGGTACTACTAATGTGCTTAAAGTTAGGCACCTGTGTAACTGCTTTGATGAACTGGAGCCTAACTGAGAATATAGGGCAGGCATTATGAATAAACTAATGATACTTTCTGCTATCCAAAACTAAAAGACCTCACTTCTAGCCTAACAGCTGCAAGTTCCTTTATTCATGTTTATACAAGGAACTGTGTAACAGCCCTTTGTGTTGTATCATGTGCACAGAGGAAAAACAAAACAGCAGAAAAGGAGCAATGTGATAGCTAGAGCAGTATATGGGTATTTTGTCTAGCTTGTAAACAAAGGGCCAGATCCTGAGATTCATTTTGCGTGCAGAACTCCCACTAAAATTCAAGTTTCGGTGTCTCATCCTTTTCTTAGTGTCTCTTTTTTTTCTTTTCTCTTTCCATGCTTCCTTGAGGATGTTTCAGACCAGTTGTGCGTACTTGAAGAGTAGATTAGACAAAATGAGCCAAATTCTGCACTGACCCACACCTCCATTGACCTCAAAGGGACTACATACTTCATGCCTCTCCTGCTTTAGGTCCCTTCTTTCAAAAAGACTAGAACAACTAGTCATCTCCTTTAAAGAAGTACTAACACAGTAGGCCATGAGCAGGGAAACCGTCTCTATCCAACAATCGTGGAATTAAAGAGACAGTTCCTAATTTCTATGCTCAGTCACTTATCTACTGATGCATCAACCACACCCCATCCTGTCTGTAAGCCCACGCCTTGCTGTGGAAACCCCACCTTTGAGGGGTTCCCCCACCAGTGGGAGATGCTCCAGCAGGGCTCCTCCACTTCAGTCACACTGCTAGGGAACCAGAGGGGTATCCAAGCAGTCTCACCACCAGAATGGACTATTGAACAGTTGGCCCTGTGCCACCTGCAGATGTTGGGGACTCTGCAAGGTCTGGAACCTAAAATGCCTCCTTCCGCAAGGGTAAACCCTACTCCTGGTAGAAAAATATTGAGGAAACTCTGTTTCCCATGGCCCTCTCCTGGAGGAGGGGATACTCTGGCCCAATAATAATAATTGCAAGAAGTGTAAGCCAGTGAAGAATTTAGCCCATTGTCCTTTTCATAACTCTTCTTATGAGTATAACTCTTTCCTTGCTGGTGAATATACCTGCAGCTCAAGGAGTTTATCGAGATAAGGAAAACATGACCGACAATCATTGATCCTGATCTAGCAAAGCACTACAGCATGCACTCACTTAGGCAGGTGAATAGTTCCACTGAAGTCACTGGGACAACTCAGTTAATTATGCACATGCTAAAGTGCTTTGCTGAATCAGGGTTGTAGTGATTGTGAATTGGTTTAATCACATGAAGGGTGAAATCCTGGCACCATTGAAGTCAAGTGAAGGCATTGCCTTTGGCTTCAATGGGGCCAAGTTCTCACCCACTGTAACTATGGGTTTAAAATATTTGTAGTGAACATTTCATGTTAGGCTAACAGTCTCAAGACTAGTATAGCTGCACCTTCAGATACAGTATGGCAACATGTGGGGGTTTTTTTTCTTTCCCCTCCCTAATTCCCTACTTGGTTGGTTCTGACCACAGGTAATTATTTTGCTCTTACAGCAATTTAGTCCTGAAAACACTTTTCCAAAATGTATTTACATTTTCTTTTGGGTTTTGAGTCGTTGCTACTTTAATAGAAAGTGTTAGTGACAAGTACACCTGTATACCATTTTAGGTAATGCCATTAAATGCAGCAGTGACAAGTTAGCAAGCATGTAATATCCTAAGGCAAATAGATTTGTATGTTCTTTTTCAGACTGGATGATTATGTTGCACTCTGTAAAGACATTTTAGATCAGTAAGAATGTCTCCTCAGGGAATCATAGTGATAACTACTTTTGACAAGTAGTAATAACAGAAGTTTAGTCCAACCATGAAATGAGACTCATGCTGCAGCCAGGCTTCCTGGTAGTGGACTGCAGGGGCACTATAATTATACATCATTCCTCTTAGTGATGGCACATCTGCCTTCACTCAGTGTGTACTTGTGAATTCAAAATTGGCTGTTGCATAGTGTCATGCAAAAAAGCAGGGTACTGATTTGAAAGGTTCAAGCAAGAGCATTCTTTTAACCTACTAGTAGCTAAAATTAAAATCACACCTAAAAGTAATTACATTTACTGTACAGGCACTGTCAGAAATACAAAAAAGATGTTCACAAATCCTGTGTGTTTGACTGTATTGATTTACATCATTGGTATCCAAGTGCTAGCACATAGCAATCAACTTGGTCATTAAAAGGAGTTGTAGAGAGCCAGAAAATAAACCCATCGTGATATTTCAGTGTGAGCCTTTGCTATCATTATAACATTCTTTCAGTAGGTGATGACACTGAACCATCAAAAGTAATCATTATATATTGACAATACGCTAAGCTGCGGCAATGTTCTTCCTTCTACAGAATGACTTTGTCCATCCGGTATTACAGCGGCCACCATTAAAAGTGAATGCTTATCAACAGTTACCCTATAGCAATGGCTGAGAGAGTGAAATTACAGGAAGTAAAGGCCTGCCCCAAAGCTCACTGAAATCAATGAAAAGACTTGCATTGATCCTTAGCTTTGGATCATAGAAACATAGAATATTAGGGTTGGAAGAGACCTCAGGAGGTCATCTAGTCCAATCCCCTGCTCAAAGCAGGACCAACACCAACTAAATCATCCCAGCGAGGGCAAGCCGGGCCTTAAAAACCTCTAAGGGTGGAGATTCCTCCACCTCCCTAGGTAACCCATTCCAGTGCTTCACCACCCTCCTAGTGAAATAGTGTTTCCTAATATCCAGCCTACACCTCCCCCACTGCAACTTGGACCATTGCTTCTTGTTCTGTCATCTGCCAGCACTGAACAGCCTAGCTCCATCCTCTTTGGAACCCCCCTTCAGGTAGTTGAAGGCTGCTATCAAATCCCCCCTCACTCTTCTCTTCTGCAGATTAAATAACCCCAGTTCCCTCATCCTCTCCTTGTAAGTCATGTGCCCCAACCCCCTAATAATTTCCTTTGTCCTCTGCTGGACTCTCTCCAATTTGTCCACATCCCTTCTGTAGTGGGGGGACCAAAACTGGACACAATACTCCAGGTGTGGGCTCATCAGTGCCAAATAGAGGGGAATAATCACTTCCCTCGATCTGTTGGCAATGCTCCTACTAATAAAACCCAATATACCGTTGGTGGTCTTGGCAACAAGGGCACACTGCTGACTCATATCCAGCTTCTCATCGACTGTAATCCCCAGGTCCGTTCCCGGCTAACTGCTGCTTAGCCAGTCGGTCCCCAGCCTGTAGCAGTACATGGGATTCTTCCTTTCTAAGTGCAGGACTCTGCACTTGTCCTTGTTGAACCGCATCCGATTTCTTTTGGCCCAATCCTCCAATTTGTCTAGGTCACTCTGGACCCTATCACTACCCTCCAGCATATCTACCTCTCCCCCCAGCTTAGTGTCATCTGCAAACTTGCTGAGGGTGCAATTCATCCCATCATCCAGATCATTATTAAAGATGTTGAAGAAAACCAGCCCCAGGACCGATGCCTGGGGCACTCTGCTTGATACCGGCTGCCAACTAAACATTGAGCCGTTGATCACTACCCGTTGAGCCTGACAATCTAGCCAGCTTTCTATCCACCTTATAGTCCATTCATCCAATCCATACCGCTTTAACTTACTGGCAAGAATACTGTGGGAGACTGTATCAAAAGCTTTGCTAAAGTTAAGATATATCGCATCCACCATTTTCCCCATATCCACAGAGCCAGTTATCTCATCATAGAAGGCAATGAGGTTGGTCAGGCATGACTTGCCCTTGGTGAATCCATGTTGACTGTTCCTGATCACCTTCCTCTCTTCCAAGTGCTTCAAAATGGATTCCTTGAGAACCTGCTCCATGATTTTGCCGGGGACTGAAGTGAAGCTGACCGGTCTGTAGTTCTCCGGGTTCTCTTTCTTCCCTTTTTTAAATATGGGCACTATATTTGCCTTTTTCCAATCGTCCGGGACCTCCCCTGATCGCCACAAATTTTCAAAGATAATGGCCAATGGCTCTGCAATTACATCAGCCAACTCCCTCAGCACCCTTGGATGCATTAGATCTGGACCCATGGATTTGTGCACATCCAGTTTTTCTAAATAGTCCTTAACCCGCTCTTTCACCATTGAGGGCTGCTCACCTCCTCCCCATACTGTGTTGCCCAGTGCAGCAGTTTAGGAGCTGACCTTGTCTGTGAAGACTGAGGCAAAAAAAGCATTGAATACTTCAGCTTTTTCCACATCATCAGTTTCTTCTTGCATTATTTAATCTGTTTGTACAGCAACTAGCACAATGGATTCCTAGGTTGGCTAGACACAGGTGCTTTTGCAATTTAAATGTTAAATAAGAATAATAACAGTATGTTAAGTTGGCTTTTTGCACTATTTGTTAATGTTATGCTTAAGTTGCATACAAAATATAGACAAATACATTTACATCCAAAATATTACAAAAGTTACAATGAGATGGCAATTTAGAGCAACAAGTTTTGAGTCAAATTGAGACTAATTATCAACCCTTCTCCCCCCATATTTTAGTGCTTTAATTGAAGAGTGGAATATTTCCTTAAGAAAATTTTGTATTAATTGGGGCCGCTGAGAAAAATGACTGAGCCAGATATACAGTTTTTGCCATTAAAAATCCAACATTTTAAATTAGTGTTACAGCATAAATGTTGTCTCTTAAATGATGAAACTTGCATGTCTGGCTCATACCAGCTCAGTTAGTCATTTGTTTTCCTGAGCAGCCCCTAATTAATACATACTTTTGTTTTTTAAAGAATTAGTCTACAATTCAATTAATACCCCATAGTATAAGAAATTAAACTGTTTTTGGTATATAGCCTTAATTTTTGCAATGATTAAATATGTTCTAATGGAAAAATACAATTATTAATGTATTATTCAAATTGTATGTTTGAGGAAAATGTTTGTTTGGAGGAGAGTCTGAAAAAAGCTCGTAAGTGCTAAAATTAATTCAACCAGAATTGCAAAAAGGAGGCTCCTGCAGTCCTCACAAACCATTGTCTGCCTTCCCCACCAATATGTTATGCTGACAATACACTCAATCAGTGAGGTATAAGATAGAAACATTGATTATCAGAACATGCTTATGGGCTCAAAATATCTTCAGGGAAGGGCACTGTCACCTAGCAATTAGAGAGAGATTAACTCTCAGACCAGAGTTTCTGCTAAATAGTTGGGTTCAATAATAAAAGTAAATACTGAGAGTGCCTATTCATTGAAATAAAGGTTGTTACTATTTTAGTGCCTAAAATTTACTCCTGTATTGAACTCAATAACTTGTGTTTAAAGTATGACTTGTGTTTGGCTTAAGTGCAAAGCTTTCCATTCCAGAATGGCCTCCAGTCTTGATCTAAAGACATTAAGAAATGCAGAATCCACCATTTCCCTTGGTAGTTAGTTCCAATGGTTAATCATTCATGGTTGAGAATGTAGTGCCTAATTTCTAATTTGAATTTGTCTGGCTTCAGCTTTCAGCCAGGTCCTTGTTATACCATTCTCTGTTAAACTGAAGAGCCCTTTAGTATCTTGTATTTTCTCCTCATGAAGGTCCTTATATAAGGTGATCAACTCACCCCTCAATCATCTTTTTGATAAGCTAAACAGATTGAGCTCTTTAAGTCTCATTGCCAGGCCTTTTTATTTTTATTTTTCAGCCATCAAACCATTTTAGTAGCTGTTTTCTGCACCCTCTCCAAAATATCAACGTTCTTTTAAATTGTGAATACTGAAACTGCACACAGCATTCCAGTATCTGCTCACCAATGCTGTATTTTCCTTTCAGATCACAGTGAGTGGAAATAGCTCCAATAAAGGGAGGAAAAGCAAGGGTAATAGGTCAGAATTAAAATTTGACTAGTTCTAGGCTTTTTCATTTAGGGTTTGTTTGTTTGTTTGTTTGTTTTGTTGTTTTTTTAACTGCCCTATACCAGGTGTAATGATGGTCCTGGATTTCAACCATTTCAACCACCAACCAGGATTTCAACATGGATTTCAACCACCATTGTCTAATTTCCTTTCTTTTAGACATTTGGCTCTTTTTTTAATTTATTTTTGTGACTACAGTGTTCTCATAATATTACTTTAAATGACTGCATAGCTATTTACTACTGTCATTCTATCTTAATGTTTTTGTTTTGTTTTTTGAGGGAGTATCTTAATGAAGTCTTAGGACTAAAGCTAAACACATTTATTTTGCATTTGTGTCTCCCCCCGCCCCCGTTCATTATATGGTAAATAGCTGTAGAATAAATAGAAGCTTTCATGCAAACTAGAAAAATGGCTAAGACAGCAAAAGTATCCTTTACGTGGGTGTGTTTAGGCCAAATTAGGATGTGATTTATGATTTTTTTTAAATGGGTGTGAACAACGAAAGGGTGATTTTTCTAGGCAATGAGTCTGTTATACACGGGCTGATGTGCCATATTAAACAACATCTTACAGGGAGTCCTACGTGGTAAGTAATCGTCTTGAGGTTTGTCCAGCTGCAGTATCATCTGAGGCCACTACAGTTCCATTTACAGGGTGGTGTGTACAGACTTAGAACCATATAAAGCTAAATGTTCTGAAAAAGCTACAGACTTTTAGTGGTGCTGGGATGCTTGTAAAAATCCATACAGGAAGCATAATCTTTCATTTAAAAATAAATAAGTACTGAATAGCCTGCAGTAAACATACATAAAGACAATGGAGTAATTAAAAAATAAGAAAACAATTATATCTTGATAAGCTGAAATAGACAGAGATTTATACAAGACAAAGCATGAAACTGACAGGAAACAGTTTATTCAATGTATTAGATGGGCCAGACTACAGCTTCATTCATGCATAGGCCACAGGTTTGTTGTGCATACAAACTGCATACATATGGTAGAGAGAGTCAAATTCAGGATTTCCTGAACCAGTAGCACATACTTCATGAGCTAAATTATGTGTTAATTATTACTACTAGTAGTATTTATATGGCACCAAGAGTGTGGTTTAGTTCATTG